>NC_058416.1:67687738-67777443 GCF_002201575.2 Neomonachus schauinslandi
CTACTCCAGAATTATGACATTGCAGATCTGGCTTTCTAGGACACTTAGGGGCTGTTCATAGTCTGTTTTGCACAGGCACGCCCTGATGTGTTCCAGAAACAGGAGCTCTTCACAACAAATTTTGAAAAGTCACTATTAAACAGCCTGTCATTTTCTTTAAATACTTTCAATATTGAGGGAAACCTGGGAAGCTATTTGTACTGCTTAAGCCTCCACAAAGGGAGAACTCCCAGAAAAGGAACGTTCCAGAAATATGCACCAGTGCAAAGCTGTCCTGCTCACAGTCTAGCCCCTGGGGCTCTAGCGATTGTTCCCCATTCGAATAAGAGTCACCATAAACTCAAGGGGACATTTTCCTTCCACAATTAAAGATATTTTAGGAAGTCACCTATGCATTCTCATACTTGTCCTCACCGGGTTTCTTTTTTAAGGGATTCCATCCCTCCCATTATAGGAATGGAGGGGTTGCCAATGGGAGTCCCCAGGACATCCTGGGTGGCACCTCTCAACCTCCTGCTCTTTCCTCCCTCAAGGTCTGCGAAGATGTCAGGCCCAGCCCCTGGCCAGAGTTACAGAAACAAAGGGCAAATGATCGGGGATCAGGATGTGATGGCAGCAGGGAGAGGAGGCATCTCTCCCATCGGTCCCTGTGAAGTAGCTGCTGCTCCAGGAGAAGAAAATGAGAAGTGTGAAGCATCCACTGAAGGCCCAGATCTATTCAGAAGTTCCACAGTGGACTGAGCAAACATTCATGATATAGGGGAATGGGGCAATTTCTTCATTCTTTCACCTCGTGGGATAACTGGAATCCCAGCCAGGAGGAGGATGGCACACCAGACAAACCCACCAGCTAACTTTTCGCTGATCGGCCAAGGAACCAACTGGGAAAGATTTCACTGAAATGAAGAGGCCAATGAAGGTGCAAAACTTGGTAGAAGGACAGCGGGTTGGGGTCTGCAGGAACACAACTCTGTACAGAGTGCAGGGTCTGTCCCTCCAATTGTCTCCCATCACCGCCCTAGGGAATACTGTCTTAGTGTCAGGTCAAAGGAAAGAGATCCTAAAGGGAGGGTCTCATCTGCCCCCTTCTTCTCTTTATTCCCTCTACAAACTCATTAAGGCTTTCTTGTCACCAGAGCTTCACCAATGAACTTGCAGAAGAATGACCCCAGTAAAGGGCCATCTTGAACAGAATGTGGTGAAAGCAAGGTTGAACACCCGGGTATCACCTGTGATCTGGTCCACGTGGTGGAGGAGGCACTTAGCTGTCAATTTGTGCTGGCAGCATCTTGAATGTACCAGACAAGACTCTTTGGGTGCCCCCCTCCTGCCTTCTATGCATCGGATGGCATCCATATTCTGGGCCCTTTGACCCAGCAGTGATGAGCTTGTTTTCCCAGAGACCTGTGACCCAGAGAGGATTCCTCATGTCCTTCATTATGAGTGGGGAGGAGAATTCAGAGAGAAATCCAGCCACAGAGGCATAAATGTCCCCATACACAGGGGAGCAGGGATGAGAGTAGGGAAGAATCCCACGAGCTCAGAGCAGAGTTTGCTCTCACTTTCCTGGTAGGCTTGGAGCACTGTGCTAAGTACAAGTGCTCAAATATGACACATATTCATAAGCTGCCTCAACCTCAGGTTGGAGCCCAGAGATTGTCGGGGAGGTGGGCTGCTAGACCTGGAGCCAAAGATATGGTCTGAGATGCCAGAAGGCTAAGAACCAACAGCATCAATCAGGAATTTAGAGACAGTGCCTGGGTCTCGTTGGTGCCAGAACACCTCATGATATCCCCAGTGTCGTTGCTGCTTCCAGAGCTTCTATCCCAGAACCCTGGATGCTGAGGGACATTGCGTCAGGGCAGAATGAGCCCCAAGCCTGAAAATGAGAACAAAGACAGGTTGGTAAGTTTAGGACCAAGGCCCTGTGTAAGCCAGAATAAAAGAAGGGGTCACCCATGAATCAAGAATGGAGTATTTCACCCAGAAGCTGCCTCCTGAGCCCACAGCTGGGCAGGACAACCCTGGGTGTCCCACCAGGCTCCCCTGTTATGGAGTGGGGACTGGGGAGGGGGGTGTCATGCCTATCTGTTCACTGAGCTTTGACCATTTTCACTGCCCTATCTGGATCCAGACCCCGAGTCTGGGGTCCTCCACAGCGTCCTGCTTCCTGGGGCCCTGGCCAGGAGGGTGTGGCTGAAAGATCTGTTTCCAAATAGATCCGAGGCAGGGTCCCCAGGGAGACAGAACTGCTGAGCAGAGGTTACTCAAGGGAGAAGAGCTAAAACCACAGGACTCCAGAAGTAAGTCCAAGTTCATTCAAGAGTTCCACTACAGTCTGAAACATTCATGGTATATATGCATATTGTAAAGCATTCCTTCATCTCTCAGTGTCACTGGAATCCAGGAGCAGTTGAGCACGTCAGTGAGCCTAACCCTACTCCTTCTTGGAGACCGGGCAGAGTCCACAGACCTCTGCTCAGCACAGACCTTAGTGAGCCCCTGGACGGTGGTGAGGGACCCTGGTGCCCAAACAAGGGCTCCTTGCTGTGCTGTGATTGTGGTTGCATCTGCCACACAGAGGTAAACACACTATTTACCATGGCTTGTCCTGGGCCACAATCCTACCGACACTACCGCCCTCTCCCCCACCCTTGGAAACGGGTTGTGTATGACTCATCACTCATCCCTGTCTTATCTGCTGTGATGTACATAATAGATGCTCAGGGGCTCAATGTCCAATATGGTTACCACTAGCTGCCCATGGTTATTAAGCACTTGAAATAGATCTAGTGAACCTGAGGAATCAAATTTTTAATTTAACTCAATCTAAATTTAAATTTAAAATATGATCATTCAGTTATTATTTGGAGCAACTTGAGTATGTGAATGAATCTACTTTTTCAACCAAATTTTATGAACTCTAAATACAGATCACGCATTACTGATAAAAGTTTAGCGTCTGAATTGCAATGAACTGTGAAAGATTTAGAAGACTTAGTACCAGAAAACTGAAGGTAGACTATCTCATTAATGACCTTTAAAATACTATGTGTTAAAATGATAATATTTTGAATACAACACAACCCAATGTGTGCTCTACATTTAATAATAAAATACATTATTAAAATTAAAAAAAGGAATTCTTGCCAGAGTCTTCCTCTTTTAGAGACCGTGTTCCAGATACATCATTATGCATCCAAGAGAGTGTTTGCCAGCATAAATTAGACATAATCCATTAAGACCCAGAGTTTTAATGCTCTGTTCATGATTCTCTGCCCAGCACCCCCGAAATATTACAAAGTCCATGGAAAGCATCAGTAGCTAGTTATTGAATGAATAGAAGAAAATGAATAAATATTACTACATATATTTATGATTTTAGTGAAGAGGATTATATTGTATGTGCTTAGCTGTACTTGATATATTTTTTTTTACACCAGCAGTAGAGACATTGCAAATCTAACATGGCCCCAAAAGACTTCTTAGATATGTTTTCATATTTGCTTCTTTCTCATTCTTCCCAATGTCAGGGGGTCAAGCTGAAGTTCCAGGTGATACCTTTGACCCTTCACTTACTCTTATGACTTGAATCCTCTCCAAAAGCAAGTCCTGCTGATTCTACCTCCAAGATGTCCATAAAACCACTCAGATGCAAGCCAGGATCTCCCACAAGGATCATACAACAACCACAGGGACCTTGAAATGTACCTGAGGTTATGTCATGACCCTACTCACAAACTCTGTGTTAGGATGGCTTGCATGAGTTTCATTAACAATACAACTATAGAGAGAGAAAAGAACCATCACTAAATATCTCACCAATTGGGAAAAGCCATACTTCTATTGTTTTGTAAACAACTGTCACAGTTGTTTACAAAGTCAGCAGTTCTCAAACTTTTTTTAAGACTTTTGCATAATCTCTTCCCCTAGAACTTAGGAAGAACCTGTGATTTGCTTCTAATCAATACATATGGCAAAGGTGATGGGATGTCTCTCCTTGATTAGGTTACATTAAATGGAAAACGTGGCCAGATGTGACTCCCATGATTCCATCACATGATATAAGATTCCCTCTTGATGAGATCTTGCCATTTACAATGTAGAAGGCATTATGCTAAGTGAAATAAGTCAGAGAAAGACAAACAGCGCATGATTTCACGTATATGTGGAATATAAAACAAAAACAAAAACAATACAAATGAAAAAACAACAACAAAGAAAGCAGAAACAGACCCATAAATACATAGACCAAACTGATGGTTGCTGGGGGCGGGGTTGGGGGCGGTAAAGGGAAGTGGGAGGTATAGGCTTTGAGTCATGGAATGAATAAGTCGGATGAAAGGTACGGCATAGTGAATAGGCTATTGTAAAAGCCTTGTATGGTGATAGATGGCAGTTACACTTGTGGTGAGCACAGCATGTCTAGAGTTGTCAAATCACTATGTTGTACACCTGAAACTAGTATACCATTATGTGTAAACTATACTTCAATTAAAAATAATAATTTTTTTTTTTTTGAAGACTCCCTCTTAGCAAACTGGAAAAGAGGTCCCCCTGCTGGTCAGGAAGAAGCAAACAGCAAACAGGATGCTGTGGGCCACCGCTAGGAACTAGGAGTGCTGACAGCCAAAAGCCCTCAAAAGGCTAAGGCTTTAGGGGCGCCTGGGTGGCTCAGTCATTAAGCGTCTGCCTCCGTCTTGGGTCATGGTCCCAGGGTCCTGGGATCGAGCCCCGCGTCGGGCTCCCTGCTCCGCGGGAAGCCTGCTTCTCCCTCTCCCGCTCCCCCTGCTTGTGTTCCCTCTCTCGCTATGTCTCTGTCAAATAAATAAAATCTTAAATAAAAAAAAAAAGTCTAAGGCTTTAGCCATACACCAGCAAGGCAATGAATTCTGCCAATTAACTTGGAAGCAGATTCTCAGTTGAGCTGGTGCAATAGAACTCAGCCACCATAACTGATGTCAGGTTGGGGAGAGCCTGAGCAGAAGACCCAGCTAAGCTGATTCAGGGAAAGTGGAGTGGTAAATGGGTGTTGTTTCAAGCCACTAGATTTGTGGTAATTTCTTACACAGCAAAAGAAAACCTGAATAATAATACCTGGATCATCTGGGTCACTTTGGTTCAATCCACACAGAGACAGGTAAGATGGAGGGAGACCTGTGTCGCTGAGTGCTGGAGTGCCTGAATCCACGCTGAGGTACAGAGAGATGTCTTCAGGTGACGTGGCCCCTGAACTGTCTCAGCCCAGTGGGAAGCCCTTGTTCTTCCCTGGTCTTGCCACTGAAGAGGGAGACAGAGTCTGTATCCCAAGGCCATAGAGGAAGAAGGGAGCTTTTATTTTCATTTTTGCAAAGCTATGTCCCCTGGAAGACTGTTTCTCTTTCCCACGTCATCATAAAGAGCAACAGGAGTTGTATGGGGTCCCATTCCTGAAGCACCTATGCCCCTGGGATGATGAGCAGAAAGGACAGGAGAAACCACAGCCTGACTGTCCATTTGGTGTGAAGCCTTGAAACACTGAGTGCTTAATGCAGGTTTTAATCTTAGTTCCAATGGGCTTGGAGCCCTGCAGATAAACGCTCTGGCTGTCCCTGGACAATCAGTGATAATCAGCCTCGCCCTCAGGCTGCAGTCCAGAGATGGTCAAGGAGGCTGTGTTGCCAGCCCCGGAGCCTGCGAATAGAGCTGGAAGCCCCGAAGGCAGAGAACTCACAGAATCTCTCTGGAGTGTGGGGGCTCCTCCGGACACTGCTGATGCCAGAAGGCAGGGTTATAAGTCCCATTGTGGCAGCTGCTTCCACTGCAAGAGATGCAACAATTTGTCTCAAAGTCCCAGACACGGAGGGAGGCTGGGTCAGGGCAGACTGGGCCCAGGACCCAGAAGGAAGGAGAACTGCAGAGAGGGTGACCCAGGTGAGCCTGGGGAGAGGGACAGAAGAGTCAGTCCAGGCACCCACATGACCTCTTCTTGGGGACACTCACCTGTGCCGTAAGTAAGGAGGGGAAGAGAAGTGGAGTCAAGGTTGTGGTGAAGACACCCCAGAGCTCTGCCTTCTGAGACCCCAACACTTGGACAGGACACTCAAGACTCTCTTATCCCCTCTGCATGTTTTGAGATGCAAGACGGGTCTCCATGTAAATTTGCTCCTGGGCTCTGATGATTCTTAATCCCTCCTTTGCCCCTAGTCCTGACACTTAGCACCCAGGGGAGCATGCAGATGCCCTGCTCCAGGCAGGAAAGGTGGAGGGGGGGACCTAAGTACTCTTCCCAAGAAGTTACTTTAAGTCTGGATCTATGGGACTTGGAAATGCAGAAGCACCACCGTCTGTTGTCAGTGAGCACTTGGCCTTCTAGTGAGTTCTTCTCCCCACACAACTAGTCTCTCCCCACTCTGGGGGAGGCTTCTCCTGCCCTGTGCAAGCCCAGTCTCTGCCAGAAGCCTGAGTCTGGGGTGAAAGGATGCTGCCCACTTTCTGAAGGCTCCAACCCTTCCCTCTGAATTCATTCATAGCTACCCCAAAAGAATTTTCAAAAGTGGTGTTTCCCCCAAATCAGGACACACAGCCTAGGGAATGCACACCAGCCATCTGGAATTCTCCCCAAGACCTTCCCTATCAGCTTAATCTTGCAGGGATGTGTTACTAAATCAGGAGCCTAGTGTGCACTGGGTGTCACGGGAGCACAACGTAGAGAAGTCCCCCGCTGGGGGCAAGGAGCCCCACCCCACAATTTCACAGCCCTAAATTCCTTCCTTGTTCATCCAGCTCTGTCTTGGACCAGTGGCATGTCCATTCTAGCCCGTGTCTTCGTCTGAAGTAAACTAAGAAAGCATTAATATTCACAGCATCCTTGCATGAATCTGGCTACAAAATCAAAAAGCCAGTGTTTCCATTAATTGGTGCTCCAAGACTTTTATCCCCAGCACAGTTAGGTGGAGAGTCCAGGTTCTTTCTTCTTCAGGTTTACTTTAGGTGATCATCGAAGAGAATATTTTCCTCTGTCTCATTTCCCACGGGTCAGCCTAGACCCAGCCTCCCCCAGCTCCAGACACATAGCAGAATAGCCTCCTTCAAATGCATTCCCCTCCCCGTCTTCCCTCAATGAAGGGTTTTTTGTTTGTTTTTGTTTTTTTGTTTTTAAAGATTTTATTTATTTATTTGTCAGAGAGAGAGAGCACGCGAGAAAGCACAAGCAGGGGGGACGGCAGGCAGAGGGAGAAGCAGGCCCCCCACTGAGCAGGGAGCCCGATGCGGGCTCGATCCTAGGACTCTGGGATCATGACCTGAGCTGAAGGCAGACGCTTAACTGACCAAGCCACCCAGGCGTCCCCTCAGTGAAGGTTTTAAAAGTCTCCTTTGTGATCATTATAATTCAGTGCTGGTTGACGATTTTTTTCGTATTCCTAAAAAATGAAAATAACTCTATTTTCTCATCACTGGTCAAGGAAAAAAATTATGATAGAAAAAGTTCAAATAAATACAGAAATGTATTTTAATATAACCAATGCTATTTTAGTGACCATCTTCTGGACATCTTAGCCTGCTTATTACATATATCCCAGAAGGCAGAGCCCATATAATTTTCATTCCCTCCCAGGAATACGGTAAACATTTGTAAGGATTACTTGAAGCAATGAATGAACGGTATATTCATGTTTAATTTTGTATGAATGGAATTGCATTATATAATCAATCATGTGACCTGCATTTTGCTTTAAAATATTATAGACATCATCCTTTTAGTGTATCAATTGCAGTCAGTCTGAAAACAGCAATCAGATTATGGAAATAAGCATGGGCAATCTTCAAAGGGATCACCTTTTCATTTCAAGTCTGACCGATACATCCACTGCCCCCCTCTGCTGCTGTCATCACCCACCCCTCTGAGCCAGTCTTTCTCTTTCTGTTCTCAAGTTGGCCACACACTTTACTCTATCAGGATTTGCTCAGTCCTTCCCTACGCTCAGAACCCTTTGTCCAGGATCCTCTTAAGCTCCCAAGATTGCTTCCTGCTCAGGCCTTTGACAAGGATCCTGAGCAACCAGGGGGAGTCTGCCAGCCTTTCTAACTTTCCATATCAGCCCCTCTGTTTTCTTCAAAGAGTTAGTTACAACTTGCCATTTTAAAACAATAGGTTCTTGTTTTGGGTTGTTATTTGTTTATTTTTTAGTTTTCACCCTAAACTTGATGAGCCAAAGACTGAGTATATCTGCTTGAGGGTTGCATCAGCACCACTCAAGGACAAATGTTCCTTGAATGAATCCAGAAGACCAGAGGGAAGGAGAGGCTGAGTGTCTCCAGATTCGAGCTGAAAAAATTGAGTTTTTAGTTAGCTCTGTTCTAAGTGATGATCATAGGTCAACTGGGGATCAACGCAGTGGCCTCATTGGTATGTACCTATGTATTCATACATTCATTTGTCTGTGTAGCTGAAATAGCTCCCAGGCTTGGGGATATCCGGGGAATGGCAAAGTAGATCCAGGAAAACTACCCAGGCTTTACTGCTCTGTTACTCTCAGCCCCCACGACCTTCCTATGGCCTGTGGTAACAGATTTAGGACCACTTGCATAACAAGGACACAATGCCAGACCAGTCCCCACCTCCCCCTCCAGAAAAACACAGTCTCAGAGTTTGAGGAGGCAGAATACAGTCCCTCAGGCCAGCTTGAAGGAGGCATGGGGCCTCCCCCTTGCACTTTTTTTTTTTTTTTTAATTGAAATACAGTCGACCTTCGCTTTGCTCGTAACCCCTCTCTCTTCTCTTCACCAGGAAAGAATCCTCATCCATCTGGGTCGTGCCATCTCTCCAGAAGCCTTACTTTTCTCCGCACAAACGTACTGGCAGGAAGCAGGCGTCCAAACCTGACCCAGGCCTTGCAAACATTCGGGCTTCCAGGTCCCCAGTGCCCCCTGGTGGCCAGGGACACAAAATCGCAAGGGTGCAGGCCCCGCTCTGGGAGAAGCTAACACCAGGCTGTGGTGGGTGCCTCTCCACCTCTCCTCAACATCCTTGACGTGCTGCCTCCTCACGACGGTCCGCCCGCATTTTCAGCCTTCGATCTAGTCCTGACTTTGTCAAAAGGTATTTGTTGGTGAAAGGGGGGAAGCCCCGCATTTAGGACTTGTGAAAGCTGAAGTTATCTGAGGGTTGGGGGAGGGGAGTAGAGCGAACGCAGGAATCCGGCTTCTGAAAAAGCTCTGGAAAGCCAAATCCAAGGGAGCAACTGAGGAAAGCACGCTCTGGAAAGAGGACAATCTAATCAAATCCTGACAGGGGTCTCCTCTCCCCCAGAGGTTACATAAGTGGTAAAGTCCAGGGAGTAGGTAGGGAGCATTGTACAGGCCAAGGGCAAGGACATCTTTTCTAGACAAGGGAGGTGGGAGTGGGGCTAGAAGCCTCACTCAGGGGCCTGGCACCCCACACCCCACAGAGAGAAATAGGTCCCTGAGCATAGGCCGCGGGGGGTGGGTAGGGGGACTCATCCCTCTCCTTCTCCATCCCTCCCTCATTCCACCCCAGCCCCATCCCCCATTCCCCACCTCCCTTACCCCATCCCACCCTTCATACCCCCATCTAACCCCACCCTTATCCTCCCCATCCCCGACCCCCACTCTCATGCCCCCCACTCGGGCACCTGGCACAGTCAGGTGGGCGTGGCCAGCAGGCACCGCCCCTCCCCATCTCCGAGTCCCCGCCCAGCCTATTAAAACAAACCCCTTCTGGACTCCCTGGACAACCCCGCTCATGATCCTAGGATCTCGTGAGATTTGGCCCTGAAGGAAAGAGAAACCAGGATTGGTCAGATAAGGCTGTTTCCGGCGGGCGAGTGCAGGGAGGCTTGCTGAGTCAGCGGCCTTCCTCTCCCTCCAGGTTCCGAGACCACGTGGCGGCTGCGCGGTCTGGAGAAAGTGTAAGTTCAAAGCCTGGATCCTTCTCTGTCTTGCGGGGTGACCTTGGACTAATCACTGGTAAACCGCCCTCCCCCCAACTCCCACTTGTATTTTCCGTCTGAAAAGTGAGTTATCACAACAGAGGGTCGGAGTGAAGACCGAACAGTGTGCTCTGGCTGGGGCAGCCCGGGCCACCTGTTCCGTAAGAGCGGCCGCGCTCGTGAATGTCAGACGTAACAATTCATCGAACTCGGGCGTCTGCGGTTTTTGTTTGATCTCACTGGTTGGACGGGTGTGCACTTGAAATGGGGGGGCTGCTCTAGGAATCTGGCCCCTCAGGAGGTGCCGGGGTATGGGGTGGGGGGCAGAAGCAGGGGCGGAACGTGGGCCGTGTCCTCGAAGGAAGGGTCGCTTTTGACGGAGCACAAGGTCTGTCACTCCAGGTGTCCTCTGGTTCAGCCCATGGGAAATTGTGGGTCAGATTTGGAGATTAGAGGAGATTCCTGGTGAACAGGCAGGGTCAGGTCTCCGGTTTTCCATTTTTCTCAGCAGTGTTCGCAGATTTTCATAGGAGCCCATGGCTTGCTAAATACACGTGCTAACACACGGCCTCTTTGTTTCTGGAGTATTTTGGTTCTTGCTCTCAGACTTGGGTAGACGCAGGTGACTGAGAGGATAGGAGACCAGGGAAACCAAGTATTTGGAGGACCTGAGGCCAGTCTGAGCTGGACCAGAGTGGACGGAAGACATCTCCAGGTAAGCTGGTCCCCTGAACTGTCTCAGGTGTATCAAGTAACCCTGTTGTTCCGTTTGTTCTTGTCATCAAGATGCTGGATGGAATCTGCATCCTGAGAATGCTCAAGAGGGGAAGAAGATGCAGAAGCAACCTTTATAATTTCTAGTCATTTCCCCAGTGGAGCATTTGTCCTGTTGATTTTTTTTTTTTTTTTAGATTTTATTTATTTGAGAGAGAGAGAGAGCACAAGGGGGGAGGGGAAGGACAGAGGGAGAAGAAGAAGCAGACTCCCCACTGAGCAGGGAGCCCAATGGGGGATCGAACCCAGGATGCTGAGATCACGACCTGAGCCAAAGGCAGATGCTTAACTGACTGAGCCACCCAGGTGCCCCTGTCCTGTTGCTTTTTTATAAGAAGCAGCTCTAATGTGTTGGGGACCCTGTTTCCCAAAAGCCATAGTTATGTTTAGAACCTCTGCTTGGAGTGAAGGAGTAAGGTTGGCTACAGACCCCAGACACTTGACTCCTGTTTGGTGTCAAGCAGGGGCAGAGTGAGTGAGCCTAGGAAGGTTTTTGTCACTCCCCTGTGGGCTCGGACCCCTGAGGGTAAGGGATACTCCTTGAAAGAGAACAATAATAGTGCCAAGCTAGTCCTCCGGCTAAAGCCCAAAGAGGTCAGTGAGGCCATGCGGCCTGACTTGGAGCCGGAGAATGGACGGAGGCCCCAGGACAACCTTGTGCATTGGGAGCGTCAGGCAGCACATGAGTGTTCTTGATACCAGGACACCTAACTATAACCTCCAGAATTACTGCTGCCTCCAGAGCAGGAAATGACGACCGTCTGTCCCATAGCCACAGACCCTAAGAGTGTCTGTGTCAGGACAGACTGGGCCCAGGACCTTGAGAGGAAGAGGACATGCAAAGAGGAGAGGTCAAGGTGAAAGCCGTGACTTCAGAGGAGTTTGGGGCAGAGGGAGGAAAGGGTCAGCCCTGGGCTGCCAGAAGGTCCCTTCCTTAGTGTCCCTCACCTGTGCAGAGAGCAAGGAGGATGACCAGAGCATGACCAGGCCATGGTGGAGATGCCCCAGAGCTAAGCCTCCTGTGGCCCCTGTGCTGCCCTGGGCTCCCCTTCTTACCCACTGCCCCACATGTGGGAGGGGCCTGCATGTGCATCTGTGCTCCTCAGATCCTATGAGTGACACCCCATCAGCAAATGTTCTTACTTGATACAGCCAAAGATATGCAGGGTGGCGAGATGTGTCCTCCCAGGAATTGTCCTGAGCCTGCTTCACTGGGGAGACATAGCTGTTGGGCTGAGGTGCCTCAAGACGTCAGGCCTTTCTGATTTCTTCCTGGGAATATTGTACCCCTCCCCAGCCCATCCTTCTGGATGCCTGGCAGGGCCCACAGACCTCAGCAGAGTAAAGACCTGCTGACCCCCTGGAC
Source organism: Neomonachus schauinslandi (assembly GCF_002201575.2). Lineage (NCBI taxonomy): Eukaryota > Metazoa > Chordata > Mammalia > Carnivora > Phocidae > Neomonachus > Neomonachus schauinslandi. The sequence goes on from NC_058416.1 coordinate 67,699,811, forward strand.
TGTCATGGGTGATGCCTAAGTGGAGACTCCTGTTCTCTGACCTTGTCCACTGCTGACTCACATAGAAAGTGGAATGTTTCCATTTTCAGATGACTTCCTCTCGGCGCATTCCCATCAGGCTGACACAGGTGACAGCCATAGAAAGCCCTGGACCAGCAGGCAGGCACCTCATTCCTGTGCCCCCCTCCCAGGGCCCACTCTGTGACATGGGTACAAGTGACTCACCCTCTTGAGCCTCAGCTACTGTACATGGAAAGGAAAAATCAATCTTAGCCCCCTGCCAATGACATTTCATGTGTTAAGAGAGAAACTAGAGGCTAGAAAAGTGAACTGCTTTGGTAACTTCTTATGTTCTACCAAACATGAGGAATTCTTTTTATTCATCATTGTGATTCCGAATTCAGCTTCAAGCTTGCATTCCCCATCTCCCAGAGAAGTGTGAAGGGAGTGGATGGCTGTGGAAAAAGGATGAAGATGTCTCAGAGGAAGTGATTCTGGCAGAAGTCTTCACACTAAAGGAACTCTCTTGAAAATATGTCATGACATTGAAAACATGGAGGGCAAAATGTTGGAAGTCTATCCAAACTTAGAAAGCAGCATGACAGTTCGCCAGGGCATAGAAAAGATGCTCACTCTATCCCAAAAGTTATAGAAGTATATGAGAAGGACCATAAGCAATGTTAAAACTACTCTTGATATATTTTTTGCAGAGAAATTGTTTAATTTTCAGTGTTTAAAATCAACATACTAATAAGTAGTAGTTTTACTATTTTATTCATTTCTCAACATGTTTATCACTAATAGGAAGAGAATTCTTAATGGTTGGCAAAAAACAGTTTTGAATGGCCGCAGAAAAACCATAACTTTGCCTATGGATTCTTAAGATGGCTTTGCATAGTTTCATCTTGCAGGGTCATTTTTATGGCTCGCTTCTACCATGCAAAGCAAAGTCAACCTCTGATTATTTTTCAGCTTGCTGCTTTTTCATTTGCTTACTCAGTAGAATGCAAGGTCTGTGGCACTCAGTAAATGTTTGTGAGTAAATCAAGGATTGAGAATAGAAGGTGTATCTGGAAATGGGGGGAAGGGGTCAGCTGGTCTGGAGACATTCCTGTGAACATGTCCACCCTGCCCCCGTGCCTCCTGTCAGCCCTCATCTTAGGGCATAGGGGATTTTTCCCACCGAGTGTGAGGTCAGTGTTCCTGGAACCCTGGGGATCATTGCTCCCGCTCCAGTGGAATAAACTCCGGTGGAAAGTACCTGATAACCTGATGCATCTGGTTTTGCTCTGAGCCACCATGGCCTTCTTATGGCTTAGAGTTAAAGATTTGAGGGTCGTTTGGATGACAGGGACACAGTACCAGGCCCCTCTCTCTCTTTTCCTCTTCAAGAGCACAGTTCTCAGTCTGATGAGGCTGTGAAAAGGAAGGAGGCAGAAGAGCAAAATCCCAAGGAGCATCCTTCTCCAGGGCTGAATGCCAGGGCTGGAGCCCTCTCCTCTCTAAATCTCTCTGTCACCTTTGCATCCAGGATCAGTGTTTGCCACTTTCTCTCTCTCTCCCAGGCTCTCCATTGGTCTGATTCTGTGCCCTTGGGCTAGAGGGATGGACACACACACACACACACACACACACACACACACACACACACGCGGCCACTGGCACCTCACCCAGGCCCCCAGTGCCCCCAGTGCCCCTAGGTGGTCTCAGACTCAAGTCTCCACCTTTAAGGGACACAGCTTGGTGGGAGCCAGAAGACCTGGCCTCCTGCTGTGCTGTCATTTCCTCCTTCATTCTGCGCCCCACATTGGATGCTCTGGGCCATTCTCGGTTCAGTTCCTCCACCTGCCACCAGCTTGGAGTGAGTCCTCAGCCTTCCCTTCCCCCACCAAGCCTCCAGAAGCACTTGCCCAGGAATAACGGGCTGGATCTAGAGTGACCTGGACATCAGGCAGGTCCTCATTGGTGAGGAAGAAAGAGGGACAATCTTGTTTAGGTTTAGATGTTACTGGATCTGAAGTGAAACCAGATCTTGTTGAGTACAGGAAGGGGCAGGGAGATCCAAGAGAGACCTTCAATTTTTAAAAAAGGCACAGAGGGCACAATATTTCAGGGTAAGAAGAGATGTGACACCAGAGGGAAATTTCAGAGACATAATGGATACCACGTGGCATCTTGCCTGTCCAGGGGCTGCCTCAGGAGAGCCCGAGGTGGGGCTGCTGCATCAGGACTGGGCTCCCAGCTCCTCATTAGCCTGCTGCTCCTCAAGACCAGCAGAGTTGGGGTCTTTTCTCTGGAACTCAGGAAGGGTCTTCTTCTGGCATTCCTGGAGCCCCTTAGGTCTAGAAAAACAGATGGGCTTATTTTCTTTCTGCACCTTGTGGCTTGTCATATTCTCCAATATAATGCTCAGTAGAATTGGAGAGAATTCCTTGATTTCTGTTGATCCAATGGAAAGGTGTTCCCCAGCATCGTGGCCACACCCCAGGCTCCAAGAGAGGTGGGCTGACATTCCGGGGACACAGAGTGCTGTCCACTTGGCGCAGGGCAGAAGCACAGAAACATTCTAAAGGCCCCAATAAGGCAGACGTTCTGGGATCCTAGTTGGAGTTCTGTGAATGGAAAAGGTGGGGGCAGGACACCCACTCTAATGAGCTCAGGGGCTGCTCTGGCCTATGTAGCAAATGAAGACCATGAGAAAAGGTGACCAGGGTGCAATAGAAACATTCTTCAAATTCATGCCATGGCCCTGGGAGTTGTCCTAAGCCAGTCCTGATCCTGGGCAGGAAGGATAGCCCTTCATATAGATGTGTTCCTGGTGCTCCTGCTTCCAACCCCACAGTGTGTCCCCTGATCCAAAGGCTCTGCGTGGAGGTGGACAGAGGAGTGTGCCTTGCCTCACAAGGGAAGAGTGTTTGGCTCATACTAAACGTTATTTAGATCTGAAGACAGTGATCACTTCGGCCTCCTTGGATCTCCTAGACACTTGGATCCCATAGACCCTTCCCAAACTTGGACTTAGGCAGTTTTCCTGTTTCCCTGAGGTCCAGGTAAAGTCTGTCAGTCACGTGTCTTTAACATTGAGATTGTCCAACCCCTTGGTGGGGCAGATCCATCCAAACCCCTTGCCTGAAGGTGTCTACCAATTACTCCCTGCGGGGAGTGGGGTCTGGATTTGCTGGCCTAAAAATAAAATTAACGGGGACCTTTAAATTTCCTGCAAAGGTTATTGGACGTACTGGATGAAAAGTTCCAGAGCACCATTTCTGTGCCCAGTGACTGCTCAGTAATCAGGGACATTTACGATTATCCTTGTCACTGATCTCAGTTTCCTACAGCTGATTGATGAAGGTGATTGCCTGGGGTCTAAAATGCCCATAGAGCACATTCCAATTTAACCCTGTTTGACACAAAGCCTGCTGATATGGGTGGTGGAAATTTCGAGAAAGCAGTCTCCATGAAGTTACTAAAGTGGAGAACATCCTTCAGAGAATCCCAATCTCCTCGCCAGTGGTATAGAATTGTTTGGGCATCACAATGCAAGGGGTAAAGAATAGCCTGGAGAATTCTTTGTGTGGAGAGGTTCTCTCTCTGTGTGTTCTAAAATGTTAGAACCACAAGTGTGTGAACCAGCCCAGCATGGGAATCATCCCTAAATTCAGCAAATCCTTAAATGTCAAATATAGCTTCAAATTTTGTGAGGGAAAAGTGTTGGTATTTGGGTACCGAGCTTAATATGGAGAGAGGGAAAAAGTTTTATTCCTGTTCCTAATGGCGCTGTCCCAGAAGAATGGGAGTAATTAAAAAGTGTACAGATAGGGCCAGAAGGGGCTTTTTGAAGCTGTATTTATATTAGTTGTTTCCTAGGAATGAGGAAACAGCAGTTGTCAATATATACTTCGGAAGGGGCCTTTGGAGATCACATTTGGGGCCAAGGTTGCTGGGAAATGCCTAGACCTAATCGGCCTTTGAAAGTTCAGGATGTGGAAGAGGATACTTGAGCTTAAAGAGGAGGTCCTCTGGTGGCAGCTTCTTGAGACAAGGATATATAAATTTAGTTCATGCTTATTTTTCTCACTGCCTCTAAGACCCCAAAGAGCTCATGGCTCTCACCCCTCAGTGGCTGTCAGAATTGGACTAGTCATGTCCTGGGTTTGGTTGCCAATACGGTTCTGACCTCTCTGCAGCCCAGATTCCTACTTTGAATCTTCTTCAGCCATTTTGCTGAGCTGATCCCAGCCTTCTAGGAGGAAATCCCTTTTACCTCCTGGGAAGAAGAGTGGATCTCTTCTCTGCCCTTGGGTTCAAAGGATCCATAAAAGCCTTTGAACTCCTCAAACAAAATGTATTTTTCCTAGTCTTGGGTATTTCCTGTGGTCGCATTACAAACACCCCACCCCTCCCTTTTCTTGGCCAATTCCCGGTTGTAATTTTGACCTGACTTCCTTCAGGGAAGCCTTGACCCTCAAAATCTGGAAGACCAGCCATCCCTCAGTTGTACATCTCTTCTTCTATGAATGCACACATGTTTTGCAGTTTTAGGTTACATAAAGTATAAGTGACTATTTGATATTCTGGAATTTTATTTTGTTTATTTCTTTTCCTTTTGGGACAACACCACTGTCTGCATAAAGCTGTCTTAACTCGAACATTTGAGTTAAACTGATGTGGCCAAAACTCCCCCAAGTATACCTCCAGGTTGGTTTTCTTTTCTTTTTCTTTCATGAATGGGGCATATGATTTAGTCAGTTGTATGGCGAAAGTCAAAAACCCAATCTGGATTAACTGGATGGAGATCCAGTGATAATAACATTGGGCTCTCAGCTGGAAATTTGAGCTAGGATCTGAAAAAGGGAGGTGTAGCCAGAAAGGATAATACTGCTTCTGGGGAGTGAGAGGAGAGACCCTGAGGTCTGAGCAGATTGCTCCCTGCACCATGTCCCCTTCTGGTGAGGAGGAGCCCTGAGCTTGGGACGCTGCCATCATACTGCCCCAGCCATGCAGTATGAATGAGCAGGCTTTACTTTTGCCTCAAAATGCAGTTTTGCCTTAATCTCAAACATTTTGATTTCTGCTTTGGTGTATGCCATTTATAGACGTTTACGATATTTCTTTTTTTTTTTTTTTAATTTTTTATTGTTATGTTAATCCCCATACATTCCATCATTAGTTTTAGATGTAGTGTTCCATGATTCACTGTTTGTGCATAACACCCAGTGCTCCATGCAGAACGTGCCCTCCTCAATACCCATCACCAGGCTAACCCATCCTCCCACCCCTCTCTAGAACCCTGTTTGTTTTTCAGAGTCCATCGTCTCTCATGGTTCATCTCCCCCTCCGATTTCCCCCCCTTCATTCTTCCCCTCCTACTACATTCTTCTTCTTCTTCTTTTTTTTTCTTTCTTAACATATATTCCATTATTTGTTTCAGAGGTACAGATCTGAGATTCAACAGTCTTGCACAATTCACAGCGCTTACCAGAGCACATACCCTCCCCAGTGTCCATCACCCAGTCACCCCATCCCTCCCCCCCCCACCCCCCACTCCAGCAACCCTCAGTTTGTTTCCTGAGATCAAGAATTCCTCATATCAGTGAGGTCATATGATACATGTCTTTCTCTGTTTGACTTACTTCGCTCAGCATAATACCCTCCAGTTCCATCCACGTCGTTGCAAATGGCAAGATCTCATTCCTTTTGATGGCTGCATAATATTCCATTGTATATATATACCACCTCTTCTTTATCCATTCATCTGTTGATGGACATCTTGGCTCTTTCCACAGTTTGGCTATTGTGGACATTGCTGCTATAAACGTCGGGGTGCACGTACCCTTTCGGATCCCTACATTTGTATCTTTGGGGTAAATACCCAGTAGTGCAATTGCTGGATCATATGGTAGCTCTATTTTCAACTTTTTGAGGAACCTCCATACTGTTTTCCAGAGTGGCTGTACCAGCTTGCATTCCCACCAACAGTGTAGGAGGGTTCCCCTTTCTCCGCATCCCCGCCAACATCTGTCATTTCCTGACTTGTTAATTTTAGCCATTCTGACTGGTGTGAGGTGGTATCTCGTTGAGGTTTTGATTTGGATTTCCCTGATGCCGAGTGATATTGAGCACGTTTTCATGTGTCTGTTGGCCATTTGGATGTCTTCTTTGGAAAAATGTCTGTTCATGTCTTCTGCCCATTTCTTGATTGGATTCTTTGTTCTTTGGGTGTTGAGTTTGATGAGTTCTTCATAGATTTTGGATACTAGCCCTTTATCTGATATGTCATTTGCAAATATCTTCTCCCATTCTGTCGGTTGTCTTTTGGTTTCGGTTACGGTATTTCTTAACCGAATAGATTTTTTTTGGAAATGGAAGACCTCTAATTAGTTGGAATTTTTTATGACATTTTAAATATTGAGTTTGTGTTCAGTAATTATAGTTCGTATAATTTATTTTGTGATTTCACCAAAGCTTTTTTAGAAAAATAATAAACTAAAGGCTTAAAAAAAATTCCATAGAAAAAAAATATTTCATTGAATATTTTTAAAAGTGGAGGTCTTGTTCTGAATGTGAGCTCTGTGTTCCCCTAAATAAAATAGTAATTCTCATATTCATAGGGAGACATGTAATAAAATCATCTTGAAATAGTATATATTTTTTTCATCACCAACTTCCACAGGCTGTAGAATACTGTTATGCTACTTTTACAGTTGAAAAACTTTTTAATGATGTAATGTTACTCATTGTCCAGGTGTTCCTTAATCTTTCACATCTGGGCTTATTTGTTAGAGCTGAGAAGGGGCTCATTCTGGGTCACGTGACATTCCTTATTCCTCTATATGTTCAATATTCAGGGGACAGTCAGCAACTTCTCCCTGAAATGGATGGGGTCGGTTTTCAGGCTCCTTGGTACTAACTCTGCAGTGGGCTAGAATTAAATGTGGCAGTAGCTGGATATGGGATGGGAGCAGTGGTGATCTTGCTCCCCCATCAGGGCCTGGCAAGATGCACATTCTGGTGCCAGCAGGGGCAAAGCCACCCAGCAGAGAATGGAATTGGGGTAAACGGAGGACTCCCCAACTATTGCCAGACCAGTGACTTTGGCCTTGAGTTGGTTCCTCTCAAGGGTGGGGGGATAATGGGGTTGCTGGCACTCAGCCTTGTTCCCTGAATATTTCGCCAGGATTCTTTTCGGAGCAGATTCATCAGGATGAGCATGCCGGCTCCACCCAGACTCCTGGACCTGGCGGGTCAGAGCCTGCTGAGGGACCAGGCCTCGGCCATCGCTGCTCTGGAGGTGCTGCCCATGGAGCTCTTCCCACCGCTGTTCACGGCGGCCTTCGCTGGGAGGCACAGCGAGACCCTGAAGGCGATGGTGCAGGCCTGGCCCTTCGCCTGCCTCCCTCTGGGGGCCCTGATGAAGGAGCAGCGGCCTCACCAGGAGACCTTCCAAGCTGCGCTCGATGGACTTGATGTCCTGCTTGCCCAGGAGGTTCGCCCCAGGTGAGGGTGATCCTGTAGCCTAGGAGGGCCTTGGGGATCCAAGCAAGATACAGCTGGGGTCAGGGAAAGTGCAGGGCCACAGGGCGGGCCAGAGGCTTCTGTGAGGAAGCTCAGAACAGCCTTGGGGCCATCTCTGCGGTCACTCTGGGAACAGGCTGTGGACATGTTGGGCTGATTGAGATGCAGAGGGTGACCAAAAGGAACATGTTGCCCACTTCCTCCCGGTAGCACTTAAAGGTACTGCAAGTGGGACCAAGAAGGATCCCAGTAGCCCAAGGAGCCACTGACATCCAGGGTGTGGAGTAAAAGTGCAGGTCAGGCGTCTGGGCCTTGCCTAGATTCTGTCTTACTCCCCATTGATCTGAAAGCATCTCAGTCTGTCTCCCATCTTCCCTGCAGGAGGTGGAAACTGCAGGTGCTAGATTTACGGAAGAATGCTCATCAGGACTTCTGGACTGTGTGGTCTGGGACCAGGGCCAGTATGTACTCCCTGTTGGAGCCAGAGGTGGCCCAACCCATGAGGAAGAGGCGAAAAGTGGAGGGTTGCAAGCCAGGGCCCAAGCCACCCTTGGCTCCCGTGGAGGTGCTGATAGACCTTTGCCTCAAGGAAGGTACCCCTGACGAGTCCCTCGCCTACCTCATCCAGAAAGTCCAGCAGAGGAAGGGTCTGCTGCGCCTGTGTTGTAAGAAGCTGAAGATTTTCGCAGTGCCCATGCAGACCATCAAGAAGATCCTGAAAATCGTACAGCTGGACTCTATCCAGGATTTGGAAGTGAACTGCACCTGGAAACTGTCCACCCTGGGGAAGTTTGCTCCTCATGTGGGTCAGATGGGCAATCTGCGCAGGCTCCTCCTCTCACACATCCACATGTCTTCCCACAGCACCCCGGCGAAGGAGCAGCAGTGTGTCAGCCAGTTCACTGCTCAGTTCCTCAGGCTGCACCACCTTGAGGAGCTATATTTGGACTCGATCTCCTTCCTCGAAGACCGCCTGGACCAGGTGCTCAGGTGAGGGATGGTGAGGTTTCTCGGTGGATGAGCATAAGCCCTTTTTTCTTTCAGTGAACAGTAATGGGCATCTGCCATGTGCCAGAGTGTATCATGAGTCACTAGAAGGTCCACACACTGTCCCTGCTCTGTCTCCACGCATGTTGTCACATAATGTCCCAGATAAAGGTTGGAGGTATGAACTAGGATAGATGCTATTCGGAGGGGACTCTAGTTAGGAATCTATATAAGGGGGGCTTTGGGGCAGGCGAGGGTGGCTTTGGGAATTCTTCCTGAGAAAATGATGCCTACATTATGATGATCAAAAATAACTGAACTTGAGGGCATTGATGAAGGGAAAGTGTATCCGATGTGAGGTTTCGGATCATAAGTTCTGCACTTGGCAGCTTTGTCAACCGGAGCCTCTCCCTCCAAACCTGCCTCCAGTTCCCTGTCTGTAAAGGGTTACTCTGGGTTCCACATAAGGCAATAGAGAGGGAATGCCTGATGGCGGGGAGGCGGATGAAAGGGAGGGAGCAGGAGTGAAGACTTGTGGAAAGTGATAGCTGGTACGTGGATGATACAGTGATCCAAGTTAGGCCCTGCAGGCTGCGTGTTGCCAGGCCTTGCCCAGATCAGCTCTTTGTGCACATCTCCCATTAGCCTCATCTGAAACAGGTACTGTTGACTGGGGTTGTAGAAGCAGCCAGAAGGAAGCCCGAGTTGAAAGCATTTCTAGTCCTGTCTCCCAGTACTAAACTTCACTGATTCCTTTCCTTTTTGGAGACGTGGGGCCAGGCTCCCCTCTGAGTGCATCACATTGTTGGGTTGATTCCTGCTCACAGCACTTCCGAGGGGCATGCTGTGCTGCATTTGACAGCAAAGAGGGCATTTGAGATTTCATTCATTTGACCAAGTCATCCAGCAGATGAGTAATGCAGAAAGGACTCCCCTGAAACTTGGATGGATTTGAGTCCTTTTTTTTCCCCAGGCAGCAGCCTGGGGCTTGACCTTCATCTGTAATGCCCTGGGTCTGGGTGGAATGGGCTTCTCTTTCCTCAAGGCCCAGGTCATCCCCATGTCCCTCTGCCCGCCACATCTGTTCCCCCCAGAACTAACTGCTTTGTCTCTCCCCAGGTGCCTGAAGACCCCCTTGGAGACCCTGTCAATAACTAATTGCCTGCTTTCGGAATCCGACTTGACACATCTGTCCCAGCACCTGAACGTCAGTCAGCTAAAGGACCTGGGTCTCAGCGGGGTCAGCCTGACCAATATGAGTCCTGGGCCTCTCCAAGTTCTGATAGAGAGAGCCTCCGCCACCCTCCAGGACCTGGACTTAGATGAGTGTGGGATCATGGACTCCCAGTTCACTGTCATCCTGCCTGCCCTGGGCCGCTGCTCCCAGCTCACAACCTTCAGCTTCTGTGGAAACCCCATCTCCATGGCCGTCCTGGAGAACCTGCTGCGCCACACCATTAGGCTGAGCAAGCTGAGTCACGTGCTGTATCCGGCCCCCCTGGAGAGTTACGAGGATGCCCGTGGCACCCTCCACCTGGGCAGACTTGCCCAGCTGCATGCCAGGCTGAAGCAGATGCTGCAGGAGTTGGGGCGGCCAGGCATGGTCTGGTTCAGTGCCAACCCCTGCCCTCACTGCGGCGACAGGACCTTCTATGACCCCGAGCCCATTCTGTGCCCCTGTTACATGCCTGCCTAGCTGGAGACACATACTGGACACTGAAGCCCAGGCGTAAGTGTATCTTAAAGGAGCGCAGAAGCCACAGTTTGAGAAAATCTGCCCGATGTGAGCAGGAAAAGGAAAGGTGATTGCTTGGGGTGGGGTATGTTGACTTGGGAGTTAATAGGATCTTTGGGGAGATGCATCTTACAGCGTTAGAAATAATGAATCTGAATTTCTAGAGGGAGACTCGGGTTTGGGCGGTAGACGTGGGAGTTATCCCTGCATGGATGGTTATAAAGACATGGTCAGAAATAAAGAGAACCTCAGTGTCAACCATCTGGTGTCCTCTGTGCTACATGAAGCTTATTCTCCAGTTTAAACCTCAGGAATCTGCAGTTCCTGATTAAACAAAGTATAGCATCCATGATGCTCAGGCACTAAGCTGGGTGAGGTTCAGCCCCAGGAGTTCCTGGCACCATTTATCATTCCTCCATTTGGCTCTTAATCTCTGGTGCATCTGTTACCTCCTCACTTAATTTCTGTGGCTGTTTAAGCAGTCAACACACACAAAGTGCGTCCTCAGGGCCTAGAACACACTAGGGGGCCAATAGTACCACTGGAGGAAAGGTGCTTTGGAGGGGTCCTCGCTAACTCTGCCAAGACTCTGGACTCGAGCACTTCTCCCCAGTGGGTCCAAAGTCTCCATCCCTACCTTTGGCTGTACCAAGGTAGGGTTTTACTGTGTACAAGTCAGGTCCCCAATACTGGAGGGGATGTACACCCTGCAGATGAGCTGGGGCCTCTGGGCCCTACCAGCCCATTCCTGTCTTCCCACCAGGTGCAGTCCTTTCTTGAATTCACTTAGTTGTGGTCAGTAAAAATACCTAAATTCCTTTTAGCAAAATACTAAGATCATATTTGTTTCCCACATTAAAAATATGACCTCTTTTTGTGGGGGCTAGGTCACGTCAGTGCATGTTTGACTTTCTCTCCAAAAAATCCACCTTCCTCCTTATCAAAGGTAGTAAGCCAACTCTGAGCAAGGAAGATGCCTATGGATTTGGGTCCTAAGAATGAATAAGCAAACCCTTACCATGTCCTGGGGAACACTTGGGTGGATGCAGGTAAATGTCAGACTTGGGAATTGGGGGTGTGGTGGGGCCACCCTGTGAGACCAATCATCCAAATGAAGATATCACACTGTGGGGTCGGACTCCATGGTCAGTGGGTAGTTAGCTGTCCAGCGAGCATGAGGGATCCCTGTCCCCACACCCCTGCATCCTGTCCCTAGGCTGCCTCACCTCCCTTACTGCATGGCCTCCCAGAGAAATACCTAGAGAGAAGACCACACAAGGCCCAGGGCAGGGCTCCAACTGCACATTTCCCTGAGTATAAGCAAGTCAGCCCTGCTTGTTCTTCCACATGTACCACTGTCCTTGCTGGGTGTCAGCACCTTCCTCTTTTGCCACACACAACTGGCCCCTTGGTCTCTTCCTATAGCAGTTACCCTCTTCTGCCTTCTAGCCTCCTATCCTACACCCAAAGAACCAGAAACGGGCCCATCAGTTTGTGGGACACACTTTGCCATTTCTGCAGAAGAGAAAGCAGAAATCTGTGTAACTGATGGAATGCCCCAAAAAAGAGGGTCAGGAAAATATCTCATTTTTTCCTGACATGGACCTTGTCCTAGCATCCCTTACGTAGACCCAAGTTACAGGGACTAATTTCCAGAATGGGAACCAGCAGCTCTAGGATTTGAGGAAAAGTTTACAAAATGGGCAGGTTCTCCGGGAGGAAGAGCAAAAAACAAAGCATCACATGATCTCAGCACTGGATTCCTCAATCACAAAATAGAGACAATACTCCATAACGACACGGTGAGATTTACCTATGGGACTCACATGAAAAGCATGCGTTGGAGTGCCTTGTTCATGGATGGCCCACTGCAGCAGAGTGATGATCATAGCTGCCCAACACAAGTAAAGGAAGAACAAAAGTCAACAGTGCATCTTGCTTTTAACGCAGGGTGTCCTACAGTCAGGACTCTCTTTGGCCTGGAGACCTCATTTGAGAGAGAAATCTGGCAAGAATCTTTACTTGGAATTTAGACTTTGCCATCAAAATGTTCAGAGAGGCATGGTATCGAGGCAATGAGGTTTTTAAAAGCTGGGTTTGGTTGGGGAGAGTCCTCAATAAGGATGGTCATACAAAGGGGCCTGGGGAGGTAGTGGTTGGTGGTGGCAGGGGGACCACATAGATGAAGGCCCTGTTGAGGAAGATAGGAGTCTCCAGGTCATCAGAAAGCAGGCAGGAGGGTATGGCACACACAGTAGGTTGTTCAGTAGTAATTCACCTTGGAGCCACCTGATCTGCACAGGAGACAGGCAGATTGGATTTAGGGCAGCTGGGGGATAAGGACGTGAGAGGGAAGAATATGGATAGAAAAGAATCAGAGTGCAATCTCATGTAACAAGCCTGGGGAATCATCCAGAGGCTGAAAAGACACCAAAAGGAGACCCGAGGCCTGGGCAGAACGAAAATGTCAAATAATTCTAGGAGAGGGAGTCGGGGAGAACTGAACAATTTCCTAATGCCAGCAAGAACTGCTGACTTGACCCAAAATCCAGATCAGTAGTAGTGTTTTTTTGTTTTGTTTTGTTTTTGTTTTTTGTTTGTTTGTTTTTTAAGTAGGTTCCACCCAGCATAGAGCCCAACACAGGGCTTGAACTCAAGACCCTGGGATCAAGACCTGAGCTGAGAACAAGAGTCAGATGCTCAGCCGACAGAGCCACCCAGGCGCCCCCTGGATTAGTATTAGGAACCCAGATTACTGCTATTACTACTGATAAGGGCAGGGGTGTGGCTGTACAACCAGAAAGAGAGAGAAGTAGCCCAGACTCCGCCACTGACGTGAAATCATCGTGAGAAGCATATTTACATCGCCTGACCAATCTCGTATCTTACCTGTGATCTTGGGCTGTGAAACTTAAAAAGTCAGATCGGCTGAGCAATGGGAGACCCCTCGGGCTGAGCTAAATTCTGGTTGGGATTCATTTGCTGCTCCAGAGAGAGAACTTCAGCATTGAGAGGGGACAAATCTGGGGTTCTCATAGGAGGCTGTTGGTCCAGACACCAAAGAGTTGTCAAGATGAATTTAGAAAGAGCGGAAGAACAAGAGGGAGAGGTGACTCAGCATTTGGACAAGCAGAGTTTAATATAATATGATGAATGGAATATTATGCAGCCATCAAAAGGAATGAAATCTTGCCATTTGAAACGATGTGGATGGAACTGGAGGGTATTATGCTGAGCGAAATAAGTCAAACAGAGAAAGACATGTGTCATATGACCTCACTGATAGGAATTCTTAATCGCAGGAAACAAACTGAGGGTTGCTGGAGTGGGGGGTGGGGTGGGAGGGATGGGGTGACTGGGTGATAGGCACTGGGGAGGGTATGTGCTCTGGTGAGCGCTGTGAATTGTGCAAGACTGTTGAATCTCAGATCTGTACCTCTGAAACAAATAATGCAATATATGTTAAGGGAAAAAAAAGAATGTAGCAGGAGGGGAAGAATGAAGGGGGGGAAATCGGAAGGGGAGACGCACCATGAGAGACGATGGACTCTGAAAAACAAACAGGGTTCTAGAGGGGAGGGGGGTGGGAGGATGGGTTAGCCTGGTGATGTGTATTAAAGAGGGCACGTTCTGCAAGGAGCACTGGGTGTGATGCACAAACAATGAATCATGGAACACTACATCTAAAACTAATGATGTAATGTATGGTGATTAACATAACAATAAAAAATTAAAAAAAAATAATATGATGAGGCAGGACCTCAGAGGGCTGGGGCACAAAGCCACTGTCCACAGGACTTTTCTTCAATGTTTTCTTCAATAAATCTTCCAGTCTTGAGAAAGAGCAGGGACACGGGTCCCTGCGTCTATGTCCCCTGCACTGTGGAATTGCAGGCCATCAACACTGTGTGGATCCTAAAGATGTCAGTGTGGATTTCACATGAAATGCACAAGTGCCTGGTGGATCCTGGGGTCTGTCAGACCTCTGCAGGTGCCACTCACTCGTGGTCGTGGTGAGCACCGGCACAGCCTTATTCTAGTCCACAGGCTATTCAATATTTTGAAAATTAATAAAGAGAAACCTCACTAAAATGGAGTCTGGCGACCAGAAAGGGGACCTCTCCTGCCTACCAAGGAGTCCTGTGCAGACCCAACGGGAAGAGACCTACCTTCCATTCCCAGCAGGAAGAAGAGGATGCTTCACTACCGCAACAGGAGGAAGGAAGATGCTCAGGCAACGAGTGACAGTCCCAACTCAGGTAATGAAAAGCCACTATGCTAGTTTACTCTGATGGACTTTTTGTTTCTAATAACCCCTTCCAGCCCCCAGCCCACCTTTCCTCTGTAAAAGAGCGGTCCTCTGCTTTGTTCTCCAGACTTGCCTAGGGTTTGGCCACAACTTCTTTGTTATGAATTACAGTTCTCTGCTATTCCTGAATAAGCCCATTTCACCAGTTAAATAACTGAGGTTTTTTTCTTTCTTTCTTTTTAATTTTTTTTTAAGATTTCATTTATTTATTTGACAGAGAGAGACACAGCGAGAGAGGGAACACAAGCAGGGGGAGTGGGAGAGGGAGAAGCAGGCTTCCCACAGAGCAGGGAGCCTGATGCGGGGCTCGATCCCAGGACCTTGGGACCATGACCTGAGCTGAAGGCAGACGCTTAACGACTGAGTCACCCAGGTGCCCCTCTTTTTAATATTTTTATTTTTTATTGAAGGATAGTTGATGACCAGTGTTATATTAGTTTCAAGGGTAAACATAGTGATTCAAAAACTCTGTTTGTTATGCTGTGCTCATCACACCATCTGGCACCATACACCACTATTACAATACCATTGACTATATTCCCTATGTTGTAACTTTCATCCCTGTGACTTCTTCCTTCCATAACTAGAGGCCTGTACTTCCCACTCCCCTTTACCCATTTTCCCTATTCCCTCATCCCCCAAATAACTGACAGTTTTATTTCAAGGTTAACAATATCCTATCTTGCTTTGACAAGATGGATCCATATTTTCTTCATTTTACTCCTAGGTAAAGAATCATATGCTATGCTTGCTTCTTCCTTCCTCCTAGCTCAATTTGGCCAATGCTTTAGCTGAGGGGTAGAGAAATGCTTCTATATAATCCTTTAAAAAGGCCAAAATGGAACACGGCAGAGATGAAATCTGATTGACATATAACTGCTATTGCTTAACAAACCTTTGAGCTCACTGAGCAAGGAGCCCATGCTCCACAGTAGGGTGCCTGTTCTAGTTGGTGGATGTCAAACCATAGGATGTAGAAAGAGTGAATATGAAATGTGATAAAATGTGTGCTGGTTTGCTCGTTTATACAATAACAAATACTAAAAGGTTTATCAACCATTAGCCAAATAAACAAAAGTTCATTAACCATTTCTAATATACCAGATCCTGTGCTAGGTACCAGGGGTACCTAGGATGTAAGGTAATACGGTTGCCTCCTTGGCAGGACTTGGAAGGTCACAATGGCCTCAGGAATGGATTAGTGAGGCTGAAACGTGGGTGTGATTATGAGCCACCATAAGCTGGCCTCCCACCTAAGGTTACCCTCAAGGCTTTCCTTTTCCTGAGACTGCACTATGGCAACTTCTAGAAACACAACCTACACAGCAGAGACCAGGGGATTAAAAGAGAGTCTGAGATACTATCTCCCCTATTCCAGAACTTTTAGTGTGGAGTAAGAGCTACCATTTATTGAGCACAACCTCATTTAATCCCAAGATCATTCCTCTTGAGTATATATGATGTTGTGATTTATAATAAGAAATATAAATCCTTGTTCCTCTTTCTGGCACAGAGCTCTTGAAGCCTTTGGTATTTCCCAAGTGGTGAAAGCAATAAAGGTGTCTTGTGTTATGTTAACGGGGTGACTTTTGGAAAGCATCTAAGGATGGGGGCTGTTTGCCTGTGAAGCCAATCATGTGGTTAGAGGGTTGAAATTTTCAGTCTCACCCTTGACTTCTGGGGAGGGGAAGGGTGGGAGATTGAGTTCAATCACCAATAGCCAATGATTTAATCAATCATGCTTCTGTATTGAAGCCTCTATAAAAACCCAAAAAGATGGAATTCAGAGAGCTTCCGGGTTGGTGAACATGTGGAGATTTGGGGACTGGTGTGCTCCTCGAGGACTTGGAAGCTCCGTGTCCTTCCCGCATGCCTCACCTGATACATTTCTTCCATCTGGCTGTTCCTAAGTTATATCCTTTTATAATAAACCTGCAATCTAGTGAGTAAACTGGCTTCCTGAATTCTCTGGGCCTCTAGCAAATGAATCAAACTCAAGGAGGAGGTCATGGGAACCTCTGATTTATAGCCAGTCAGTCAGAAGCACAGGTGGCAACCTGGACTTGACACTGGCATCTGAAGGGGCAGTCTTGGGGGACCAGACCCTTAACCTGTGGGATCTGATTCTATTTCCAGGTAGATAGCATCAGAGTTGAGTTGAATTGCAGGACACCCTGCTGGTTTCACAGAAATGTTTGGTGGGAGGGAAAAAAAACCCCAAATCTATGCACTGTAACTGATGTCCAGATTCTGAATATTATTTCTACTTCGCTGATGAAGAAGGAGACTCCAAGGACAAGTATATGGAGGATGCATCAAGTAATTTTGTTATTCATGTTCAATATGCCCCCTCTAGTGATCATCATATTAAGTGCTCTCTCAGATACAAAGTCAATGAGTGTAGTGTCTCTCGGAGGCTCAAACACTGACTATTCAGCTTGGATGACAGTGATCTTGACTGGAAGATAAGTTTCCATTCACTCTTCAGCTGCATTCAGCACTAGAAAGTATTTTTTCCTTATTCAGTGCTGCATGGAGATTAGGTAGGTATAGAATACACTCTATAATTCACCATTGATTTCATTCTCTGAGGATGAGGAAAATCAAGTATTGGAAGCAGCTGAATTCTGTTAACCAAGCTAGCTGCACAACACTTCAGGCTTTTTTTTTAAGCTTTTTATTTTATTTATTTGAGAGAGAGAGTGAGAGAGAGAGAGCACAAGAGGGGGTAGGGTCAGAGGGAGCAGGGAGTCTGATGCGGGGACTCCATCCTGGGACTCTGGGATCATGACCTGAGCCGAAGGCAGTCGCTTAACCAACTGAGCCACCCAGGCGCCCCAACACTTCAGGCTTCTTGAGAGAACTTGGTTTTTCATGATAAAAAAAGTGATTAGTCACTTAAGCGAAAAATTAGGCCAGTCTATAATATAAATTACATTGCTGACTTTTTCAAGTTGAATATTCTAATGGGCTGAATTCTGTCCCCTCAAAATTTGTATGTTGAAGTCCTAACCCCTAGTCCCTCCAAATGCAACTCTATTTGAAGATAGGGCCTTTAAAGAGGAAATTAAAGTAAAATGATGTCATATGGATAGGACCTAATCCAATAGAACTCGTGTCTTTATGAGAGGAAGAGATTAGGACACAGACCCCCCCCCCCCAGAAGAAAGACCACAAGAGGACACAGCAAGAAGGCAGTCATCCGCAAGCCAAGGACACGGGCCTCAGGGGAAACCGACTCTGCTGACACCTTGATCTTGGACTTCTCGCCTCCAGAACTGTGCAAAAATAATTTTCTGTTGTTTAATTGATCCATTCTGTGATATTTTGTTACAGCAGCCCTGGCAAACCAATACATGATATTTGCCGAAATGATTCCAGTCATTTCAAAAACTCCAGTGGGCACTTTCTCCCTTGACCGCCAGCTTAATTCAGCAGGGGCAAAAAACAGTTCAATGGATAGAATTTGTTTTCTATAACAAGGCACCGATGTGGTGGTGAATAATAATAGTAGCAATGTGGTAGTGATAATAATAATTGAGAACCAAACATGACAAGCACAGCTGAATTAGTTATTATTGCTATAAAACAAAGTATCCCAGAACTTAGTAGCTTAAAATAACTATAAATATTTCTTATTTCACAATTGCCATGGCTTAGCTAGGTGTTTCTGTCCTAGAGTCTCTTATGAGGGTGCACTCAAAATATTGGCTTATTCATCTGAAGACTTGATAGGGCTGGAAATTCTTCTTCCAGGATGGCTCTGTCCCTTGGATGTTGGCAGGAGGCTTCAGTTCCTCGCCATGTGGACCTCTCCAAAGAGCCACTCCTGTCCTCATGACATGACAGCTGGCTGGCTTCCACAGGAGCAGGTGATTCAAGAAAGCAAGGCACAATGTCTTTTATTACCTAGTCTTGGAAATCACACACCATCATTCTACAATATCCTGCTGGTGCCCTGCTCATAATGAGAAGTCACTCTACAAGGGTTGAATATCAGGGGACAGGGATCCTTGGGGGTCATCTTGAAAGCTGGCTCTCACAATAGCACAAAAGCTTCTGCTGAGGTGATGAATGTTTATCTAAACTTATTGTGATAATCATTTCTCAAAATGGACACGTATCAAAATCATTACATTGTGCACCTGAAATTTATACAATGTTTTATGTAAGTTATATCTCAATGAAACTGGAAAAAAATTAAAATTACAAAAAAAGAAAATTACCAAAAAACCCAACCCTTTTGCATTCATTATTCCTTTTCATAGCCACAACAATCTGGAGGGCAGTTACTATTTACCTCTGTGCCCCAAAACTTGGCATCATGTCTGGCAGATCATAGGCACTTGAGAATGTGTTAAAAGAAAGATGTACCAGAGGAATTAAGAGTTTAGGATCTAGTCTCACTGCCTAGCTTTAAAGCTTGGATGCTATCTATTGTGTGATCTTGATCATTTCCATTTTAAAAAGTCTCTATCTGGCTATGATAATAATACTCACTTTCTTGGGATTTGGATTAAATGAAATAAAACACATAGAGCTCCAATAACAGTGCCCGGCTCATAGTCAGTGCTAAATAAACATTAATTGCTATTATTGATACTATTATCTCCAACAATGTCTCCTGCTCCTGATGAGGTTTTTAGTAACTCAGTCATTCTTGAGGGTGTATGTGGGACCTTATGGCACTATAAGCCACTTTTGGAAAAGCCTTGGAACAGAAACTGTTCTTTTTTTTTTTTTAAAGATTTTATTTATTTATTTGACAGAGAGAGAAAGAGCAAGAGCAGGAACACAAGCAGGGGGAGTGGGAGAGGGAGAAGCAGGCTTCCCGCCGAGCAGGGAGCCCGATGTGGGACTCGATCCCAGGACCCTGGGATCATGACCTGAGCCAAAGGCAGACGCTTAATGACTGAGCCACCCCGGTGCCCTAGAAACCGTTCTAATAGAAATATACAACCAGCAAATACAGGTATGTCCAAACAGCATCCTCTGATATTTATACATAAGTTGCTTTGACTTTTGAGTTTGGGACACCCAAGCCTTTGTGTTAATGAAAGATCTCGTGCCTCCTTTTGTAATATTTCCCCACAAACTCCTCAGAGAGAAGGTGCATTCCTGTTTGCCTCTGAATATTTGAAATCAAATGACAATAATCATCAAGCTCCCTGATGGATTTATCCCCATCCAACTTGAAATCATTCAGTTAAATTATGTTAATAAGACACCATTTCGATGCAGGGTATGCATACTTATTTCCATAAAACATCAGGGGAAGAAGGGAAGTATGTGTCCAGATGCAGATAATATGCTTTGAAGGACACATGAGAAATTCCTAACAGTAGTTTATTTTGGAAATGGTGGCAGGTAACTGTGGTCTTGGGCAGGAGGGAGACTTTACAATTGATGAATGATCTTTTGTGTTGTTTGATTTTATTTTTAACCATATATAAGTATGACTTTTAATTGAAAAGTGGTTCTTAAGGCACACTGCATTATCCCTGAAGACATTGTTGTAAACCTGCTTTTATGCCACCAGGATCCCCCCAACATGTTTTATTTTGTTTTGTATTTAAATTAATAAAAATGTGTACAAGATAAAGTATTTATTCAAAGGCTGACTGAAATCTATTCCCAATCACCAAAGAAAGAGTCACATCCAATTTCAGGATTTCAGTGTTTGATTTAACTTGGAGTTTTTCTCCTTGGCATGATTCATCTGTAAGTTGGAGTTTTTTAATTAACCCACCTAGTAAAGACAGCATTTCCCTAGGGGCGCCTGGGTGGCTTAGTTGTTAAGCATCTGCCTTCGGCTCGGGTCATGGTCCCGGAATCCTGGGATCGAGCCCCGCATAGGGCTCCCTGCTCGGCCGGAACCCTGCTTTTCCCTCTCCCACTCCCCCTGCTTGTGTTCCCTCTCTCGCTGTGTCTCTCTCTGTCAAATAAATAAATAAAATCTAAAAAAAGAAAGACAGCATTTCCCTAAAGCCTGCTTCTCTGCCAACCTTGCAGTGCTAAGACTTAACTAATTCAACCTGCTCATCACAGCACTTTGCTGGGACCAGTTCTCAGGTTCTCTTCCTTGGGGTACCCATTAGAGGTGGGAACTCCCTCTATCTCCCCCTTTCTTGCAACTGAAGGAGCTGGGGCTAAAAGGGGCCACAGTAATTTATCATCTAGGAATGCCCTGGAAATTAATATCTCCCTACTGTTTTGTAAGCATGTGATATAAGTCATCATTTATTAAATTTTTTAGTGTGTCTCTTTCCTGTGCATTTTGATGCCTCTGTGCCCTACCCATGCATTTAAGCTGGGAAACCATCCCTCTGTGATTTCTTATTCCAAGAACAAGACAAAACAGAACTGAGAACAAAAGCATGAGGAAGCCAAAGGCACTGCCGTTGATTACGAAAGCCAAGTCTCTCCAGGGAGAGGGTAGGAGGAAAAAAGTTTGTGAGAACATTGGAGAGCCATGACCTCCTCTGGAGATGGAGAAAGGCAAAAAAGGCTGACCACTCTGTATAGCGTCCTAATGAACAGCGGTGCCTCCCTGGGCCGTGTCCTAGAGACCACTTTCCACCTAGCTTTCGTCTGCATGTAAGGAAGCCCCTCAGTCCTGTGGACCTCACCTTCTGGGTACAAAGTTCATAGACTGTCTGAGATGCCCAGCCCTCCCTGGTGGTGGATAATCAAAATGACCATATATCACCCTCACTATCATGACCTTGGGTCCCAGAGACAATGTTAAGGTAAAAGAGCTGCCTCCTTTGATCATGAGCTGGGTTCCTTTAGCTATGGGACTACTTATGGAAGGAAAGGTGGGAGTAGGCAATTTCCTGAGCCCAGCATGCTGCCCAGAAGTATCCTGATGTTGACTGGTGACAGGCAGCCCCTATGGTGACAGGCTTTGATGAAATCAAAGCCAGACATTCCTTTCCCTGACTCCAGGGAATCGTTGTGCCCAAGGCTCATTTTTTGGAGGCTCCTGGAGGTAGAGAGAACTAAAGAATAGCATATTCCCTCTTTCTGGCCCTCTCCCTACTCACATTCCTTTATTGCCTACAGGCCCAAATTCCTTCTGATAAGTCAGTCTTCTGTCAACCCAGTCTGCAGAAGACATCCCGTCTTTCTCCATGGAAACCACTTCGGATAAATAGTCACTTCCCTCAGTGGACTCTCCTAGTGTACACAGAGCAGATTGAACTTAAGCTCTCTTGCTTATTCATAACTTCAGATTTTAAGTTCCTTCTGTATGTCAGGTGATTAGATTTGAGACCATTCTGCTATATGGCTTATAGTTTGTTTTTCTTCCTTTTCTTAGCTACAGTAGATGGCTAGAACACAGGTATTTCCCCTCACATTTGTGAGTAGGATCAACAGAACCAACCAGGGCATCAGTACTTTTAAAAGTTCCCTAGTCCTTCCTGTTCAATATTTGGTCTGCAGCCAAGAGGCATGGGCATCATCTCGGAGCTTGTTAGAAATTCACACTCTCAGGCTCCACCCAGAACTACTCAACATGAATCCACACTTTCACAAGACCTGTAGGTGATTCCTTAGATTCATTGACACTTAAGAAGCACAGCCCAGGTTATTCAAAAGTGCTTCTCAAATTGAGAGGTTTGGATCCAGATCCCTGGGCTTTGCTTACATATCCCAGCCTTCCTGAACATTGCTGGACATCCAGAAGCCCCTGAAAAGGAGATGAAGGTCCTTCCTGGAGACTCTGAGGGGCAGAGGAGAAGCTCCTAGCTCAAGCTCCAACTTCAAATTATCTATTAGGTCACCCAACAATATGTTTGTCCTGAAATAGGTGCTCAGTGTGTCAGATCAATGAGGGAAAAAGGAATTCTTGACCCTCAACACACCCTTGGGCTTCCCTTGAAGAAGTGGGTGTATGAATATTTTAATCATGCTGGAGAGATCAAAGCTGCCCAAAGTATTCTCTCTTAAGAATCAAAAGAGGCAAAAATTGAACATGCAGACTCCCAGACCCCTCCCCTGGCCCTGGTGTAAGATGCAGCCTTGGAATCTGTCTGTTTGACTGTGTCCCAGGTGATTCTGAGGTTTGAGAAATCTTTTAGAGGCATGGAACTAAACCTGTAAGTAGTCATTTCTTTTTCTTTTCCCCTAAACTATTTTTGCAAATCTATATTCATCACCAAACATTTTAAAGTAGACATCTAAATTTTTTTCATCATAAGTTTAACCCTGTAAAGGATGTAATTTCTGGCCTAAAATAAAAATGGACACTTTAAGTAAATCAAACTGTTAATATCACTTTTTTACATGTATCCAAAAGAATGTAAATAACCTGGGTTCTGATATTCACCATCATCCATTTAAAAAATAGGAGAATGAGCTCTTAGTAATGGACAGAACATTTACACTGGTTTCTTTTCTCATTTAATCTTCCTTTCTAGTCTACTTCCCCCATAGGATTTTATAGAACATGGTCTATTTTATGCTTGAAAATCTTTTATTGTTTACCCTCTCTGTATGCTCTTCTATTTCTCATATTTATAAATTGATATTGAAATTTAAAAAATAATTTCCTGGAAGCATAAGGCCCAAATGTTTTTTTATTGATTTATCATATAATTATTAATAATACAGAATTGATAAAACCAGGTAAATATATTATAAGTTTTTACAGGTAATTTTTAGACATAATAAAATCTTATTGGAAAAAAATAGCTTTTATTTCTGTTAAAAGAAAAGAAAATCTCAACATGATTTAGAAGCAGCTCTGCCACAAAGACTTGGATATGGGACAAGAATCAAGAGGGTGTCTGTATGAAAAATATTCCAGAAATAAGGAACAAGTGCAAAGGTCCTAATGCAAAAAGGTCAGTGTGGCTGGAACAGAGTGGGACAGGGCAAAGTACTAGGAACCTATGGGGGGTCCAGGAGGAATTTCTCACCATTGAGACTTTCCTACTGTGGAAACCCGTCACTTCATTTAACCCTGCTTTCCTACTGGAAATGCCCAGGGCTACTTGAAAAGCCCGAAAGGCACTTCTTCCACAGCTCCCAGGCAAGATTAAGGACCCTCTGTTCCAATGCCACTTTGAGTTTCATTTGTCACATTTACACATAATGACATTTATCTATTTATCCAGCTTTATTGACATATAATATTGTGTAAATTTAAGGTATACAATATGTTGGTTTGGTAAGAAAGTATTTTTAAAGTCATATCAGGTTATGGCACTTTAGAACATTTTAATTAGCAAACTGGATTTCTGTTCTAATTCTGTGACTTGGATGCACTGGAAGGAGTGGGAATACAAATATTTTTTGGCTGTCAGGGAAGCTTGAAGCCTTCCCTTACCCGAAGAAATCGGTAGTCAAAGAGGGCTATAAGGGCATTGGGAGGGATAGCCTGAGATTCAATTTAGAAGATGTTAAGGGAAGGGAGAGTGAAGAGGGTGAGAGGTGACCAGAGCAAACCAGCATATGACCTTTGATCCTTGGAAACGGATTCAGAAAGGAGTGGGCTGATGTCTAGAAAAAGCTCTTGGGATTAAAGTGGGGACTCCTGGGCATCCCCTGGGAGCTGATTCTTCCAGTTCAGACCACCTGAGCAATTGTGGAGTGAGACCAGTTCCCCTTGCTGTCTGTGGGGACAGGGAGAGAGAGGACAGGTTTTTGTTCTCTGTAGCTGGAGTGATCTGTGAGAACTTCTAGTGCCTGGAAGAAGACATGTGCCCTTTTAGTTTCCTTTAGCTTGAGCTCTGTTGGAATAGCTGTGTGGACTCCCTTCCCTTGCCCCTGCTGACCCTGATAGCTCAAGACCCAGCTAAACGGGAGATAAGGTGGTGGGGCTTGGGAGGACAGAGAGAGGAGGGGGCACTCCCACCACCCACCTCCAACCTGGCAGGCAGCGCCTGGACCTGGCCTTGAAGCCCCACCCACATTCTTTCCTTGGTGGGGGCAATTTGTTTTTTTTTTTAATTTAATTTTATTATGTTATGTTAATCACCATACATTACATCATTAGTTTTTGATGTGTGTTCCATGAGTCATTGTTTGCGTATAACACCCAGTGCTCCATTCAGTACCTGCCCTCTTTAATACCCATCACCAGGTTAACCGATCCCCCCACCCCCTCCCCTCTAGAATCCTCAGTTTGTTTCTCAGAGTCCATAGTCTCTCATGGTTCGTCTCCCCCTCCGATTCCCCCCCTTCATTTTTCCCTTCCTGCTATCTTCTTCTTTTTTTTAAAAATTTTATTATGTTATGTTAGTCACCATACAATACATCATTAGTTTTTGATGTGGTGATCCACGATCCATTGTTTTCGTATAACACCCAGTGCTCCATGCAGTACATGCCCTCCTTAATACCCATCACCGAGCTAACCAATCCCTCTTCCCCCCTCCCCTCTAAAACCCTGTTTGTTTCTCAGAGTCCATAGTCTCTCATGGTTCATCTCTCCCTCTGATTTCCCTCCCTTCATTTTTCCCTTCCTTCTCCTAATGTCCTCCATGCTATTCCTTATGTTCCACAAGTAAGTGAAACCATATGATAATTGGCTTTCTCTGCTTAACTTATTTCACTTAGCATAATCTCCTCCAGTCCCATCCATGTTGATGTAAAAGTTGGGTATTTTGATGGCTGAGTAGAAAGAGAAATTAGAGAAACGATTCCATTTACAATAGCACCAAAAACCATAGATACCTCGGAATAAACCTAACCAAAGAGGTAAAGGATCTATACTCTAGGAACTACAAAACACTCATGAAAGAAATTGAAGAAGACACAAAAAGATGGAAAGATATTCCATGCTCATGGATCAGAAGAATAAACATTGTTAAAATGTCTATGCTACCCAGAGCAATCTATACCTTCAATGCCATCCCGATCAAAATTCCAATGACATTTTTCAAAGTGCTGGAACAAACAATCCTAAAATTTGTATGGAATCAGAAAAGACCCCGAATGGCCAAGGAGAAGTTGAAAAAGAAAAACAAAGCTGGGGGCATCACGTTGCCCGATTTCAAGCTATATTACAAAGCTGTGCTCGCCAAGACAGCATGGTACTGGCACAAAAACAGACATACAGACCAATGGAACAGAATAGAGAACCCAGATATGGACCCTCAAGTCTATGGTCAAATAATCTTTGACAAAGCAGGAAAAAACATGCAATGGAAAAAAGACAGTCTCTTCAATAAATGGTGCTGGGAAAATTGGACAGCCACATGCAGAAGAATGAAACTCGACCATTCTCTAACACCATACACAAAGATAAACTCAAAGTGGCTGAAAGACCTCAATGTGAGACAGGAATCCATCCAAATCCTAGAGGAGAACATAGGCAGTAACCTCTTTGACATCGGCCACAGCAACTTTTCAAGAGACATCTCCAAAAGCTAGTGAAACAAAAGCAAAAATGAACTTTTGGGACTTCATCAAGATAAAAAGCTTCTGCACAGCAAAGGAAACAGTCAACAAAACAAAGAGGCAACCCACAGAATGGGAGAAGATATTTGCAAATGACACTACAGATAAAGGGCTGGTATCCAAAATCTATAAAGAACTTCTCAAACTCAACATCCAAAAAACAAATAATCAAGTCAAAAAGTGGGCAGAAGAGATGAACAGACACTTCTCTGAAGAAGACATACAAATGGCTAAGACACATGAAAAAATGTTCATCATCATTAGCCATCAGGGAAATCCAAATCAAAACCACACTGAGATACCACCTTACACCAGGTAGAATGGCCAAAATGGACAGGGAAAGAAACAACAAATGTTGGAGAGGTTGTGGAGAAAGGGGAACCCTCTTACACTGTTGGTGGGAATGCAAGTTGGTACAGCCACTTTGGAAAACAGTGTGGAGGTTCCTCAAAAATTTAAAAATAGAGCTACCCTATGACCCAGCAATTGCACTCCTGGGTATTTACCCCAAAGACACAGATGTAGTGAAAAGAAGGGCCATATGCACCCCAATGTTCATAGCAGCAATGTCCGCAATAGCCAAACTGTGGAAAGAGCCGAGATGCCCTTCAACAGATGAATGCATAAAGAAGATGTGGTCCATATATACAATGGAGTATTACTCAGCCATCAGAAAGGGTGTGGGCGATTTGCATCGAAGGTTTTGGCAATCACTCTGGTCAACAGCCGAAAATCCAAACAGGATGTTCGGAAACCTGACTGGAGCCGCATTTGGATATTATAGATTGGATTTTAATGGTCTTATAAAAGGGGTGGGATCTCCTGATCAGACCTCACTCAGAAAGGCATTTGGAGAGCAAGGTCAGAGCTCCACTGGAGCACGACTTGGTGCAGCTGAATGCTAGGGAAATTTCTCAGGAAAGCAGAAACAAGGATGGTCCAGCTTTTGCCTCCCTTGCGGCCCAGAGTGGGAAATATGGAGGCCCACTGAATCATCTGGAACACTCCTGGGACTGGTGAACTAATAAGATACTAATAAGTATCTTCCACTTTGCTTCTCTTAAACCATGGGTGGACAAACTTTTTCTGTAACATATTAAATATTATAGGCATTAGGAGACATGCAGGCTCTGTTGCAGAGCTGGACTCTGCCATAGTAGTGCCGAAACAGCCACCGACAGTAGCCTTAAACCAGTGATCACGGATGTGTCCCAATAAAACTTTATTTGTGGACACTGAAATTTGAATGTCATAATTTTCACATGTCACAAAATATTCCTCTGGGTCTTCCCAACCCAAATTTAAAAAAAAAATGTAGTATGTACATAATAAGTGTAATATATATATATATATATATATATATGACATGATATATATATATAAAACATACAATGTATATAAAGTAAAATATATATATATAAAGTAAAAAAAAAAAACCTTAAAAATGAGCCATTTTAGCTCACTGGCTATGCAAAAACAGGAGGTGGGCCAATCCCTGGCTTAAACCATTTGCAAAAATGCAGCTAGCATCCTATTAGTGAATTGCAAAATAAATTTCATGGGCCGCAATAAGCTTATGGAAAAAAATTAGAATTTTTCATTGAATCTAAGATGCCATCAACTGTAAGACACAACATTATTTCTCCTATCACCCTATAATACAAAGAATATATGCTGCCAAACAAACTATTAAATGTCACCGATGAGACGCAGTCTTATTTCAGAAATGGGAAAATGGAAACACTAACTATTCCTTAGCATCGATAAAATTTGTTAATAGCATAGAAGGTTGCATATCCATTACAGGGAAGGTATTGTTTCAGAAAACTTTTGTTACAACTACACATACACAGCCCTACAACTGGCTGGAATGTTTTCCTTGCATGATAATGTTAAATCATTTGGATTTGGATTTCACTAAATGCTTGGAGAGCCTGGAATTAGTGGGTTTGGGCCTATTGTACACGTAAGTGATCATATTGATAACAGCTACTAATTATTTGTGTAGCAAATATTTAGCATTGACAGTATGCTAGACATCTAGGATGTCTGGAACTTAGGATACAGCAGTAAAGGAACCACAAGTCCCTTTCCTCCCTCCACCTACTGGGTGGAGATAGAAAACAAAAGCAAGATACATTTATATAGAGTTGACCCTTGACCAGCATGGAAAGGGTTAGGAGCACCAACTTCCTGCACAGTAGAAAATCTGTGTAAACTTTTGACTCCCCCCAAATCTAACTACTATTAGCCTACTGTTGACTGGATGCCTTACTGATAGTATAAACAGTCAACTCACAGATATTTTGTATTTTCATGTATTGTATATTGTATTCTCATAACATAGTAAGTTAGCAAAAAGAAAATATTATTAAGAAAATCATAAGGAGGGGCACCTGGCTGAGTCAGTAGAGCATGTGATTCTTGAACTCGGGGTTGTGAGTTTAAGCCCTACGTTGGGTGTGTAGATTACTTAAAAATAAAATCTTAAAAAAAAAAAAAAAGAAAATCGCAAGAGAAAATATATTTACAGCACTCTGCCGTATTTATTGAAAAAATTTGCATATAAGTGGACCTGTGCAGTTCCAACCCATGTTGTTCAGGGTCAACTGTATTGGGTGTTAGGCAGGTGATAAGTACTAAGTTGAGAAATAGCGTTGGGGGTGAGTAGGGATGTGAGTTGGGGGAGGTGGTGATTTTTGATAGCATGGTTAGGGAAGCCTTGCTGAGAAGCTGTAGGACCTGAAGGAGGCCAGGAGCCAGGATGGGGATATCTGAGCATTCAAGGCAGGGCGAGCCACAAAAGTCTTGAGGAAGTATGGGGTGTGGTGCCTTGAGACTCATGGAGTAGGTGCAGTGGAGGGAAGCAGAGGCAGAAAAGACAAGGACTGGTGGGTATGGGCCAAAGGCCTAGGGCTCTTTTTGACATTTTGTGTTCATTGACCTTTCTTCTGAGTGAGTTGGGAAGCCATTGGAGTTCTATAAGCAAAAGACTGCCTGCCAGCTCTTTTACATATTTTAACAGGAGCACTGGGGATGCTATGGGGAGATATGACAAAAGAGGTATGAGGTTGGAAACTTCTGCAATGATCCAGGGACAGAACATGGTATCTTCAAACATGATCCAGGGAGAGAATAAGATGCCTGTAGTCATGATCCAGGGAGAGAATGTGGTGTCTTGGATCAGGGAGGGGGCAGTAGGGGTAGAAGAGAGTGGTCAGGTCCTGGATATCTTTGGAAAACAGAGCAGGCACGGTTTGCTAATTGATTGGCTGTGGGGTATGGGGGAAAGATTGGCAAAGGATGTCTCCAAAGTTTGTGAACTGAGTGACTAGGAGTGTTTACTCAGAAAAGGAACACGGCAGGAGGAGCAAGACTTTTTTTAGGGTCTAAGTTTTTTTTTTTTTTAAAGATTTTATTTATTTATTTATTTGAGAGAGAGAATGAGAGAGAGAGAGCATGAGAGAGGGGAGGGTCAGAGGGAGAAGCAGACCCCCTGCGGCGCAGGGAGCCCGACGTGGGACTCGATCCCGGGACTCCAGGATCATGACCTGAGCCGAAGGCAGTCGCTTAACCAACTGAGCCACCCAGGCGCCCCAGGGTCTAAGTTTTGGTAAGATTGGCTAGAGGTCTTAAATATCCCAGAGGGTACACCTGGGAGTAGGGGGAGGCTAGCGTGATGCCTAGGGTGCTAAAATGCAGGAGGCAGGTGCTCTGAGATGCTGAACCTGTGCCTCTTTAACTCTTGCCCTTAAATATTGTGCCCCAATCCCTCACTTGCCTCACCCTAGTCATGGCCCTGCAAGAGGGCATGTTGAGCTTGCAATTGCTGGAGACCTGGGGGGCTGGAGAGGTAACTCTAGGACTATCTTGTCACCTAAATACTCGGAGCCTGTTTTCTCAGGTGTAAAATAAGGATGCTAATAGTCATCTCAGCATTTCAGGAGAGGATTAAATAGGCAATGATTTTGGTTTTTGGAGTAAATACTATTGGTTTTATTCAGATAGTAATTTACAAAAAGAAAGCACTGGAAGTTGAAGGGACCTCTTCAGGCAAAAAGCAGTTGTAAAATGGCAGGTCTTTCCTTGTCATGTGAGGACAAACAAGTGCCAGAACCACCAGAGAAGAACATAGAATCCAAACACAGGAACAGGGAAAATGAAGATGTTGAGCTGATTTTAGTAGGAGTGGAACATGTAAATGAAGATGCAGAAATTCTCTTTATCAGAGCAATTTCAAATTCCAAACCAGTCATTTCAAACATTTTGAACAGAGTGACCCTGGAATGATATTCCAAAAGAAAGAAAGGCTACTGAAGTCAAGATCCTGCTTGTGCATTGCAGCCCACAAACCACATGACCCATGGTCCCTAATAGTGGCCACCCCAATCTGCATGGAGAGTAATAGATCATCCTATTATTTTTGAGCCTTCATCTAAACCTGATTCTAAAATGAGCTTACCACAAGTCATGCCTCACAGTCCCTCAGATTTGCTCTCTCCCTATCTCACTGTCTAATTGGAGTTATACTTTTTGTAGGAGGCAAGGAGAAGTCCTTGCAATTCAAAGCAACTTCCCGCTTCCAATATAAACAGTGGAAATCCCAGAAGACCTAAACTCAGTGATGGAATCCCAGGAGGACATTCCTCAGCTGTGGCCATTTCTCTCCTACAGTGAGCATGAGCACAACCTCAAAACGTGTCCCATCTTCATTAAGCCATGTTCAGAATGGAGCATTATTTTCTTGGGCTTATGTAAATGATAGGACATATTTCAATCTTACGGATCTAGACACACACAAAAAAAATAGTTTGAAAAGCCTGGAAAAACCAGACTTTTTAGTCTAGCAAGTCAAAATTAGACTGTTGATCCTAAGAAAGAAAATCTGATCATGTTACTTCATGACTTTTACTATGGGCAGCATAAAGGAGACAGGCAGCCAAAACAGAAGACTCACACAACCTTTAAATGCCTCAGCTGTTTGGAAGTTCTAAAGAATGTCAAGTTTATGAGCCATGTGAGGAGCCATTTTGAACTTGAGAAGCAGAAGGGCGACAGCTGGGAAAGCCACACCACCTGCCAGCACCGCCACCCCCGATTTCCCACTCCCTTCCAGTTGCAATGTCACACTGAAAGTGTACACACCACCCAGAAGCCCTCCGCTGTCTGTAAAGTTTGCGGATTGTCATTCAAAACAGATCAGGTTCTCTTATAGCACATGAAGGACAATCATAAGCCTGATGCCCTATGTGTGCCAGATTTGCAATTACAGATTGTCAGCCTTTGCTAATGTGGAAACACGTTCCAGAACATGCCATGAAAACACTAAGAATTTGCTTTGTCCATTCTGTCTCAACATTTTCAGAGCTGTCATACTCTACATGAATCATTGTTGGAGCCACCAAAACAAGAGTCTTTCAGTGTTCCAAATGCCGACTGCGGTTTTTGACTTCAAAGGAGAAAACAGAGCATCAAACCAAGAATCATCGAGCTTTTAAAATGCCAAAACAATTGGAAGGGTTGCCTCCTGAAACAAACTTCAGTTCAACCAAGTTCAAGAGGTGCTGCATCCATTCTTGTGAGCAACGCTCACTTCTAGCTGTCACCTGTAAAATCTAAAAAGAGGACTGCCATGAACTCCAGCTATTCCAGATGTTACCACAGCTAGCATTATAGCTCAAATTATGTTCTGCCCACCTCCAGGGATACTGAAAGTCAGAATTGAGGCTAGGCCATCTGTACATCATGCCTGTGGATGATAGTAGTCAGTGATAGTCAGGTTTTACAGTGACAATTCTTTAGGTCCCTACTGTCAAGAAGTAGCATAGAAGGCTTCCTTATGCTCCTTCCCAGTCAACCTCTCTCTGCAAAGTAACCACTATTTTGACCTCTACTACCAAAGATTCATTTTTTCCCCTGTTTTTAAGCTTTAAGTAAATGGGAATGACAACAGATTTTTGTCTTTGTTTTTCTTTAAATAAGTGGGATGCATGCATTCTTGCTGTATGCAAGCATAGCATGTTCTTTTTCATTGCTGGGTAGAATCCCATTGAATGAATATGGTAGAGTTGTATATGTCCATTTTACTCCTGATGGACTTTGAGGCTGATTCTTTTGCTATTTGGAATAAAGCTGCCATGAGTTGGTGCATGTCTTTTGGCAGACATATGTAGTCATTTCTCTAGAATATATGTATACTAATGAGAAATTCCAGAACTACACTGATTTAGCTTTTAGTGCAGATTTTGTCAAACACTTTGTCAGAGTGATTGACATAATTTACATTTCCACCAACAGTATTGAGAATTCCAGTGCTGCAGATACAATACTTGGTACTGTCAGTCCTTTCCATTAGTGCCATTCTCTTGAAGTTGTAGAGGTACGACATTGTTGTTTTCATCTACATTTCCCTGATGAGTAATGACCTGGAAAATATTTTTTTCATATGATCATTGGCCACTTGAATACCATCCTGTTTTATTAAGTACCTATTCAAGTCTTGCCCCCTCTCATTTATTTATTTATTTATTCATTTATTATTTTAGAGAGGGAAAAAGAAAGAGCAGGAGTGGGAGGGGCAGAGAGAGAGAGAGGGAGAATCTCAAGCAGACTCTGCAGTGAGTGCGGAGCCCAACTCGAGGCTTGATCCCAGGACCCTGAGATCATGACCTGAGCTGACACCAAGAGTCAGATGCCCAAACGACTGCGCCACCCCAGTGCCCCACCTTTTTTTTTTTTTTTAACTAGACTGTCAATTGGGAAGGGCATGAGGGAACTGCTGGGGCACTGGAAATGTTCCACATCTTGACCTGGATGGTGGTTTCACGGGTGTATATATGTGCATTAGGATTGGTGCTTCATGGTGCATTATATTTAAGAAATTATTGTCTACTAAGAACATAAATATATTCCTCCTAAGTCTTCTTCTAGAAGCTTTACTGTTTAGCCTTTTGCATTTGGAGATTAGCATTTGAATCAGCAGACTGAGTAAGCAAGATAAACCCTCAGCAACATGGGTGAGCATTATCCAATCCAATCCATTGAGAGCCCTAAGAGAACAAAAGTGAAAGAAAAGAAATTTTCCCCTCTCCTTTCTTGAGATGGGACATCCATCTCTCCTGCCTTTGGACATCAGAGCTCCTGGTTCTTGAGCCTTCAGACTGAGACTGAATTATGCCACTAGCATTCCTGGTTCTCTAGCTTGCAGACAGCATAAAGTGGGACTTCTTGGTCTCCATAATTGCATAAACCCCATCTCTCTCCCCTCTTTTTATCCTATTGGCTCTTTCTTTGTGGAGAACGCTGACTAATACAAATATCTGGGAGTTTAAATTCTCCAGCATTGCTGTTCAAAGTTGTCTTGGCTATTCAGGTGCTTTGTTAAATTGCAGTGGTTACAATGGCCATCCTTGTCTTGTTCTTAGACTCATATATAATAGTTCATCATTAATCATGGTGTTAGCTGTAGGGCTGTTTGTAGCTACCCACTGACTTTGGGGGAATTGAGCTAGAAATCAATAACAGAAGGACAATTGAGAAAAAAAAACCCAAAGTTCAGAAATGAAGGAATATAATTAAAAACAGGGCTGGGACTAGGGTGTAGGGAAGCCAGGGGCCTAAAGAGCAAAGTGCCATTTTTGCACTTTCACAAACCTCTTAAATACTGTTCTCTCTGCTCATTATAAGATGGAGCTAAAGCAATTAGAAGGAATTCATATTTAAACTGCATATATTTGAAAAGAAGAAGGGTTGGGGTGGGCAAAATGGGTGAAGGGGATCCAGAGGTTCGAACTTTCAGTTATAAAATAAGTCATGGGGAGGTAATGTATAACCTGGTGACTATAGTTAATAATACCATAGTGCTTAATCCCATTGGATGAATATGGTAGGGTTGTATATGTCCATTTTACTCCTGATGGACTTTGAGGCTGATTCTTTCGCTATTCAGAATAAAGCTGCCATGAGTTGGTGCATGTCTTTTGGTAGACACATGTAGTCATTTCTCTAGAATATATGTATACTAATGAGAAGAGATTTACTAAGAGAGTAAATCTTAAACGTTCTCATCACAAGAAAAAGAATTTGTAGCTATGTTTGGTGATGGCCGGATGTTCACTAGACTTATTGTGATCGTTTCACAATATATACAGATATTCAAATATTGGATCATTATGTTGTACACCTGAAACTAATATAATATTTATGTCATTTGTCCCTCAGTGAAGAAAAGGAGGGAAGAGAAGGAGAAGAAAGTTCGGAAAAATAATGATCTAAATCAGTGCTGTCGAGGGTGCCTGTGTTGGTTAAGTGTCTGTCTTCAGCTCAGGTCATGATCCTGGGGTCCTGGGATCAAGTCCTGCTCAGTGGGGAGTCTGCTTCTCCCTCTCCCTCTGCTGCTCTCTCTCTGTCAAATAAATAAATAAAATCTTAAAAAAAAAAACCCAGTGCTGTCAACAGAAGTTTCTGCAGTGATGGAAATGTTCTATATCGGCTGTGGCCAGTATGCTACACGTGACTGCTGAGCCATTGAAATGTAACTAGTATGACTGAGGTACCTGATTTTTAATTTATTTAATTTTGATTAATTTAAAATTAAATTTAAAGGTAAGGTAAACAAATCTTCCTTATAAATGAAGTCCAAATAATTTCTGTACTCTCAGTGATTTGTGTATCTCATCGACACTCTCCCCTCAATGAGACTACATGTCCTTTCCTGAGGGTGGGCTAGATTAAGTGACTTGCCTCCAAAGAGTGGAATATGGAAAGGAGAAAAAAGTAACTCTACAGTGGAGAAATTAGTGGTAAGTCACAGTGATACCATGTATCCCTGATGGTAAGTGATAAGGACATATCACCTCTGTAGTATCATTCTAAAAACCTATATCCCCCCAGTGTAACCATGAGGAAAACATCGAACCCATATTGAGACATTCTGCAAAATATCTGACCCTTAAGGACTCCTTAAAATTGTCAAGGTCATGAAAAACAAGGAAAGTTTAACAAACTGTCATAGACCTGAGTAGGCTAAGGAGACACTATGACTAAGTGCAGTGCAGTATCCTGTATGGGAATCTGGAACAGAAAAGGGACATTAGTAGAAAAACTAGTGAGATTTGAATAAAGCCTGGAGCATAGTTAATAGCAACCTAATGAAGGATATTGAAGTAATTTTGAGGCCTAAAGGAGGTAATTTCCCAAATACACATTTTAGACATTGAAAATGCTTTCTCTGTATCTACATCCTCTTCATTTTGCCCATGGTATACTTCACTGAACAGAAATCCTCAAATGCAAAGGATCAATAATATTTAGACTGTGTGATCTGACCATAATACAACAAGATGAGAAATTTACAAAGGAATTGCTTTTTAAAATCCCACACATTTGGAAAATAAATACCATATTACTATATAACCCTTGCGTTAAAAAGAGAATTACCAGGGAAATTAAGACATACTTAGAATTGAATGATAATGAACATATTATGAAGCAAAAATTATAGGATACAGTTAAATTGGTACTTAAGTAAATGAAGGTAAATTTATAGCATTACATGTAAGAGAAATAACTGGGAGTTTACAAATAAACCACCTATGCATTTATCTCAAAAAATTGTAAAGAGGATAACTTCGTATGGCGACAGATGGTAACCACACTTATGGTGATTACGGTGTAATGTATAGAATGTCATATCGCTACACTGTACACCTGAAACTAATACAACATTGTATATCAACTACACTACAATTTAAAAAAAAAAACTTAAAAATATTGTAAAGAGGAACCACAGAACCTATAGAGATAATAAGAAAGTAAAGAGTGGAAAATAAATGAGCTAGAGATGAAAATCGCCTTATAGTTTAACAAACCCAAAGGCTGTCTTTTTTTTTTTTTTTTCCCTTTTCGAAACATTACTAAACTAGACAGACCTCTGGCAGAAATGGCAATTTAAAAAAATCTGTAAAGGGCCAGATAGTACATATTTTAGGCTTTTGAATATGATTTCTGGCAATTGACAATACCTAAAGTAATGGGTATGTCTGTGTTCCAATAAAACTTTATTTATGGACACTGAAATTTAAATTTTATATAATTTTCACATGTTACAAAATAATATTCTCTTTGTGGTTTTTCTCAGACATTAACGAATGTAAAATTTATTCTTAGGTCGCTGCAAGCTATACAAAAATAGGTGCCAGGCTATTTTTGTATAGCTTGACTAGATGCAACATCAAGAGTATGGGCGTCAAGACTCAGTTGCGTGGTCAAGTTCTCTTAAACATGGGGCGGGCAGCTAGTGTTTTACAAAAAAGGGACCACACCTGAGGATTATGAGAACTAACCTCCAAGTGGGCAAACATATCCCCTGATGGACTGGGAGCCTGCCCTTATCCTTGAACCTTGGTCGGCTCTGCAACCTTGGACCTCCCAAGACTCTTCCAAGGACTGAGGGTCATTGCTGACGCCCTCACCCCTTTCAGCCTGACCCCGCGCCCAGGGATCGCCACCAGGGGCGCCAGAGCGCGCGCAGGCGCTGGACCGGCCTCGCCGCCAATCAGATCGCAGCGCCCAGAGCCGCGCCGGCCTGGGGCCCCGCACCTGGCAGCCAATCACAGATCGCAGCGGGCGCGCGTGCGGAGGCGGTGGCGTCGGCGGCGCCTGGGGCCTGAGGAGGCGTCGTCCCCTCAGGCTTAGCCTGAGGGGGAGCGCCTCGGGGCGGTGCGCCTCGGGCGGCTCAGGGACTGCTGCGGACCGGGGCCGGTAAGGATGGGGGCGTGGCGCGGCCCCAGTGTTCCCAGAGGGGAGATGGGAGGGATTCCGCGGCCGCAGCCCCGCGGGCCACACCGCTCCTGGTCTCGCTCTGCCTGAGCGGCCTGTGCCTGTTGCTGCGGCCTCCGAAGGGAGTGTCGGGTAAGCGGCCTCTGGCGGGTCCTGAGACCCCCTTCACGCACACCCCCTTAACCCGATCTCTGCAGGCGCCTTTCAGGCAGCATCCCCTCCCCCACCCTGGCGGGCCGCCCCCATCCCCCAAGCCTGGGCCCAGCCTGGGCCTCCTGGAGAAGGGGCCTGCTCTGGCTCCTAATACTTTCCCCTCCCCCGTCCCGCTGGGGTCTCTTGTGGAACTTAAGGCGTTTAAACGTCCCCAGCCAGCCTCCTCCCCGTTCTGGGCATCTGTCGGCCCAGACCCTTTAAGGCGATTCAAGCATTTGTGAATTCATTTATTGCTTCCTCGCCCCTGCCTCAGCGCCTTGTTAATTTTTCTGGTTTACTGTATCTCTGCCTGGACTCTATTTCAGACTCTTTCACCCTAATGAAGTCCTCCTGACAGCCAGGACCCGGGGTGGTTTCCCGGCTTTGGATCTGGGCGGTTGGCAGGCATAGTGTTTTCTTTACTGAGAGAGGGTAGATGGGAGGAACAGGTGTGGGGGAAAGGACACCAATTCTCTTCTGGTTAAGTGTGAGATGCTTAATGAACATCCAGATGGCAATATCAGGTAGGCAGTGGGATATAAAATATTCCTGTAATGTGTAAGTAGCCCTAATCCTCCTCTATGGTTGCCTCAAGGATGTGACCTTCTCCTGCCTGGAATATCTCAAGTTCTTAGAAGTTTCAGTGCACACCTGAGGTAAGATGAGAGGTCTTTATAAGGACCAAGACTGTACCACTTTTCTTCAGTTTTCTCTTATTTTCTTCTGTGTTAAAATACTACTGTTTAGACAGTGTTTCCTGAGTGTGTATGACCTAAATATGTCTGATAAATTCAAGCCAATCACTGATTTAGGTAATTCTGGAGCTCTCTAAATTGCTTCCTTAAAAACAGGGAGGGTGGCATTCTTTCACCTGCTCTCTTGAAAGGAAAAAGAAAGTAAGAGGATCAGACATTTAAGCTATGTAAAACTGACTTCTTTTACAATGGTAGTAGGAGGCTAAAATGGGCTGTTTTGCATACCTAAGATTTCAGCTAATGTATTAAAGTATTAAAGTGGTTCATTCAGGGTAAATGTGTATTGGTTAAAAATGATTACATAGGTTTAGTTTGTTCATTTCTACAACCTTTTCCTAAGGGCTTTATTTCATGAAGTAATTGAATGTGACTGGGTAGGGGAGGCCATATGAATTCATTTCATGCCAGTAGGCAAAACAATAAGTAAGTTGTATGCCCAGTAACTTGTGTATATAGCGCAGTGAGACCCATTATATAGTTAGTTATCTATTGCTGTGTAACACTTTGTCTCAAACTTAATGACCTAAGAAATGTTTATTTCACTGTCCTACTCTAGAATCTAGGACTGGTTTAGCTGGGTGATTCTGGCTCAGGG
Organism: Neomonachus schauinslandi; assembly: GCF_002201575.2. NCBI lineage: Eukaryota > Metazoa > Chordata > Mammalia > Carnivora > Phocidae > Neomonachus > Neomonachus schauinslandi. The sequence goes on from NC_058416.1 coordinate 67,738,087, forward strand.
TATCTTATGAGGTTGTAGTGAAGCTTTTGGCAGGATTGGCCGTCTCTGAAGACTTGAGTTTTGTTGGATGATCAGTGTCTGAGCTTGCTCACTTGACTGTAGTTCTTCACTCTGTGGGCCTCTCTATGGGGCTGCTCCTGTCATGGCAGCTGGCTTCCCTCAGAGTGAGTGATTCAAGAGAGAGCTTGCTCCCAAGATGAAGTGCAGAGTCTTTTTCAAAAATTGCATACCGTTACTTCTGTATTTGCTTAGTCACATAGGCTAACCCTGTGATAGTGTGGGAGAGGACTACACAAGAGTGTGAATACCAGGAGGCAAGATTCATTTGGGGCCATCTTGGAGACTGGCTACCACACCCATTTATCCACCATTCCAATTCGTTTCCATATTGTTCTATTTTTATGAGTGAATTATTTGGCTCCAGGCTAAGGGCAAAACCTCCCCTTGTGTACTAAATCTAAGCAGTTTTTGTTTACTCAGGAATATTGTCCTGGATTAAGTTTTCAGTTTCTCTGGATCATTCTCATCAGCGAACAGACTGATTGTAATGTCACCTCTCATTAAAAAACCCATCTTTTAATTGCACATCCCCCTTCTGCTTATTTTATTTCATATTTGCTTTTCATTAGAGGAAAATTTCTTCAGAGTTGTCCATATTTGCTTCCTCCAGTTCTCCCATTCTCCTTTAAATCCACTCGTGTTAAGATCACCAGTGAATTCCACAGTGCTTAACCCAATGGTCAGTTGTTACTTTTTTTTAAGATTTTATTTATTTATTTGAGAGAGTGAGAGAGAGAGAGAGAGCAAGCACCAAGGGAGAGTGACAGAGAGAAGCAGACTCACCGCGGAGCAGGGAGCCTGTTGCAGAACTTGACCCCAGGACCCCAAGATCATGACCTGAGCCGAAGGCAGATGCTTAACTGACTGAGCCACCAGGCATTCTGAATTGTTAGCTATTAATTTATGTGATCTATCGCAGCATTTATCAGAGTCACTCATTTCTTCTTCCCTGAAAATAATTTTTCATTTGGATTACAACATGCTTTTTCTCCATTCTCCTTTTATCATTCCCCACCCCCCCACCCCTAGTTGGCTCTAAGTAACTCTTCCTTCTTCGTATCCTTTTCTGGTTTCTTCTCATGTTCCTGACCTCTAACCAATGGAATGCCCCAGGACTTGGATATCAGACCTTTTTCCCTAGATGACCTCATCCAGTCTTGTGTTTTAAATAACATTACATGCCAAAGACTCCAAAATTTGTGTACTTAGCCCAGGTCTTTCCCTGAGCTCTGGTCTCATATTTACTTGCTTAGCATCACCCCTTATATGTGTCATCCTTTTCTTCCCATCCCAAATCCAGTCTGTCAACAAATCTTGTGGACCTTCAGGTTTTGATCTAGAATTTGACCCCTTCTCAGTATCCCTGTCTTGTATTATAATAATCTTTTGTCTGTATTATTTCAGTAGCCTCTTAACTTGCCTTCCTGCTTCCAGTTATTACTTTCTAAAGTCTTATCTTTTCACACAGCAGCCAGAGTAATCCTTTTGAAATGAAAGATCATATCACTCCTCACTCAAAATTCTCAGTGACCTATTATATTCAGAGTAAAAACCAAAGAACTTAGAATGGACTACATTAACATACTACAATAAACTCATTCTTTGATCTCCTCTCCAGTTTCTCTCCCTTTCCATTGGCTTGCCTATGTTAGCCTCTTGACCAGTCCTTAAATTTGGTAAGCATGCTCCAGTCTCAGAGCCTTTGTATTTGTTCTTCCTTCTGCTGGAGAATTCTTCCCCAGATCTCCATAACCATGCCATACAAATATCAACCTGCCTTCATACTACCTGACTCATTTTTGCCTTTATTTTCTCTATAGCATTTATAACCATTTGAAATTTTATATATATGTATACACACATATAATAATATAAAATATTTTATATGTTTTATACTACATTATGTATTGAAATATGTAATATGTGATACTATAACATTGCACGCAATAACATTATGTGTGTATATTTTCTTAAATGTATTTTCCAGTTACCTCTATTGCAGTGTCAGCTCCCTGAAGAAAGGGTCTTTGTTTCAATCACTACTATATCCCCAGTACCTAGACCAGTACCTGGCATATGTTAGGATCACCAAATACTTCCTAATACTCAAATTCCTCACAAAGACTATCTTTTTTTTTTTTTAATTTTAATGTTAATTTTTTTTAAAGATTTTATTTATTTATTTGAGAGAGAGAGAATGAGAGACAGAGAGCATGAGAGGGAGGAGGGTCAGAGGGAGAAGCAGACTCCCTGCCGAGCAGGGAGCCCGATGCGGGACTCCATCCCGGGACTCCAGGATCATGACCTGAGCTGAAGGCAGTTGCTTAACCAACTGAGCCACCCAGGCGCCCCTCACAAAGACTGTCTTGATGTTTCTCCCTCCCCTTTTCTCTGTTAGGGGTTAGGGTTAGGAGATTGTCAAAACTGTATGATTCTTTATGATTATGCTCTTGTGTCATTTCTTTGTTTCTCAGTCTTTTGTGGACAGGAATATGTTCCAGTTCTACTAATTTAATATGTTTTATAGTTGTAGTTCATCCAAAATAGTGAACATCAGAACATTACCAACCTTATATGTATGACCACTCATAGAACTTATGATGATCTTTCCATAGAGTAACAATTTCTCCCTAATTTCTTAAAGAGAGAGAGAGAGAGAAAGAAAGAAAAAGAAATTCCCCCCTCCTCCTTTTTTTGCACCCAGAAGTTCTAACACAGCATTATTATGTTAGGGTCAATTTGATATGAAAAAAAATAATAGTGACTATCATATTTTGGTTTCATAACACTTAAAAAATTTGGGTACAAGTTATTTTAAGCCATCCTTTGTAAGTTCCGTACACTTATCAACCACAATATTCTTAGGTGCATTCCTTATTCTTTCCTTTAAATGTATAAATTAGTCATTTGATTAACACTGAATAGTAGAGTTCTGAGAGTTCAGCTTAAGCATTAGAATTGTATACATTTGAAAACAAACTATGGATGCTTTGTGGAAGTCTTACCAGGATTTTTCCTTTGGGAGCTTTCTAATAGCAGGGAGATACATGTTATATAGAGATTCATGACAGGGCACATCTAGTGTGCATAGAATATGCTTTTACCACTTTCACAACTTCCAGATTCCTTACAAGTAGGTTGATTAATTTATCACTGAAATTGTTTTATTAATGGGGGAGGAAGAGAGAGAAAATAAGCACACTTCCCTGTGAGCGCAGAGCCCGACATGGGGCTTGATCTTACAACCCTGAGATCAGGACCTGAGCTGAAATCAAGATTCAGATGCTTAACTGACTGAGCCACCCAGACGCCCTGAAATCGGGGTATTTTTAAGAGTGAAAAGTGGCACTATTAAAAAATACATGGGGGGGCGCCTGGGTGGCTCAGTCATTAAGCGTCTGCCTTCGGCTCAGGTCATGATCCTGGGGTCCTGGGATCGAGCCCCGCATCGGGCTCCCTGCTCAGTGGGAAGCCCGCTTCTCCCTCTCCCACTCCCCTTGCTTGTGTTCCCTCTCTCGCTGTGTCTCTCTCTGTCAAATAAATAAATAAAATCTTTAAAAAAAAAATACATAGGGGCAGGAGGTCAAACTCGATTGTCCCGGTCAAATCAGGATATTTAGCAGTCCTAATGGTAATTGATACCTTAGTATCAGAGTGGTGTCCACTCTACTATCTATCTATCTAGAAGATATCCATCTATCTAGATGTCCTATCTATCTAGAAGATATCCATCCATCCCTAGGAATGTATACCTCCCACTACAAATTTGTAAACTGACCACTTGATACTAGTTTAACTCTCTTTATGGGCTAGATTAGTTTGCCTTGTTACCATAATCCTAATTACCTAATTCTTGTTACATGAATGGAGTCTGTTTAGAGGCTTTGAAAATTTAATATCAGTTGTTGGGATGTGTGTGTGTGTGTGGGGGGGTCACACCAGCCTATTGCTAGGCATTTTTTTGTTTGAGATATAATTCACATACTATACAATTCACTCAGTAGAATGCAAAATTGAATGATTTTTAGTATATTCACAAAATAGTGCAGTCTTTACCACTATCTAATTCCTGAACATTTCATCAATCCTAAAACCCTGTATTAGTTTCCTGTGGCTACTATAACAAATTACCACAATCTTGGTGGATTAAAACAACAAAAATTTATTCCCTCTCAATTCTGGAGGCCAGAAGTTAGAAATCAGTTTCACCTGACCTAAATCAGGGTGTTGGCAGGGCCACCCAACCCCAGAGACTCTAGGGCAGAATCCATTGCTTGCCTCTTACAGCTGGCATTCTTTGGCTGTGGCCATGTCATTCCAGTCTTGTTACAAAGCTTTCTCCTACTGTATATGTGATATCTTCTGCCTCTCTTACTGAGGATACTTATGATGGTATTTTGGGCTCATTTGTATAATCCAGGATAATCTCCCCATCTCAAGATTCTTAATCACATCTGCAAAGACCCTTTTCCCAAGTCAGATAACATATATATGTTTCAGGGATTAGGATCCAATATTTTTTGAGGTCATTATTCAACCTACTACATTTCCTCATTCTCTCCCCACCCCAGCCCATGGCAACCACTAATTTATTTATGTTTCTGTGGATTTGCCTATTGTAGACATTTTTTGTGAGAGGAATCATACAATATGTGGCCTTTTTGTGTCTGGCTTTATTCACTTAGCATCTTTTCAAGGTTCATCCATGTCATACATGTTCAGCAGTACCTTATTTGTTTTCATGGCTGAATAACATTCCATTGTATGGCTGGCTATACCACAGTTTGTCCATTCATCAGTTAATGGACATTTCGATTGTTTGCCCTTTGTGGCAATTATGAATAATGCTGCTGTGAACATTGTTGAGCAAATTTTTGTATGGACTTAACGTTTTCAACTCTTTGGGGTATATACCTAGGAGTGAAATTGCTGGATCATATACCTCTATATTTAATTTTTGAGATGCTGCCAAACTGTTTTCCGAAGTGGCTGACCGTTTTTATACTAGCGATATATGAGGATTCTGATTTCTCCACATTCTCTGTGACACTCTTTACTGTTTCTCTTTTTGATTATAGTCAACCCAGTGGATATGAAGTGGTATCTCATTGTGATTTTGATTTACATTTCCCTAATAACTAATTGTGTTGAGCAGCATTTCTTGTGCTTATTGTATTATTTGTATATCTTCTTTGGAGAAATGTCTATTCAAACTTTTTGCTCATTTTTTTATTGTGGTAAAAAACAGGTAACATAAATTTTACCATCTTAGCCATTTAAGTGTAAATATATTAACATTGTTTTAAAACAGATCTCTAGAACTTCTCATTTTGCAAAATTGAAACTCTGTATCCATCCCATTAAACAACAAAGTCCCTTTTTCCCTCTCTCCCTAGACCCTGGTATCCACCATTCTACTTTTTGTTTCTTTTCTGTTGCTTTGACTACTTTAGATAACTTCACATAAGTGGAATTAATATAGTATTTGTCTTTTTTGTGACTGCTTTTTTAATTTAGCATAATGTGTCCTCAAGATTCATGGGTGTTGTAGTATGTGACAGGACTTCTTATAGCTGGATAATATACCATTGTATGTATATACACATTGTTAAAATTTATTCATCAGTTGATGAACATTTGGGCCGCTTCCACCTTTTAGTTATCAGAACAGTTCTGCTGTGAACATGGGTGTGCAAATATCTCTTTGAAATCCTGTTTTCATTTCTTTTGGATATATATCCAGAAGTGGGATTGCTGGATCATATGGTAGTTCGATTTTTAATGTTTTGGGGAACCTCTTTTGCTTTGCATAGCAGTTGCACCATTTTACATTCCAGCCACAGCACATAAGGATTCTAATTTCTTCATATCCTTACCAGCAGTTGTTATTTTCTGGTGTATTTATTTATTTTTATATATTTTAATAGTAGCCATCCTAAGGGGTGTGAGTGATATATCATTGTGGTTTTGATTCACAATTCTCTGATTACTGTCATGTTGAACATCTTTTCATATAGTCGGCCATTTGTATATCATTTTTGGAGAAATTTCTATATAATTCCCTTGCCCATTTTTTTAGTTTTTATTTAAGTAATCTTCCCTCCCACCCCAATGTGGGGCTCAGACTCACGACCATGAGGTCAAGAGTCACATGCTCTTTAGACTGAGTCCCTTACCACATATATGATTTACAAATATTTTCTCCCATTCTGTGGGTTGTCTTTTTACTTTCATGATGGTATCTTTTGAAGGACAGAAGGTTTTAATTTGATGAAATCTTCTTTTATTAAATTTATTTAAATTTGATTAATTATAGTGTATTACTAGTTTCAGAGATAGAGATAGAGTTCAGTGATTCATCAGTCTTATATAACACCCAGTGCTCATTACATCCTGTGCCCTCCTTAATGCCCATCACCCAGTTACCCCATCCCCCCACTCCCCTCCCCTCCAGCAGCCCTCAGTTTGTTTCCTATGATTAAGAGTCTCTTATGGTTTGTCTCCCTGTCTGATTTAGTCTTGTTTTATTTTTCCCTCCCTCCCCCATACTCCTCTTGTTTTGTTTCTTAAATTCCACATAACAGTGAAGTCATATGATAATTGTCTTTGAATGACTTATTTCGATTAGTATTAAATAGCCTCTAGTTCCATCCATGTCATTGCAAATGGCAAGATTTCTTTCTTTTTTTTTTGCTGGCTGAGTAATATTCCATTGTATATATATATACCACATCTTCTTTATCCATTCATCTGTCGGTGGACATCTGGGCTCTTCCATAGTTTGACTATTGTGGACATTGCTGCTATAAACATTGGGGTGCAGGTGCCCCTTCAGATCACTACATTTGTATCTTTGGGGTAAATCCCTAGTAGTGCAATTGCTGATATGCTATGCTGATGTCATAGGGTATCTCTATTTTCAACTTTTTGAGAAACCTCCATACTTTTTTCCAGAGTTGCTGTACCAGCTTGCATTCCACCAACAGTGTGAGAGCTTTCCCTTTGATGAAATCCTGTTTATTTTTCTTTTGTCATTATTCTTTTGGTACCTTGTCTAAAAAACCATTTACTTCTATTTTTTTAAAAAAGACTTACAGTTAGCTCTTACATTTAGTTCTACAGTCTATTTTGAGTTATTTTTTTTTAATATGCTGTGAGTAGGGGTCCAACTTAATTCTTTTGATGTGGATGTTCACTTGTTCCAACATTTTTTGAAAAAACTTACTGTTCCCGACTTAATTATTTTGCTATTCTTACTGAAAATCAATGGATGATTAGTGTATGGGTTTATTTTTGGACTCTGAATTGTGTTCTATTGATCTGTGTTTCTGTCTTTTTGCTAGTACCACACTCTTGATTACTGTAGCTTTGTAGTAAGTTTTGAAATCAATGTGAGATTTTCATTTCTTCTTTTTCAAGATTGTTTTGGCTATTCTGAATCTTTTGCATTTCCATCTGAATTTTAATTTCTGTGAAAAAGCTGGGATTTTGACAGATCACTATCGGGAATCTTGCCATTTTAACAATATTAACTCTTATGCATGAACATGGGATGTATGCATTTACTTAGATCTTTTTTAATTGCCTCAGCAATATATTCAGTATAATTCAGTGTTTTCAATATGAAAGTCTAGCATTTTTTTCTGGAAATTTATTTCTAAGTATTTTACCCTTTTAATGCTAGTGTACATAGAATTGCTTGTTTAATTTCATTTTCATAGTGTTTATTGCTAATGTATAGAAATATAATTGATGTTTTATATTGATCCTATATTGTTTATTCTAATACTAATTCCTCAGGATTTTCTATATACAAAATCATGTCCTCTTCAGTATAGTTTTATTTCTTTTTTCCAGTCTGAATGCTTTTTTTTTTTCTTGTCTGATTGTCCTGGTTAAACAACTTCCAGTATAATGTTGAATCAGAATGGTAGAAGTGGACATCCTTGTCTTGTTCCTGATCTTAGAGGAGAAGCTTTCAGTCTTTTTTTTTGCTATGAAGGGTAATGCTAGCTGTGGGTCTTTTACAGATGCCCTTTGTCTGAGAAAGTTCCCTTCTCCTGGTTGTTGAGTGTATTTTTATTCCCTCCTTGCAGAAGGGTGCTAGATTTTGTCCAGTGCTTTTTGTGCGGGCCAGATGTGGGTTTTTTTTGGTCCTTTATTCTATTGAAATGGTATAATGTTGATTTATTTTCATATAATGAACCAACTTTGCATTTCTTACATAAATCTCACGTGGTCATGGTGTATAGCCCTTTTTATATGTTATTAAATTGTGTTTGCTAGTATTTTGTTAAGGATTTTTGCCTCTATTCATAAGAGAGATTGGTGTCTAGGTTTTGTTTGTTTTTTGGTCTGTGATATCTTTGTTTAATTTTGGTATAAATAGTACTGGCCTCAGAATGAGCTGGAAAGTTTTCTCTCTTCTAATTTTTGGAGAGTTGATTCTTCTTGATTGTTTTGATGGAATTTACCAGGATAGTCATCTGATCTTGGATTTCTCTTTTGGGAATTTTTTTTATTACTAACTTAATCTCTTTACTTGTTTTGGATCTATTCATATTTTCTAGGTTTGTTTTTTCAGTCAGTTTGGTAGTTTGTGTCTTTCTAGAAATTTGTTCATTTCATCGAGGTTATCATATTTGTTGAAATAGAATTGTTCATAGTGTTCCCTTAATTTTTTTTTTTTTTTAATGAATTTCAGGGGCCCTGGATGGCTCAGTTGGTTAAGTGTCTGCCTTTGGCTCAGGTCATGATTTCGGGATCCTGGGATCCAGCCTGGGGGGCTCCCTGCTCCGTGCTTCTTCCTCTCCCTCTGCCCCTTCCCCTGCTTGTGCACGTGCTCTCTTTCTCTTTCTCAAATAAATAAAATCTTAAAAAACATTTAAAAAAATTTCTGTGTGGTTGGTAGTAATTTCTGTGTGGTTAATAGTAATACCCCCTCTTTATTTAAAAAAGTAATATATTGAGCGTGAAATATGCATAACAAAATCAGTCACTTTAAAGTGAAAGATTCAGTGGCATTTAGAGCATTGTACATCTGCTGCTTCTATCTAGTTCCAAAACATCTCAAACATTCCAAAGTAAAACTCTTTACCATTAAGCAGTTTCTCTCTATTTCTCCTCTCCCATCCCTTGGCAACTACCAATCTGTGTTTAGATTCTATGCCTTTATTGAATGAGATCTTGCCATTTGCAATGACATGGATGGAACTGGAGGGTGTTAGGCTGAGCGAAATAAGTCAATCAGAGAAAGACATGTATCATATGACCTTACTGATATGAGGAATTCTTTTTTTTTTTAATTTTTTAATTAAAAAAAATTTTTTTTATTCTTATGTTAATCCCCATACATTACATCATTAGTTTTAGATGTAGTGTTCCATGATTCATTGTGCATAACACCCAGTGCTCCATACAGAATGTGCCCTCCTCAATACCCATCACCAGGCTAACCCATCCTCCCACCCCCCTCCCCTCTAGAACCCTCAGTTTGTTTTTCAGAGTCCATCGTCGATATGAGGAATTCTTAATCTCAGGAAACAAACTGAGGGTTGCTGGAGTGGTTGGGGGGTGGGAGGGATGGGGTGGCTGGGTGATAGACATTGGGGAGGGTATGTCCTATGGTGAGCGCTGTGAAGTGTGCAAGACTGTTGAATCACAGATCTGTACCTCTGAAACAAATAATGCAGTATATGTTAAGAAAAAAGAAGATAGTAGGAGGGGAAGAATGAAGGGGGGGAATCGGAGGGGGAGACGAACCATGAGAGACAATGGACTCTGAAAAACAAACTGAGGGTTCTAGAGGGGAGGGGGGTGGGAGGATGGGTTAGCCTGGTGATGGGTATTAAAGAGGGCACATTCTGCATGGAGCACTGGGTGTTATGCACAAACAATGAATCATGGAACACTACATCAAAAACTAATGATGTAATGTATGGTGATTAACATAACAAAAAAATTAAAAAAAAATTCTATGCCTTTATCTATTCTTTATCTATTCTGGATATTTCCTGTAGATGAAATCATACAATATGTGAACTTTTCTGTCTGACTTCTTTCACTTTGCATGTTTTTAGAGTTTATTCAGGTTGTAGCATGTATCAATACTTCATTCCACTTTTTAAAAATTAAGTTAATTATTTTTATTGAGGTATAATTGACCTATAACATTATATTAGTTTCAGGTATACAGCATGATTTGGTATTTATATAAATTGTGAAATGCCCACAATAAGTATAGTTAACATCTGTCACCATACATAATTTTTTTTGTCTTGTGATGAGAACTTTTAAGATCTCTCCTAGCAACTTTCAAATATGCAGTACAGTATTATTAACTATAGTCACCATGTTGTGCATTACATCTCCATGACTTATTTATTTTATAACTGGAAGTTTGTACCTTTTGATCCCCTTCATCCATTTTACCCCTCTCCCTTGCCTCTGCAATCACCAGTCTGTTCTCCTTATCCATGAGCTTATTGTTGTTTATGATTCCACATATCAATGAGATCATACAATATTTGTCTCTCTCTGTTTGACTTATTTCACTTAGCATAATGCCCTCAGGTCCATCATGTTGCAAATGGCAGGATTTCATATTTTTTATAGCTGAATAGTATTCCATTGTTTGTATATACCACATTTTCTTTATCCACCAATCAGTGGACACTTAGGTTGTTTCTATATCTTGGCTATTATAAATAATGCAGCAGTGAACACGGAGGAGCCTTTATTCCCTTTATGGTTGAATAATATTCCAGTGTTTGTATATACTACAATTTGTTTTCTCATCCACTGATGGATATTTGTATTATTTTCACCATAAAGTTCTTGTGAATCATGTTACTATAAACAAGCATGTACTTTACATGTACTTGTCTGAGTACCTGCTTTCAGTTCTATCAGGCAATACCTAGAAGTGGACTTGTGGGGTCATATGATAATTCAATGTTTAACTTTTTGAGGAACTGCCATAATGTTTTCCACAGAAATCCTCTATTTTTTGCAAACCTTTGGTTAATTTCTGAGATGAAAACTTGATTTTGACAATTTTTGCTGTTGTTCTCTTTGCTTTTATGAAGGAGGGAATATTTGTAGTTTCATATTTCACCATTCCCTATGACCTTTTGCTGGCATTTAACAAGTTAACATTGTCCTTTTATTTTTTTAAGTCATCTTTTTTATGGTTCTCTGCAGCCCCTCTTTAAATCATTCACCAGTCACCTGATACTTCCAAACCCTCTCTAAACACTTGGTCTTAGAGAAAGAACTTGCTTCTGAACTGATAGGCCACTTTTAGGTTGAACTGCCACCCTGCTCATCTCTAGTTTGTGGATTCTTCTAAGATCCTGCTCTTGGGAGGAAAGGAAGGACAAGGGAAAATGGCTGAAAGTGACTGACCGTAGTCATTCTTCTGAGTCCCAGGATTGCAGGGTTCTCACATTTGCTGTAATAGTACACTTCAGTGGCTCCCAGACTTGAAAAAATTGCCTGTTCCTCAGGTTTGAACATTTCCTACTTCTTCCCTCAGCCCACTTTCCTTTGTTAAATTTATTTCTAACTCCTAGATAATCGTTTTCCTTTCACATATATTTAAGATTTATGTGCCAGGGCTGCTCTAGGAATTTGGGAGAAACCAATGAACAAAACAGACAAAAACAAACAAAACAAGCTAAAAAATGAAACAGAATTTCTCCAGTGGAAAGAACTGACAGTCCAGTGGAGAAGAAAGGTATATAATATAATATAACATTATACACACACACACACACACATATATATACATATATTTGTATATACATATAATACATTCTTTGGTGATACAGAAGGCGATGTTATGAAATTAGGAATATAATAGATCAGGGTCATAGGATCGAATGTTGGGTAGGTAGGAGTGTTGTAATTGTAGATCGGGTGATCAGAGCAAGTCTTGTTCGCCTTGGAGATATCTGGGAGACAAGAATTTCAGGCAGAGCCTAAAGGGAACAACAGGGAAGCCACTGTGGCTGGATTGCAGGGAATGAGTGTTAGAATAATGGAAAAAGAAGTCAGAGAGGTAGCAAGAGTGAAAATAGGTAGTGAGGGTCTATAAATTGTTAATTTTTCTTAGTCCAATCTACAGAAATAATCCTGTCGTTTGATAAAGAAAAACCTTGGTTTAGTAGTTGTTCCCTTTTTAGACTCCCAGGCTAGATTAGACCCCATTTTTACACTCCTCTACCATTCTGAGCTTATTTATGAACAAATATTTATTAAAAAAATATTTATGAAAACATTATTTTAGTTTTTCTTAGTTGTCCTAAAGTGGAATATACATGTTTAATGTAGTTTTAAGGATCCTGTGAGGCTCTCATTTCTCCCAAGGATATGTTTAATGGGCATTAAATTTTAAGGTAGCAAATGTAAGAAGAGTAGTGGGAAAGAGATATGAGTGCTATGGATGGGGAAAGAGTGAGGGGGTAGGGATGGGAATTCGAAGGAGTGGTAGTGGGGTGAAGAGTGAGGATAGGTATCAAAGGAGTCCTGTTAGCCTAATCTCAGGAAGCTACTCAAGAAAGACTGATGCCTGAAAAAAAGGTGGTGTGTAGCTATAAAAGACCCATGGAGAGGGCCATTGTTTAAATGCATAGGAATAACCTGGGAGATGAATTATCACCCACTGCCATCTCAGCTATCTTTGGCATGAAATCTTCTCATTAACTCCTTCCACAGCCCTTGGCAGCTTTGTTGATGGGGGATATGAAGTGGTTTTGAGGATTAACTCCTTAGATCTAGTAGGTCTTTGGCATGTCCAACTTCATGACCCTAAGTATCTTAAGATTCTGGTAAATTGTAGAAAATAAAGGTACCAGAAGAGAAGTGATAAGAAAATTCCCGTGGTCTAATGTTATTATTTTTCTAAATGAACTCATTCATTACTTATTCACTTTGGGTTTGGTTTTTTCCTTTTTTTCACCTTGAATAATTGGTTGGATGGAAAGTTAATCGGTATGGTCAACAGCTATAAAATCCTACCAAGATCATTTGGGTGAAAAATCTGACAATGTTCTTGGAACCCAGTTTATTTTTTATTTTTTTAAACAACAGAATTTATTCTCATAGTTTTAGAGGCTGGAAAATTCAAGATCAAGGTGCTGGCTGATTTGCTTGCTTCCTCCTGGCTTGAAGACCTTCTCACTGTGTCTTCATATAGTGGGTGGGAGACAGAGAAGAAGCAAACTCTAGGATATCTCTTCTTGGTACTAATCCCATCATGAGGACCCCACCCTCATGAACTTATCTAAACCTAATTAGATGGGAACCCAAAGTTCCAGCTCCAAATACTATCACATTGGGGGTTAGGGCTTCAACATACGAAGTTTGGAAGGACACAGTTTGGTCCATAGCATAATATAAAATGTATTCTCTAAAATTGGAGGAGTCATTTAACATGTAGGAATAGTGGAGTGATATAATTACAGGAGTGTTTTAAGATTCATCTAGTGATGGTATGCAGTTGGTGATAATTTGAAGGACAGAGAGACAAGACAATTTGGAGCCTAGTGCAGATGTACAAACATGAAGTAACTGGTGGACTCAAACTTAGAAATTGAGGGAGGAGCTTTAATAGGAATGGAAATGAAAGGTAGTTAGAATGAGTAATGCTCTAAAAAGTTATTTAGAACCACTTATAACTTTCTTTGAATAATTTGATGGAGGGACTCCAGGATCATGACCTGAGCCGAAGGCAGTCGCTTAACCAACTTGAGCCACCCAGGCACCCGGTATATTATGTTTTAATACTTATTTAATCCAAAACAAAACAAAAAAATAATTTGATGGAGGTTGGGGGAGATTTGAACAGTTTTTATAAAATACAAGGAGATTAAAATTGAATCCAGTGAGACTCTGATCCTTAGAGACTAAGCAATTAATAGCACCATCACCAGAATTTAGACATGCATTAAGTTAGAGTTCTAGTGGAAAGAACACAGAACTAGAATTCAGGAATCGTGAACTTTAGTGCTAACTCTGTCTCCAGACTTTACATGTAAATTTAGGTGAATCATAAATTTTTCTAGGCTTGAAAAGTTTATCCTCAGATAATTCTGATGATCATATTAGTTGTCCAATTAGATTTTATTCTATTTTTTATTTAAAATTTTTATTTTTTAACTTCAAGTTTTAGATTTTATTCTGATTTTTATGATATCAGGGAGAATGTTAATAATTTCAATTTAGAATTATTTCTTGAGAGAAGATATTAGAGCATCATGTAGAATTACCTAGAAGATAGTAACTAGAAATGTGGACGGTGATACTCAGGAGGTTAGATTAGGATAGAAGTTCTCCCATAGAACATTTTTGATGCACATGTAGGGGATTTCTACTAGCATCTCATAAGTAGAGGTCAGGGATACTGCTACCCATCCTAAATGCACCCAACAGCCCCCACAACAAAGAATTATCTGGTCCAGACATGTTAGTGGTACTTATGTTGGGAAACAGTGGACTAGGTGGCATCATGCTGGAGTTAGATGATTGAAATTGTAGAGAGACAGACCAAACCAATTTCGGTGACTCTAAAGAGCAGTGTTTTCAGATGTGCCTTATATGCTTTCTTGCATTGCATATCTCCTAATTATGTACTTGATCTTAATTTTAAGGTTGTAAATCACTGTTCATGACACGCTAGACTGTAAGCTTCATGCATTCACCACTTTCTACTTAGTACTTGTGTTTAGTGTCATACCAGTGTTGGGCAAGCAAAATATAGTTGTGGAACAAGTGACGAAAATAATAAATTTTTCTGCTTAATATTCTATTTCTTTTTTGACTTCTAAGTTGGTACACACATCTCAGGATTAAATATCTATGTGTTCCAAAATGATATGCTGATGTGCTAATTAAATTAATGGGAGGTACATGGCACATATTAAATGCCAGTTTAATTTTTATAGATGGGGTTTGAAGGGTCTACATTGGGCTACAATGAATTCTAACATTAGGTTTTCAGAAACTGGTGAGTTATGATCCAGAGTTTAAAGTACCTACATCTTGCTAGCCTAAAACCAATGTTTTTCAAACCACTAGTAGTGAGCCATTGATGAGTCATAATTGATTTTGTAGGTCATGGTCAATTTAAGAAAAATGAAATAGAAAATATTAGAATAAGCATCCCATGTAGTAAAGCAATTGCTATTTATATGTTTGTGTAGTGAGACTCCATATACATTGTGTTCTGTTTGTTTGCTTTTACTATGGGTTGTGATAAAAAATGTTTGTGAAAAGCTAGCAGCTTTCAGTCCTTCACAGGCCTACAGAGTATCTGACATGGACAAGGTTCTAAGAGTAAATCATAGAAAATGTGGAATTAATGGAGTACAGTCTATTCTACATATAAAGGTTCTGATTAATGAAAGTTACTGTTAATTCATTTAACAAATCCTCCCATATTGTGCCAGGCACTGTTCTTTGTGCTGAGGATACAACAGTCAACAAAAGATAATCTCTGTCCTTTGGAGTTTACATTTTACTGGATGGACGGTAGAAAAGAATCAAGATAGATAAAGTTTATAATGTTTTAGGCGGTGTTAAGGACTTGAGGTGAGGGGAAGGGAAGAGAGATTGGGAATGTGAATTAGCAGTTGGTTGGAGTATTTGAGAAGCTCTTTGGGAAGACTTGCAACAGAAGTCTGAAGATGGTGAGGATTCAGCCATGCAGGTATCTGGATGATGAGCATTCATATTAGAAGGACAGCAAATACAGGGCCCTAAACAAGGTAAAATATTTAATGTGTTCAAGAAATAGCAAGGCGGTTAGTGTGGTTAGAGTGAGGTGGATAGGGGAGAGGAGTAGGACATAACTGCAGGGCAGTATGTAGGCTTGGAAGCATGGTCTTACAGGCATTGGAGCTATTAGAAGCACTTGGCCTTTTACTGAATAAACTAGAAAGCCGTTGGAGGGTTTTGAGCTGAGCAGTGATAGAATGTGATTTGACAGAATTACTTTGCCTGCTATGTGGAAAAGAGACTGAGGTGGGCTGAGGGAGGAAATTCTGTTGGGTTTAAGTTCAGTGGGGAAGTTAGGATTGGAGGGAGAAATTTAGGAGACATCAGTGAATGGACTGTAATTAAAGTCTTGAGTTGGGATGAGATTATCAAGAGAGTTTGTTCCCAATTTGCTAGGCATGTGTTAAGCATTTGACATTGAATTATGCTGTTTGTTGACAGTGGGTAGGTACTCTTACTCTGTTCTTTGAATTTGACACTTCTTTTCTATATTAATATTATGCAATTAGTATGTATGAATCAATTAGGATATATACATTTACTATAAAATTTTCTTTAATTCAGCTACAAAATAAGGTACCACTGAATTGTTGGTGCTTTTTAAAAAAGAGCTGTTACCTTAAGTTTAAGAAATAAGAACTTTTGCCTTTAAGATAAAACACATTTAAAAGTTTTAAACTTGCCAAAGAAGATGCAGCTGGTTTGTGGCTGACTTAGAATTCCAGCTTAATCTTATCTGACTCCAAAGCCCATGTTTCTAAACACTGCCCAGTGATGCCTTTGTAAAATAACATATCCTTTACATATGATTTCACCTAGTGATTAGTTATTAGTGTTTCCCTCTTTTTTTAATAGAAGAAATCATAATCAGCTTAAGGCAAAGCTATGATTCTAGAGTTGCACAGACTTATAATAATAGCAGGATTTAAAGCTGTCATTTATCCTCTATGAGTTTTAGTGTCCTTATCTTATAAAATAAGGGTGTTTATAACTACTGTAGAGTTTTGGAGAGAATTAAATAAGATAATGCATTTTTCCATACTTACTGATGTGTAGTGTGTTTGTACTTAGGTGGCAGTTTATATAAAGAAAACACTGGGACTGTGGCCACACCTTCAAGAATAAAAAAAAAAAATTAGAAAATGGAACAGCCATGTATATTATGTGAGGAAGAACAAGAGCTTGAACCACAGCAGAACATAGAAGAAACCAAAAAAGTAGATGATGAAGATGCTGAGCTGATCTTTGTTGGGGTGGAACATGTAAATGACGATGCTGAGCTGATCTTTGTTGGGGTGACTTCAAATTCAAAACCAGTTGTTTCAAATATTTTGAACAGAGTCACCCCAGGTTCATGTTCAAGGAGAAAAAAGTATGGTCACCTCAGAAAAGGTACTACTCACAAATTTCAGCCTATAAGTCATGTGACCCCTATATCAGAAGCAGTGACTGCCTTGCCAGTTTCTGAATCTGAATCAAGATCAACAGATAGTCCCATTATTATTGAGCCTTTGTCTAAACCTGATTATAAAAATAATTCACCACAAGTCGTGCCTAATAGCTCTTCAGAGTTATGTTCTCCTTTGATTACATTCACAAGTTCATTACAGCATCCAGTAGGAGCAGCACTTTCTGTAGGAGGTATGAATAAAAGTCCTTGCATATCAAAGCAACTTTCCCCTGCTGAAGTAAATGACATAAATCCCAAAAGGCCTAAACTCAGTGATGGAATCATAGACGGACATGCTTCAGCTTTGTCCCCTTCAGGTATCTTTCATACAATGACTTCGCAGCAAAGCACATTCTCAAACAGTGTTCATACCTCATTAAGCCATGTTCAGAATGGAGCACCTTTTCCAACAGCTTTTCCAAAGGACAGTGTCCATTTTGAGCCTATAAATGCTATTAAGGAAAATAGACCGGCAAAAACAGACTTTTTGAGTCTAGCAAGTCAAAACCAGATTGTTGATCCCAAGAAAGGAAGTCTGGTCATATTACTTCGTGACTTTTATTATGGGCAACATAAAGGAGACGGTCAGCCAGAACAGAAGACTCACACAACTTTTAAATGCCTCAGCTGCTTGAAAGTTCTAAAAAATGTCAAGTTTATGAATCACATGAAGCACCATTTGGAACTTGAGAAGCAGAGGGGTGACAGCTGGGAAAGCCACACCACCTGCCAGCACTGCCACCGACAGTTTCCCACTCCCTTCCAGCTGCAGTGTCACATTGAAAGTGTACACACCACCCAGGAGCCTTCTACTGTCTGTAAAATTTGTGAATTGTCATTCAGAACAGATCAGGTTCTCTTACAGCACATGAAGGACAATCATAAGCCTGGCGAAATGCCCTATGTGTGCCAGGTTTGCAATTACAGATCGTCAGCCTTTGCTGATGTAGAAACACATTTCAGAAAATGCCATGAAAACACTAAGAATTTGCTCTGTCCATTCTGTCTCAAAATTTTCAAAACTGCAACACCGTACATGTGTCATTATAGGGGACACTGGGAAAAGAGTGTTCACCAGTGTTCCAAATGCCGGCTACAGTTTTTAACTTTTAAGGAGAAAATGGAGCACAAGACTCAGTGTCATCAAATGTTTAAGAAGCCTAAGCAACTAGAGGGATTGCCCCCTGAAACAAAGGTTGTTATTCAAGTGTCACTGGGACCTCTTCAACCAGGATCAGTGGAATTAGCATCCATTACTGTGAGCACATCTGATTCTGAACCATCACCCCCCAGGTCTAAAAGTAGAATTTCAAAAAAACCTCGTTAATTCTAGTTTCAGTAAATCTAAAGCAGGTATTTCAATCAAAGTCAAAAACCCCATAAAAAAAAAATACAAACCATACACTATTCAGTAGCATCAAAAATAGTGAAACCAATGAGTCATTTATGAATTTCTTTTTAAATTCATGAAATACAGTATTGTCTGATCGGAATTTTGAAATGTTATTTAAAAATTTGCTACCTGGTGTTCATGTACTGTATCTGGCTTAACACATAAAAGATGTTTTGTGTATGTATGTGTGTGAGACAAAAAAGTGGAAACCTATTTATTATTTTGATATTTCATGTTACTTGTAAGTTTGAAAGCTCTCATTTCTGTGTATAGAATCTATATATAGAGTTTTTTTTAAGTACTTAATTTTATCTTCAACTTTTTCCATGCCTTGAAGATTTCACTGTTCACTCTAGTCAGACTTGAATGGCTTTGTTACATTATGGTCCCATTTGCTGCTGAGCTCCCAGAAGTGTCTGTCTTGTGCTCGTCTAAAGTAATCTGACCCTGAGATCCTGAGTGTGGAGAAGTTGAGGGACAAGGTGTGGCATGAATGGGAACCAGAAACTGGGAGGTTAGTCAGTGGAGAGCAGTGGCTTCTTATTCTGGTTGAGGGATCACACACACACACACACACACACACGCTCTCTCACACTCAGTCTTATTCTGGTTGAGGGCTCACACACACACACGCTCTCTCACACTCACTTACTCACTCACTCTAGTCTTGGAGCCAAGGCAGAAGGACCATTGTCTCAGAGTAACTTTTCCTAGCACAAGAAGATCCAAGGAAGCAAAACCATTAAAATAAAATGCTTGGTATTTTGGCAAGGGACTCCTGCAGACATGAAACAATCACTGTACCATTGGCTTCAGATGGAAAAGCAGGGGTAATGAATAGAATGGGGCCTGGTGGCCAGTGGTCCTCCTGTTCAGTGATCCAAAGAAGAATTCAGTTTGTTCCCTTCCCTCTCCCTTTTGGCTGGCCTTTGGGCAGAACGAATTAGCTGTATACCTCTAAGTCACATCAGTAAAGCAAGTAAAATTTCTCAAGGGAAAGAAGCCCTGACGTCCATAGTTTGAACTGCACTGGACCCACAGTTTGAACTGAAAAGGGCCAAACAAATGGTATCTATCCAGTTCAAGGACTAGGCTAAATTTAGTTCTCTTACTATTAAGCTGGAATGGGGGTTGTCCAAGAATAGTAGGTACAGTGGATAAAAGCAGCCCATGGTGACTTAGTAGAATTAAACCCCTTATAGGGCTTTTCCTTATATTTTTCCATGTACATATATCTTAGCCCAGTTGAACATGTGAAATTTGCAATTTTGTTTCTTGCCTTAGACATGAATGTATTACAGTTAACAGTTACTCTGTTGTGTGTATAGTTTCCCTTATCAAACTAGTTGAGTTTAAAGTCATCCTTGACACACTCCGATGTGTAAGAAATGTCCCATTTATTTCATTAGGTATTAGGTCTTAGAGTTATTGTCCTTCAACTAATCTGTCCAACTGTCTAATCCTTGACTATACTGTTGGGGGGAACCTTTTCCCCTTGCCATTTCCAAGGACTCTCACATAACAGGAGTGCTCTCTGAGTATTGGTTCCTGAACATCACCCGTGGCTGTTTCTATGGGTTCCCAGGATTGAGTCTCCTGGGTATTTTCTAGTGCCATCCCTTCTTTTTCCACCTTGACTCAAGTACCTAGAAGCCTTTGTACGTGACTTAAGGAAACTAGGATGCTGTCCATAGACCTGAGCAAGGAGAAATGTCTCCTATATTCCCTTGCTTTCTCCTCTTCTTTAACGGTACCTTCTCTCTCCCCACTTCTTCCCTCCTCAGTCTCGTTAAATTCCCTACGCTTTCACAGAAAGCTGGGAAGTGATAGTCATCAGGGGCTTAGCATCCCTTATAGAATTGGGAAGGAGGACAGATAACAAGGTAGCTGTGAGTTTATTGTCTATGGTTTAAAGAATTTCCTGAGTGTAGATTCTATTGTATTTATTTGCTCAATGCTTGATTGATTGATTTGCACTTTGAACATTTTACTAGGCCTTTTTATTAGTTTGCTTGGGCCAAGGCACTTTGTTAATATTTTAGCCTGAGCCTATTTCTTTAGGTGGAGTGTGTGTGTGTGTGTGTGTGTGTGTGTGTATGTATGTATGCGCACACTTGTTTTAGTCTCAGGTGGAAACTTGTATATAAATAGATATGCAGACTTTTGCATACTTATCTCCCTTATTCTGTTCCTATAACAGAAATTCTGTTTTGAAAACAGTAAAAATATGAAATATTTTAGTTCTGTCTTTTTGTGATTGCTTGGTATTATCAACACTGTTAACTGTTTGCTGTTTAACTGAAGTATGACCCTAAGGAGTACAAATTGTTATTTATTGCCAACTACAGGTTCTGGTGATATGGCCCCTGTCTACCTCCTCTTGCTTTTCCATTCCCCGCCATGCTACTCAACCATTTTCCCCACTGGTGCACTATTTTTGACACACTGGCCTTGCTTTTCTTTAAGCAAATCACATTTCTTCCTGTTCCAAAGACTTCGCAATTGCTCTTCTCTTAGAATGCTTTTCTCCTAGGCCTGCATGGCTTGCTACCTCGCTTAATTGTTTGATACTTCCTTTAGTTTGTTGAGCTTCACCAATGTTCTTAAAAGATACTGACAATGAAATCTCCATCCTCCTTCTTACCACTCCCCCTTTTAAAGGCACTTTAAGCCTCCCCACTCCCTTTTACCTCTCCAATCTGGTTAAATTTCCTAGGTTTTCACAAAAAGCTGGGAAGATAATCATCAAAAGCTTTGCTTTTCTTAGAATTGAGCTAGCTTGAGTCAATTTCCGTGCCTGTAACCAAAAGAAACTGAATATAGTGAGTTCAGTTTTTTCAGGAGCTTTCTCTGTTTTTCTATTGATACCTCTATATTTTTTTAACGCAATGTCACTTTGTTTTGTTTACAAATATATTGAATATCTGTCAAGATTACTATTTTGTTATTGCCCTTTGTGAATTTCCATGTCTATTTTGCTTGCTTGTTCTTTCAGATGAAATTTATTATTTTGTTAATGTTGCCAAAAATTGTAAGTAAAATAGCAATTGTAATAAAATGTTGTTTTGAAAAAAACCTTTTTGTTTTATTATCTTTTCACCAGTAAAGTTTAAGTTAATTTTTATTTGGTACCACTATGTGGATTCTTTGCCTTCCTGCCAGTTGTGTTTATTTTTAATCATATTGCATTGGCCAAAACTTCAAAACAGTGAGATGTAAATGAGCTTTTCTGTTCTTGGTTTTAGTGAGAATGCTTTACCATTAAAGGTAATGCTCATATTGTTTAATGAATTTCTGCCTTTAGAATTTTTAAAGAAAATTGCTTAGTTTTATTGGATAATTTACAACGTCTGTTGAGAGTCATTTACATTTTCTTTACCATCCTAAAGTTATGCTCAGCCTGATTCACGACTTTTCTATTAGAAACCTTCCTCTCTTTTTTTTTTTTAACATTTTATTTATTTGAGAGAGAGAGTGAGCAAGAGAGAGAGCCCAAGTGGTAGGGGAAGAGGCAGAGAGACAAGCAGACTCCGCACTGAGCAGGGAGCCAGGCACAGGGCTGGTCCCAGGACCCTGACATCATGACCTGAGCCAAAGGCAGATGCTTAACCGACGGAGCCATCCAGGCATCCTGAAACCTTCCTCTCCTGAGGTAATATTTCCACTTCTTCTCAGAATCTCATTCCTTTTCTCACTTTTAATTTTGAAATGGATTTCCTTTTCCCTTCATTAGATTTGCCACAGTTTTATCAATGTTTCTGATTTCCTTTTTCCAAGGAGCAACCCTTGATTTATTATCTCAACTAATTCTGTTTTCTCTATTTTTGTCTTGATTCATTATATACCTCTACTTTCTTTAGGATTGTTCTTTTTTTTTATAAAGACCTTTTATTTTAAAAGTTTTATTTTTTTGGGCTCCTGGGTGGCTCAGTCGTTAAGCATCTGCCTTTGGCTCAGGTCATGATCCTGGGGTCCTGGGATCGAGCCCCACATCGGGCTCCCCACGTGGGGAGCCTGCTTCTCTCTCTCCCACTCCCCCTGCTTTTGTTCCCTCTCTCGCCGTGTCTCTCTCTGTCAAATAAATAAAATCTTAAAAAAAAAAAACAAGCTTTTTTTTCTTTAATAAAAGATTTAAACTTTGCCTACCTTTGTTTACAGCTTTGAATCCCAAATATTTTGATAGCATATTTTCATTTTTATTAAAGTTTTCATTCTACATACTTTTCTGAGTAAGTTAATCCCAAAGGTATGCAGGCTGAATATTTTAGTCTGAATTTACAGTTTACTGTGAATTAAATTTTCCTTGGAGCTTTGAGGTTATACACTGTGTGTGGGTATACACTAAATGTCTTTATATACACACATCCTTTTCAAATTACTACATGGGTTATTAAAAAATATTTGATAAAAATATGAACTGTTTTAATTCTAGAAATCTGTCCCCCAAAATGAATATAGTATAAAAGGTAAAAGTATGAAAATACTCATTTGAAAGAAATTCCTAATGACAAAACTTGGAAATGTTAAAGAAAAATTATTCATGACATCTAGGGTGTAGAATAAGGGGTTTGATCAGATATTGAGTGTGGTCAGATATCAATGGTGGGGAGTTTTCCCTAAACTGACCCAATAGGATTCTTGCTAAAACTAGACTAAAGGCAGAGCCCAAGGTGGGAGTATATTATCTATTGCTTTATAACAAATTACCACAAAACTAACAGCTTAAAAAAACTCATCTCCCACTGTTTCTGAGAGTTGGGAATCCAGGAGCAACTTAGTTGGGTTGTTGTGGCTCCGAGTTCCATGAGGTACAGTCACCTGTACTGAAGGTGACTGAAGGCCTGACTGAGCCTGGAGGATTTGCTTCCAAGATGGCTCACTCACATGGCTATTGACAGGAAACTCCAGTTCCTTGCTCACTGTTGGGAGAAAGCCTCAGTTCCTCCATGTGAGCCTTTCTACTGGGTTACCTATGTGTTCTCAGGACATGCCTAGCTGGCTTACAGAACAAGTATTCCCAGGGACTGAGCAAGGAGGCTGCACTGTCTTTTATGAGCTAGTCTCAGACATTTTACTCTGT
Organism: Neomonachus schauinslandi; assembly: GCF_002201575.2. Classification (NCBI taxonomy): domain Eukaryota; kingdom Metazoa; phylum Chordata; class Mammalia; order Carnivora; family Phocidae; genus Neomonachus; species Neomonachus schauinslandi. The sequence continues at coordinate 67,761,847 of NC_058416.1, forward strand.
TATTTCTACAATATTCTGTTCATTTGAAGTGAGCCACAAGTCCAGCCCACATACCAAGGGGAAGGTAATTAGGCTCAACCTTTGAAGGGGGAAAAAAAATATGGGCATAATTTTAAACTACCAGGTTTCATACTTGGGCCTCCTAATGTGCAAAATACGTTCACCTGAATCTCATCATCTAAATCAGGTCTAGATGTGGATCAGGTTCTAGGGTGGTATTCCTTATGTGCGGTATCTCAAGAACAGTTCGTCTAGATCTTAAGACCTGTGAACAAAAGAGATGAGTTATCTGCCCACCTACGTCTCCACCCACCACAAAGGTGGGACAGGCATAGGACAACCTTTATAGACATGCCTGTTCATAAAGGGGAAGGGGAGATGGCAGTCATTTGTCAGTAGCAATTCTGAAATCCCACTAAGTACATGTTGGTGTTCATTGATTAGGACTCAAGGCCTGGAAATTCTCTTGGCTTTGATCTCAGGACTCTTGATTCTTCCCTATGACATACGTCCTTTTATATGAAAGGCAGTACATGGTTATAGCTGAATCGTTTGCTCAGCCTGCTTTCTGCTCATAGCAGGTAGAGAAGTCCAAAGTTCTCTTTTTATTTTGTACTCTGACCCTTTCAGTGTAAGCTAGGGACATTTCTTCAAGTTTATTCTCGTAGAAACTTTGTCTCCTGTTAATCTTACTGGTGTTCATACTAAAGAAGTCCACTCCAAAGCTACAACCACACATCTCAAGATACAACCTTTTCCATCTTGGTTTTGTGCTGAGACAGCTGAGGGACAACACCCTTAAGCTTAGTAGAAGCCCTATTGTGTGATTGAGGTGATCTTTAGAGGGCCTTGGCCTGACTGGATGGTGCTCTGGCGCATCACCTTTCATCTTTCTGAGCCTTAAAGAATTTTACGGCCATATTTCCAGGAATCTTTAGACCACATTTCTTCAGTGCCCTGGGTATGCTCTTCGCTTGGTAGCCATTAATTTCAGCATCTTTTGCCATCTGAAGAGACTGGAAATTTTCAAACCCTGCAAGTTCTGGCTCTTGTTTTATTTAACAATTCTACCCCTAACTGCACCCACCCCCTTCATATTGTACTATAATCAACAATAAGAAGAAGCCAGGTGGTACTTCCAGCTCTCCGGCTGGAAATCTCCTTAGCTAGATGACTGAATTAGTTAGGTACATTTTCTGCTTCTCATATAACTGAAGGTGTTAATGTTACCAAACTTTCTACCACTACATAACCCCTTTCTCAATTTTCTAATAGCATGTTCCTCATTTTTAAGCCATACTGGAGTGTTCTCAAAGTTCAGTTTTTTTGTTTGTTTGGTTTTTTACTCAGTCTTGAACTAACACTCTCCTCAAAGTCCTTCCAGCTTTTGCCCACTGCCCAGTTCCAAAGCCATATTTTAGATATTGGTTATAGCACCATTCCCCTTCCAGGTGCCAAAATCTGTATTAGCTATCTATGACTGTGTAAAATATCAGGGCAAACTTGCCAGTTTAAAACAGTTTTCAAGAGTCAAAAAATTGGAATCTGCTTAGCTGAGTAGCTCTGGCTCAGCTTCTTTTTTTTTTTTTTAAAGATTTTATTTATTTATTTGAGACAGAGAGAATGAGAGAGAGAGAGCCATGAGAGGGGGGAGGGTCAGAGGGAGAAGCAGGCTCCCTGCCGAGCAGGGAGCCCGATGCGGGACTCGATCCTGGGACTCCAGGATCATGACCTGAGCCGAAGGCAGTCACTTAACCAACTGAGCCACCCAGGTGCCCTCTGGCTCAGCTTCTTTTCTGAGGTTGCCAGTTAAGGTGTTGGCTAGAGCTCTGGCATCTGAAGGCTTAACTGGGGCTGGAGGATCAGTACTATAGTCTGAATATTTTTGTTCCCCCCAAGTTCATTGAAATCCTAAGCCCCAAAAGTGATGGTATTAGTATATGGGGACTTTGGGAAGTGATTAGGTCATGAGGGTACAGCCCTCTTGAGTGGGATTAGTGTTTTTATAAAAGATCGCACAGAACTCCCTAGCCCTTCCCACCATGCGAAGAAACGAGAAGCCTCACCTCACTTGACCATGTTGACACCCTGCTCTTGGACTTCCAGCCTCCAGAACTGTGAGCAGCAAATTTCTCTTGTTTATAAGCTACCCAGTCTATGTATTTTATTACTGTAACTTGAATGGACTAAGGCAATCGACCTCTAAACTTACATGGCTGTTGGCAGGAGGCCTCAGTTACTTGTTACATGTTCCTTGTGTCATGTCGGCTGGCTTCTAGCATAGTTGAGTGCAAGGAAGAGCAAGGAGAGCAAGGAGGAAGCTGCAACCTAGCTGGGAGATGAATAACATCACTTCTGTTAAATACTATTGGTCAGACAGACCAATCTTGGTATAATATGGAAGTTGACCACATGTGGGCAGGAATACCAGGGGGTGGGGAATCCTTGGGGGCAATCTTGGAGCTACCTCGGGGAGAAGGGAATGTTAGAAATTTTTGTGACATTCCACAGGAAATGCAGATAAAATCAAGTTAATGATCATGGTGTTACCTTCCCACTCTCCAGTTTGCTGTTTTGGCTGACATTGACCAGCTTGAGATGAGATTCTTTTAGGAGTAAGTACATTAGTTTAAAAACTTTGAATATGTAATACATTCACATTCTTCAAACATCAAAAAGTGTAACAATTCTCAGATTCTTTTTTAGCTTTCTAGATAATTTATTTTTTCTCCTACTTTTTTAAGTTTTCCTCATCTTGCTTTTTTGTTTTTGAAAATGTAACAATTTCACAATGTCTTATGGCATATAAATTGGCAAAATCATTACCTAAAAATATGAAAAAACTAATTAAAAACTTTTTTCTGAAGTATTTTTTTTTAAGATTTTTATTTATTTATTAGAGAGAGAGAAAGTGTGTGAGTGGGGGAGGAGCAGAGGGAGAGGGACAAGCAGACTCCACACTGAGTGCAGAGCCTGACACAAGGCTTGATGCGGGGCTTGATGTGGGGCTTGATGCAGGGCTTGGTCTCAGGACCCTGAGATCATGACCTGAGCCGAAATCAAGAGTTGGACATTCAACCCACTGAGCCACCCAGGTGTCCCTTTTTTGAAGTGTCTCTAAAGATTGCTTAGAGCAATCTCTAATGCACTGATAGGAAATTATTGTAAGGAAAAAAAAAAAACCTGGCTAGTTCACAAAGAAGAAATATAACTACTTAATAAATAAATGCAAAATACTCAATCTCAATGGTAAACATAGAAATGGAAATTAAACAATGGTATCTTATTGATGAATATTCTAGAAAATATAATGTCTATTGCCAATGAGAATATGATGAAAAGTGCCAATTGGTATAAATCATTCTGGAAGTTATTTTAAAATATGAATTAAAAAGCAATAATGTCATATTCTTTCATAGATAGCTTTTACAAATTCAGTAAAAATTCACGGAATAATGTTTATGTATCAGAAATGTAGCATACAAGAAACTCCCAAGATTTTAGTTTGTACTTATAGGAAGTGGGAATAATTGCTCAAAAATTGAATGCTTTGGTACTCCTGTTTAATAGCTATATATACACACACATATACACATATTTATTAAAGATAGATTGCAGTAGTATGAAGTAAAACTAGCAGGATACAAAGTTCTGTATACATTGTGATTCGAACTATGGAGAAAATACATGAAGGAAAAAACTAAGAGTAACTTCTGTACTCATCCAACTTCTGAATTATTTAGTCTTTATAGGATACGAACAAGCACTTCTTAAAAATATTTCCAGATTTTATGCAGTGAGCTTGCATTGTTTTGAAAATTTTATTCATATAAAATGAGGAGCTTACTTTCTTTGCTCCAACTAGCAGCTGGAAATATATCTTACATGCTTTTTTGGGGGCAAGGTGGGAGGGCAGGAATTGATTATAAACTCTTCAACTAGTACAGCTTCTATTGTGCCCTATGGGTTGACAAAATAGTTGGGTTCTGTTTTTCCTATATCCACCTTCTCCCAAAATATTCACTGAATCATTTTAGCTCCCTTCCCTTGACTTTTGTCCCATATAAGTAACCAACATTTAAGTTTCCTGGTGAGTTAAAATGTCTATCCATTTGATAATCAAGTCAGATTGATAATATGTAGACCCAGGCTCAGCCAGGTGGCAGGTTCATGCCACCATTCTTCATCTGGGTCTTTCATTGTGCCAAGCACCAGGATAGACCAGCATACAAGTAGTACTCAGCTTCCTTCTTGGGCTGGGACCCCAAAAGGGTGAGGGCAGCTTTGACCCCAGGAGGGAGCGTGAGAACTGGGTGGGAGTCCATGAGTGTTTGTTGTGTTTGTCATAAATCAGTGTTGTGGGAGTTTGTCCAGACTTCTGCTGGAATCGGTGAGGTTACCATTAGTGACTATTCCAGTGCTGGACTCAGGTGGGAGTGACTGTCCCTCCTGGGGATGGTCAGAAGGGCTCTTGAGTCACCATAGCCTGAGGACTGGTCTCTGAAACTGAAAACAGACTCAGGAATGAAGAACAGGAGCAGAAGGATCACTCCAAAGACCAGCCTCTGAAATCTCCATGAACCTGGACAATGAATGAGTAGAGGGAGGACAAGGGGATGGACATAGGCCATGGTGCAAATATCCCAAGGATCTACTGGCTTCTCAGCTAATGCTGAGCTCTCTATTGGCTCTTTTATTCCCTCCTCAATACCCTGGGTGAAGGATATGTGTGTGGTGCGTTATGCCAATCTGTTCCCTTTACTGGTCTCTCAACTGTGTCCTCAGCTCGAAAAGCAGCTCCCTTGCCAGGAGATAAGTTTACCTGATGAAGCAACCTTTTATGTGGGCCATTGAGTCCAGAACCCTTGTAATTTGGAGCTCTGAGTTTGTTTCAGAGTGCTTACTTCTGAGGGAATGCGTAGTGCCACATGAGGGCTTCATGAGGGCTTCTTCAAGAGAAGGTGAACGCTGAGGTGATGGGAAATAGGGAGAATGAAGGATCATCTGTTCATTCATTCAACTAACAAATATTGTTTTAATTCCTTTGATTTTTTCCCCCTGCAACTTGTAGCTTGCCTTTCACTTTCTTCCTGGTATATTTGGATGAGCAGAAGCTTTTACTTTTTTTTTTTTTTTAAGTAAGTTTTACGCCCAACGTGGGGCTCAAACTCATGACCCTGAGATCAAGAGTCACATCTACTGTCTGAGCCAGCCAGGTGCCAGAGAAGCTTTACTTTTTATGAAGTCCAATTTATCATATTTTTCTCTTGTATCCTTGGTATCTTTGTGCCTTGTCCATGGCAAGCTTATAAAAATATTCTCTCTCTCTCTTTTTTTCCTAAATCTTTATTGTTTTGGCTTTCACATTTGGGTCCATAAACCATATTGAATTAATTTTGTGTTTGGTGTGAGGTAGGGAGTCCAAGTTCCTTTTTTCCTTTTCTAATACAAATATCCAGTTGTTCTAGTATCATTTATTAAAAGCACTTTTTTCCTTTGGCTTTCGTTGGTAGCTTTGTTGAAAAATCAAGTAGTCACACTTGTAACTTGTAACACTTGTTTAAATGTCTTGGTTTATTTGTTTATTTCTCCAACTTTATTGAGGTATAATTGACAAATAAAATTGTATATATTTAAAGTGTACAGTGTGATGATCTGGTATATGTATACATTGTGAAAAGATGTCCACGATTGAGTTCATTAGTGCATCTATCATCTCACATAATTACCTTTTTGTGTGTATGTGATGAGAACACTTAAGATATATTGTCTTAGCAAATTTAAAGTATACAATACAGTATAAAGTGTTGGTTTATTTTTGAAACACCCATACCACACAGTCTTTTTTTTTTATTGTTTTTTTAAATTATTTTGTTATGTTAATCACCATACATTACATCATTAGTTTTTGATGTAGTGCTCCACGATTCAGTGTTTGTGTATAACACCCAGTGCTCCATGCAGAATGTGCCCTCTTTAATACCCATCACCAGGCCAACCCATCCCCCATCTCCCTCCCCTCTAGAACCCTCAGTTTGTTTTTCAGAGTCCATAGTCTCTCCTGGTTCCTCTCCCCCTCCAATATTCCCCCTTTCATTCTTCCCCTCCTGCTATCTTCTTTTTTTTTTAACATATAATGTATTATTTGTTTCAGAGGTACAGGTCTGTGATACAACAGTCACAGCGCTCACCATAGCACATACCCTCCCCAATGTCTATCACCCAGCCACCCCATCCCTCCCACCTCCCACCACTCCAGCAACCCTTAGTTTGTTTCCTGAGATTAGGAATTCCTTGTATCAGTGAGGTCATATGATACATGTCTTTCTCTGATTGACTTATTTCGCTCAGCATAGTAACCTCCAGTTCCATCCATGTCATTGCAAATGGCAAGATTTCATTCCTTTTGATGGCTGCATAATATTCCATTGTATATATATACCACTTCTTCTTTATCCATTCATCTGTTGATGGACATCTTGGCTCTTTCCACAGTTTGGCTATTGTGGACATTGCTGCTATAAACATCGGGGTGCACATACCCCTTCAGATCCCTATGTTTGTATCTTTGGGGTAAATACCCAGTAGTGCAATTGCTGGATCGTATGGTAGCTCTATTTTCAACTTTTTGAGGAACCTCCATACTGTTTTCCAGAGTGGCTGCACCAGCATGCATTCTCACCAACAGTGTAGGAGTGTTCCCCTTTCTCTGCATCCCCGCCAACATCTGTCATTTCCCATACCACAGTCTTGATTACTATAGTTTTATAGAAGGTTTCAAGATTACTAGGGCTATTCTAGGTCCTTTAGATTTCCAGGTAACTTTAAAATCATTTAATAATTTTTGCCAACCCATTGGAATTTTGGAATTGGTTTGAATGTCTATTCCAATTTGGAGATATGTAATATCTTAAAAATATTGAGACAGTTTTTTACTTCTTCCTTCCAAATTTTATGTCTTCCTCACTTTTTTTTTTTTTGAACCAAAATGAAATCTCTGATTTAATGCAGGTTTCACCTTGGTGAGGAACATTAGGTGAGCTTGGTCCCTTCCATAAAATGTTTCACAGACTTTCATTGGTAACATTTTAATGGCTTTTTAATAAGGAAGTTTCCAGTAACATATATTTTACTTTTTATGTAATAATAAGTCATTAAAATATGACAACAAAAGTTGGCACTTTCTGGGAGAGGATGCATATATTTCTGTATGAACAGTAGACATGTGTTAGGTCATCAGGCTTTGGCGTGTCCAAGCTCTGAAAATGAATACTATTTTCTATGTATCAATTAAAACTTCATGAATCATGAAGTTCAGGGAAACATAAAGGATCTTGAAAGCATGCTTGTCATGTTGTTCTTTGACATAGGGCCTACCTCAGGGATTTTTCATGAGGTAAACACATTTCAATGGTACATTCAAGTACTGTGAAACATAATTTTCATATTACTGAAAACATAGTTATCATATAAACAGTGAGTACATGCCGAATTTAAGTATCCCATTAATGAAGGAGCAACCAGAATGGCAAAGCTGATTCAATAAGGACATACAGAGCAACATACATTTATTTATTTATTTATTTATTTATTTATTTATTTTCAGAGTAGCATTTATATAGTCAGTGGGGAAAATGTTGAAATAAGATAGCTAAAGTAGATCTGCTAAATTAAATACAAAGCTGGTTTAAAATCCTAAAACTATAACCCTTGGGATTATCTTTTCTATTTTACTTTAATCCATTTTTTAGATGCTAGTGTAAACATACCAGTTATAAAATATCTGGACCCTAATCAATTCTTAGACAAATAAAATTAAACAATTTTTTAAGGTCAGATGGGACCATTAAAAAAATCTCTAGTGTGACATTCTACAGTCATACAATTACCTTTTTGTTGTATTTCCAAATTTTGGATTATATTTTCTTGAACACTAATTTTAAAAAACCTTTCTATAAAAAATTATTTTAAAATAATCATATAGTCACAGGAAGTTGCAAAAATAGTACATGGAGTCCCAGGTACCCTTCATTTAGCTTCCCACATTGGTGACATCTTACATACATGAAACAATATCAAAACCAGAACTTAATATTGGTATAGTACTGTTAACTAGACTACAGACCTTGTCTACTTTTCACCATATTTTACATGCATACATTTTTGTGTGTGTGGTATGTGTGTGTTGTTAGTTCTACAGAATTTTATCTTAAGTTTAAATCTATGTAACCATCACCACAGTCAAGATACAGAATTGTTCCAGCATGACAAAGGCATCACCTCATGCTACCCCTTTATATTTGCACACCTCTGCCATCTTTGTTACCTGGCAACCCTAATGTAGTCTCTCCATCTCTATAGTTTTGTCAAAAATTTTTCATCATGGATGGAACACATGTTAATTGCTGCCAGTGATGGACATACATAAAGATTAAAGGAATGAAATAAACACTTGAAACCACTCATAGGCCCTGACTACTGTCAATTTTTGATGAGGCCTTTTTAAGACTTGGGTGTTAAGATATTTTGAGGATGGCACAAAAGAAATGTTTTTTTTTCCTAGGCCCAGGACTCACACACCTAGTCCTGGACTCTTTCTTCACCCTTGTATGCAGAGTTTCCCGCTAAAACAACTGATGGGTATATCTTGAGGAGGAACCTTCATTCAAGAATACATTCATGCCTGAGTTCACTCACTGGATGAAAACTCATCAGCTCTTGTACTGGAGACATTTTTCTAGGTACCAGGAGGAATATATCAGAGAGCAGAATGGCAACAGATCCTGTCATGAAAGGGTTTACAGTCTTGTAGCACAACCACTTCTGGACCATATCTGAAATGAGAGGTTATGATTGTTTGGATTTTCCTGGGGTACATCAGGATGATTCCAGTCATGGAGGTGCTGATGTGATAGAGCCTTTGGAAACTAAAGGATTTAAATATTCATTCATCCATGCATTCAACTTCATAAAATTTTTATTACAAACAGAAGATGATTTGAAAACAAATTCCACCCTCTTGGATTTAGAGTCTATTTGAGAAGAGACTGGGAAGAATATGTAGCTCAGAAAATATGTTATCATAACTAATGAATAAGTGGGGCAAACCTGTCTGGAGAAGTCAAGGGACACTTTCCAGAGGAGGTAAAAATCTGAATGAAATTCAACCTTTGAGAAAGACCAGCATGGAGACAGATATAACGGGGATGCTGGGCAGAGGGGTGGGGGGTGGTCAGATGGTGCATTCTGAATGAGAGATCATCCTACATAAAGTATTAGGGACAAGAAAGAAATGTGTTATCCAAATAATTGAAAGTAACTTGACTTGACTGGACTGAAGGATGGGGCTGAGAATTTGGGTCACAAATGTTGAAAAGGGCTGAGAATATCTCAGTTAGGCTTTTGGACTTGATGTCTTAGATTGTGTATGTGACTTTTGAAGGGAGAAGTGTCAGGAGCATACTTGTAGTTTAGGAAAACAATAAAGGAAAAGATGTTTTCAAGAAGGAAGATGTCAGTACGTTTTTTTTTAAAGATTTTTTTTTTTTAAGATTTTATTTATTTGACAGAGAGAGAGACAGTGAGAGAGGGAACACAAGCAGGGGGAGTAGGAGAGGGAGAAGCAGGCTTCCCGCGGAGCAGGGAGCCCGATGCGGGGCTCGATGCGGGGCTCGATCCCAGGACCCTGGGATCATGACCTGAGCCGAAGGCAGACACTTAATGACTGAGCCACCCAGGCACCCAGTACTTTTAATGGATAGTAAGGGGGCAAGTTAGATGAAAAGTAAAATGTATCCATGAAGTTGTCAATTAGAAGCTCCTTCCTGACATCATCAATCAGAGCACTTGAGGAGGTAACAGGGAAATCCTTCTTCAGAGGTCTGAAAAATGAATGGTGTGTGTGTGTGTGTGTGTGTGTGTGTGTGTGTGTGTAGAATAACAAGCTACAACCCCCACTCCTCCATGGGAAGAGCTCAGAAGAGAGGAGCAAGCACCAATCTGTGGAAATAATTTTTTTTAAAGGGAAGAGGGGGGCGCCTGGGTGGCTCAGTCGTTAAGCCTCTGCCTTTGGCTCAGGTCATGATCCCAGGGTCCTGGGATCAAGCCCCGCATCGGGCTCCCTGCTCAGCGGGAAGCCTGCTTCTCCCTCTCCCACTCGCCCTGCTTGTGTTCCCTCTCTCGCTGTGTCTCTCTCTGTCAAATAAATAAATAAAATCTTTAAAAAAAAAAAAGGGAAGAGGGACTGGGAATCAGGACATAGAGACCTTATTTACATCTAGAAAGCATCATCTTGGGGCATAGGACTTAGAGGACCAGGCTTCTTTGTGAGACAAAGAGTTGGCAAAATAGTTTTAGGCTCTTTTCTCTCCCCACTTGCTGTCCCGGCTGGATTGCTGCTTGTACTTCACCACTGAGAGATAAGAAACAAAAAACCCAGCTCAGGCCAAACTGAATTTGCAGCCTAACAATGGGGCAGCAGGGATGAGCCACACAGCAGGTAATGTTTAAGTATTTCTTCCTTCACTCATCCTCCTCTAGGCCCTAAATTTACAAGAAAAAAAGATGAACAGGTTGTAAAAAGCAATCTTAGGAGGAGAGAAATGGAGATAGGGAGTGGTGGGGTCTACAGTCACCTAGATGGGACAAAACCAACAGAAGAGAGTGGACTCTACTGCACTATAAGCCCTGGGCTCTGTTCCTGAGCAGATCACTCCTCCTTACTTAAATTGACAGAGGTAACACTTCAGTGCCTTCTCCTGACATCTTTCTAATCTAAATAGCTGATATCCCTGTAGAATGATCACAAAAATAAAAAGACATGTAGAAATGTATACACTATATAAAGAGAGGATCACTATATAAAAAGAGACATCAACTCAACATTTTAATAACATGAGCTAGAATTAATGAAATAGAGCATCAAGATTTTTTCAATTTTTTTTTTTTTTAAATTTAAGTAGGCTCCATGGCCCACATGAGGTTTGAACTCAAGGGCCTGAGATCAAGAGTTGCATGCTCTACCAACGGAGCCAGCTAGGTGCCCCTAGAACATCAAGATTTAAATGTTCTCAAAGATATAATAAGGAAAAATAATGGAAACAAAAGATTGAGAGGATTTGTTACACCAAAAGACTTACAAGGGTCCTCCATGCCCTGCATAGCTTCCTCCCCAACCTCCTCAAATTTTTGCACAAATATCATCTTAATGTGGCCTATTGATCAGATTATTTTAAAATTATATCCTCATGTCATTCTTTATTCCCATTCTCTGCTTTATTTTTATCCACAGCACTTACCACTTTCTAACATACTACACAATTTATCTTTCTGCTCTCTCTGAAAACATATTCTCCATAAGGTCATTGATCTGTATCCTTAGCACCTAGAACATGGCCTAACTCATAGTGGGTACTCACAAATACTTGTTGAACTAGATCAGTAAGTGAAGAAGTGCAAGAGATATAGGAATAAAGCATAAGGTATTAACTTACGGATTTACTTTCTAATAAAGCAAGGGCAAAAGGTAAAAGGAAGGAAGGAAGATAGAAAGGGGGAGAGAGAGGAAGGGAAGAAGGAAGGGAGGGAAGAAAGGAAGAATAAAAGAACATATACCAACCTGGACTAAAATAATAAATGATATCTGTGATGTGAGGATGTTGTGGATTGGGCACTGGGAGTGGAACCAAAAAGAATTGAGAAGTTGCGAAAGCACTGAGTGTTTAGTTGTAGGTGAGCTGTCAGTAGGGGCCACAGACAACTGAAGGCTTGGCTGGAGCACTAGTATCTTCTTTCTCTCATGGCTATTGGCAGGCCTTGGTAGCTTCCCATGTGGGCTTCTCCATGAGGTTGTGTTGGGCAGGGTATCTTGCTTCCCACAGGACAAGTGATCCAAGAGAAAGCAAGAGAGAGCAACCAAGACAGGCCACTAGCGTTTTATAACCTAGTATCAGTGTTCCCATCCCATCACTTTTGTGTTCTACTTGTTAGAATCCAGTTTTATACAGATAGGTTAAAGACGGGCTCAGTGTATTGGCCCCTATGTTTTTTTCTTCTTCAGTGCAGACTGTGGCCATTACCCGGCCTGCATCAAAACCCATTTTTTACGCATCCAATTGCTTTAAATATAGACCGAATGAGCATGTATCTCGCCTTTTAGAGCCTGCCTGGTTTGCATGCCCCATGAAACTGCACTTGACATCTGCTAGCCTTGATGAGAAAAATCCTTGCCCTATAAAAGACCCCAAACTGCTTTATAGCTAGCTGTCTGACCTGGAGGCTGTACTGCTGAATGGCCTCTCCTAGACTCGTAAGCCCTTCTCTGATTCTCTTTCTACCTGGGAATTCTTTGCCTTCTTTTTCTGGGTGTTGGCCCTGTGCCACTCTTTCTGGAAGGTTTACAGCTGTGAGGGACCTCCCTGCTCACCTGACCTTTCTAAATGCCACCCAAAGCTCTCTGTGTGTTACTGTCCTCTCCTCACAGCACTTTTTTTCCCTTTTCCTCCATCAGCCTTAGATCCTCAGACTCCCTAACCATGTTTCTTTGATGCTGAATAATGTGAGATTGTAACTGGAACTTTATGAACGTTAGATTGCATTGATGTCAGATCCATTATAGTCCTCTAAGTAATTTTGATTTTTTTTAAAGATTTTGTTTATTTATTTGTCCGATATATATAGAGAGAGCATGAGCAGGGGGAATGGCAGGCAGAGGGAGAAGCAGGCTCCCTGCTGAGCAAGAAGCCTGATGCGGGACTGGATCCCAGGACCCGTGCCAGCTCCTCATGCCCAGGCTCCACCCACCGGGACAGTGAGTAAGGTTAAGAACAAAAGGGTCCAAGCCACAGTGGAGATGCCCCAGAACTCTGTTTCTCAAGCCACACAGCAGGGCAAACAGCCCCCAGTCTCTCTTATTCCCTCCCCAGCCACTGGGGTGGGAGAGGATTCTGTAAATATATTCTACTACCCCTGGCTGTGCCTCCTCACATGGGGCATGGAGCTCAGCCATTCATCTTGAGGTGGAGCTGGTTGGAGGTGGGGAGGGCATGGTCAGTGACTCCCTAGTGACTCTGGGAGGACACAGCTGCCGGGTCCCTAAGCACAAAACAGAGGCAGGGCCCCAGGTGTCTGGTTTTCCAGCTGAGAGTTCAACCATCAGACCCTCTTCCCAGGCTGCTCATATCCAAGTTTCTCTTCCTACTTGATCCCTCGTAGATCAGCACCTAGCGTGGAGTGGTGAGTATTTGGGAGGATAAATTAACATGTTTGTGTGGTTCACTGCATTCACTAGGAAATGAGGGGAACCCTGGGGAAGTAGAAGGAGAAGGTACTGGCTGAGGTGAACAAAAGAGAATAAGCACACTTAGGGGTTTTCAGAACTAAGGGAATAGAGACATTCTAGAAGGAGGAAGGAATGTAAGTGTCCACTTCCAAGTAGTAAAGATCTGGACAAATGGCAGTGGCTGTCCTGATATAAGGGCCTTGGTAATTAACTGTGGAGGGACAGGTGAGAAGGGTGGCAGGAAAGGGAGAGAGAGCCATGAACTTAGAAGAGAAGTCTGAATCAGAGATAGGGAAGAGTCTGCACTTCAAAATGGGACTGGAGGAGAAGCCAATAGGGAAATTGGGCAGGAGCCCCAGGGACTTCAGGTTTTTTTGTTTGTTTGTTTTTGTTTTCTGTTAAACAAAGAGGGGCCTCTGTTCTCCTGGCAAGATCCATACATGGAGGGCTCGGGTAGGGGGTGGGATAGTGCTTCTATAATGCAAACTCAGTTCTTTTTTTTTTTTTTTTAAAGACCTTATTTATTTATTTGACAGAGAGAGACGCAGAGAGAGCAGGAACACAAACAGGGGGAGTGGGAGAGGGAGAAGCAGGCCTCCCGCAGAGCAGGGAGCCCGATGCGGGGCTCGATCCCAGGACCCCGGGATCATGTCCTGAGCCGAAGGCAGAGGCTTAACGACTGAGCCACCCAGGCGCCCCGCAAACTCAGTTCTTTATGTCAGAGATTTCTCTTAGGTTCTTGTCTGCCAGTGATTCTCCTTATTTATACTATTCATACGGATTTCCTATTATTAAAACATGTATGTGGATTTGTGGCAGGAAGCTTTTAGAAATGTGGAGCCTCTGCCCTCACTCCTGGCCCACTGAAACAGAATCCACATTTTACAAGATCCTTGGGTGACTTGCTTACACATTAAAGTTTGAGAGACACTGGTCTAATGCAGGCTCAAAGACAATGGCATGGTTTTGGCTATGCATTGTCCCAAATGTCTCAAACTATTCTGCTTCCAACAAACATGTGCAGCAACTAACTTCCTGTTTTCCTATTTGGTGCATTGTATAGTCAGGAGTAATGACTTGAGGCTTCCTATTGACAATGGCAGGCATCTCCCTCTGATCTCACAAACTCCACAGAAATGACCAAGAATGTTTTATTAATAATAAGATTATGGGGGGCGGAGCAAGATGGCGGAGGAGTAGGAGACCTGGATTTCGTCTCCTCTCAGGAATTCAGCTGGAGAGGGATCAAACCATTCTGAACACCTACGCACTCAACAGGAGATAGAAGAAAGGAAGAGCAACAACTCTCTGAACAGAAAAGAGTCCACTTTCTGGAAGTGCTGGAGCCTGGAAGTCTCAGATCAGCATGCCAACAGGGTCCTGTTCTGGGATTAAATTCTCTCTCTTGGGGAGGAGCAAGATGGCGGAGGAGTAGGAGACCTGGATTTCGTCTCCTCTCAGGAATTCAGCTGGATAGGGATCAAACCATTCTGAACACCTACAAACTCAACAGGAGATCGAAGAAAAGAAGAGCAACAACTCTCTCATCAGAAAAGCGATCACTTTCTGGAAGGTTTTTTCTGATTTGTTTAGAGTATATTTTCTGGGGACGTTGTTACTCTGCTAGCATTTTGTTCTCTCATTAATCTATTCTCCTCTGCACAAAATGACAAGACGGAAAAAATCACCTCAACAAAAAGAACAAGAGGTAGTACCGACTGCCAGGGACCTACTCAATACGGACATTAGTACAATGTCAGATCTAGAGTTCAGAATCATCACTTTAAAGATACTAGCTGGGCTTGAAAAAAATATGGAAGTTATTAGAGAAACCCTTTCTGGAGAAGTAAAAGAACTAAAATCCAACCAAGTAGAAATCAAAAAGGCTATTAATGAGGTGCAATCAAAAATGGGGGCGCTAACTGCTAGAATAAATGAGGCAGAAGAGAGAATCAGTAACATAGAAGATGAAATGATGGAAAATAAAGAAGCTGAGAAAAAGAGAGATAAACAACTACTGGATCACGAGGGCAGAATTCGAGAGATAAGCGATACCATAAGACGAAACAACATTAGAATAATTGGGATCCCAGAAGAAGAAGAAAGAGAGAGAGGGGCAGAAGGTATAATGGAGCAAATTATAGCAGAGAACTTCCCTAATTTGGGGAAGGAAACAGGCATGAAAATCCAGGAAGCACAGAGAACCCCTCTCAAAATCAATAAAAATAGGTCAACACCCCGACATCTAATAGTAAAACTTACGAGTCTCATAGACAAAGAGAAAATCCTGAAAGCAGCTCGGGAGAAGAGATATGTAA
>NC_058416.1:67797443-67813619 GCF_002201575.2 Neomonachus schauinslandi
GAAATGGAACAAATAATCCTAAAATTTGTATGGAACCAGAAAAGACCTCGAATAGCCAGAGGAATGTTGAAAAAGAAAAGCAAAGCTGGCGGCATCACAATTCCGGACTTCCAGCTCTATTACAAAGCTGTCATCATCAAGACAGTATGGTACTGGCACAAAAACAGACACATAGATCAATGGAACAGAATAGAAAGCCCAGAAATGGACCCTCAACTCTATGGTCAACTAATCTTCGACAAAGCAGGAAAGAATGTCCAATGGAAAAAAGACAGTCATTTCAACAAATGGTGTTGGGAAAATTGGACAGCCACATACAGAGGAATGAAACTGGATCATTTCCTTACACCACACACAAAAATAGACTCCAAATGGTTGAAAGACCTCAATGTGAGACAGGAGTCCATCAAAATCCTAAAGGAGAACACAGGCAGCAACCTCTTCGACCTCAGCCGCAGCAACTTCTTCCTAGAAACATCGCCAAAGGCAAGGGAAGCAAGGGCAAAAATGAACTATTGGGACCTCATCAAGATAAAAAGCTTTTGCACAGCAAAAGAAACAGTCAACAAAACCAAAAGACAACCATCAGAATGGGAGAAGATATTTGCAAATGACATATCAGGTAAAGGGCTAATATCCAAAATCTATAAAGAACTTCTTAAGCTCAACACCCAAAGAACAAATGATCCAATCAAGAAATGGGCAGAAGACATGAACAGACATTTTTCCAAAGAAGACATCCAAATGGCCAACAGACACATGAAAAAGTGCTCAACATCACTCGGCATCAGGGAAATCCAAATCCAAACCTCAATGAAATTTCACCTCACACCAGTCAGAATGGCTAAAATTAACAAGTCAGGAAATGACAGATGTTGGTGGGGATGCGGAGAAAGGGGAACCCTCCTACACTGTTGGTGGGAATGCAAGCTGGTGCAGCCACTCTGGAAAACAGTATGGAGGTTCTTCAAAAAGTTGAAAATAGAGCTACATTATGATCCAGTAATTGCACTACTGGGTATTTACCCCAGAGATACAAATGTAGGGGTCCGAAAGGGTACATGCACCCTGGTGTTTACAGCAGCAATGTCCACAATAGCCGAACTGTGAAAGAGCCAAGATGTCCATTGACAGATGAATGGATAAAGAAGATGTGGTATATATATTCAATGGAATATTATGCAGCCATCAAAAAGAATGAGATCTTGCCATTTGCAACAACATGATGGAAGTGGAGGGTGTTATGCTGGGCAAAATAATCAAACAGAGAAAGAAATGTATCATATGACCTCACTGATATGAGGAATTGTTAATCTCAGGAAACAAACTGAGGGTTGCTGGAGTGGTGGGGGATGGGAGGGATGGGGTGGCTGGGTGAAAGACATTGGGGAGGGTATGTGCTATGGTGAGTACTGTGAATTGTGCAAGACTGTTGAATCTCAGATCTGTACCTCTGAAGCAAATAATACATTATATGTTAAAAGAAGAAGAAGAAGAAGAAGAAGATAGCAGGAGAGGAAGAATGAAGGGGGGGGAAATCAGAGGGGGAGAGGAACCATGAGATACTATGGACTCTGAAAAACAAAATGAAGGTTCTAGAGGGGAGGGGGGTGGGAGGATGGGTTAGCCTGGTGATGGGTATTAAAGTGGGCACGTTGTGCATGGAGCACCGGGTGTTATAGGCAAACAATGAATCATGGAACACTACATCAAAAACTAATGATGTAATGTATGGGGATTAACATAACATAATAAAAAATTCAAGGTGGGCACTTGGGTAACTCAGTTGATTAAACGTTTGCCTTTGGCTCATGTCATGATCCCAGGGTCCTGGGATGGAGACCAGCCTTGGACTCCCAGCTCAGCAGGGAATCTGCTTCTCCCTCTCCCTCTGTCTGCCACTCCCCCTGCGTGTGCTCTCTCTCTCTCTCTCTCATAAAAAATTAATAAATAAAATCATTAAAAAAAAAAAAAAAAGCTTCCAGGCACTTGAGTGGCTCAGTTGGTTAAGCATCTGGCTTCGGCTCAGGTCATAATCCTGGAGTCCCCAGATCAAGTTCTGCATCGGGTTCCCTGCTCAGTGGGGAGTCTGCTTCTCCCTCTGCCCCTCACCTGGCTTGTGTTCTCTCTCTCTATCAAAGAAGTAAGTAAGTAAGTAAATAAATAAATCTAAAAAAATAAAAATCTTCAAGGCATGAAAAATGGCTTGAATCAATAACCTGCGTAATAAGATATATTATTGTATTAGGGTGGCTATACCTAGTCCCTTGTACATCCATTCTTTATGTTTTGGTCGTCTAGACTGACAGCATCCTCAGTGGCTACTATCTGCCGTGGGGCCTGGAATGCTGGGCCCCCATAGCCATGCCCACTGCATTCTGTGTGTTAGTCCTCTCTGACCGCTGCTCTTTGCCATAATTTTATCCACCCTCTTTTAATTAAGACGTTTTTCTTTCCTCTAATTTTTAGGGATCATATGGTTCTTGTTGCTATCAGAGAGAACAATTCAGTAATGGATTCCTAGTATGAGCCCTGGCCAACGAAGAACTACATGAGTGAGCAATGAGGTCAATGGGGACAGAGGAGCTGAGGATGTTGTATGTATTATGAGCACACCTGTGAAAGGCTCAACGTCCTCAAAACTAAAAACCCATCAGGGAGCAGGTGAGTGGCAACAAGGATACCTGTCAACGTATTCACTCTCATGATTCCAGAAGTGCCTGAGAAAATATTTTGCAGTGCAAGGCAACATTTGCTGTGGACTGAGACCAGATAGGGCATGCAGAGACAGGATTGTCACAGACAGTTGCTGATTCCCAAAATATCTCAGAAGGTGAACACTCTCAAAGCAGGGAGAGGAGGTGAACAGTGAGTCAGCCAAGGGGAGGAACATGGGTCCTGGCTTAGATCAGCCATGAGGTTTGGTCTCACTCCCCCTGCTGTCACACTGTGGGGAGGGAACCCGCTCCCACCACCGTGGTTTGTTGAACAGTTGGAGTCATTACATCTTCTTCCTGGATATTCGGAACGTTCAGCTCCCAGACTAGGTCAGAGCTGGATGTGAGAAGCACTGATTATGGAGGGAAAGTCCTAGAAATGATACAGTGGAGGAGAGAGAGGAGAGAAGGGCAGGAGGGCTTCTGTCTGAACAGGAGGCATCTATCCCTGGGATATGTGGACTGGGGGTTCTTCTGTAATCCAAAGACTTTAGTTCTTTCTGTCAGGGACTTCTCTTCAGTTCTTCTCTGCAGATCACTTCCCTCTTATGCCATTCTCCATGATTTAGAAATGCAGAATCTCAGGCCCCTCTCCAGACTCAGAGGAATCCGAATCCAAATTTTACACGATTCCAGATGATTCATATGCACATTGAAGTGTGAGACTAACTGATCTAACACATGTAGGAAGGCCACACTTTGTTTTTGGTGACTCACTGCTTTTCACGTTTTAATCAATTCTGTTTTCCAATCAGCCTCTCCAGGACATGAACTCTCTGTTTTACCATTTTGTCCATTTTATGTCCAGAGTACTCTACACAGGGTTTCCCACTGAAGGTGGTAGGCATCTCCCTCTTCTCTGACTAGATCCAGATGCATTTTAATAAAAGCAAGATAATCTTCACAACTTCACAACTTCAGAGTCTTTAGCCCTGGTAATCAGTTGGAACCACCTAATGGCTACCTGTATTTTTAATGCAAGTTTTAAGGTACTATTAAGCAGTAATTGTATATTTATAGACTTTTAAGCTCAGGATAAATTACTTGTAGTACCCTTCCATGACACTAGCAGTGCTCAAAACATGAGCAAAAATATGAAATATCAGCAAAACTATGATAACAATTGTGTAACAATTAAAAACCCATTGGGAAGAAAGTGTTTAAATTCAGAAAGATATTGACTGTTTGATATATTAGGTTCCTAGGGCTGCCATAACAAAGTAGCACAAATGGGGTGCTTCAATTAAAAGTTACTGTCTCACAGTTCTGGAGGCCAAAAGCTCCAGATCCATAGGGTGGGGCCATGTTCCCTCTGAAGCCTGTAGGGGAATCTTTCCCTGCCTCCCCTGACTTCTAGTGGTTTGAGGGCAATTTTTGGCATTTCCTGGGTGCATCTGCAAACTGCAGACTCTGCCTCCAGCTTCCCACGGTGTGCTCCTTGTCTCTACGTGGCTGTCCTATTGTAAGCGCACACCTCATACTGGACTAGGAGGCCACCTTCCGCCAGAATAGCCTCATCTTAACTAATTGCATCTATGACAACCCTATTTGCAGATCAGGTCACATTCTTAGGTCTTGAGGGCTACAGCTGCAACATATGTTCTTTGGGAGGATGCAATTTATCCCAGAATATTAGGGAAAAAGAATCCTTCCAAAATGTTTATAATTTTTAATATTTAAAAGAAGTATAGATTTGTATCGCATTAAAATGCAACCTAATTTAAAATAAAGGTTATGTTAATTATTTTAAAAATTTTGGGAGGTTTATTTATTTACTTAAATAATCTCTGCACCTGACGTGGGGCTTAAACTCAGACCTTAAAATCAAGCATCCCACCCTCTTCCGACTGAGCCAGCCAGGCGCACCGTGAAACTTTAGAAATATACTAAATGAGGGTTTCCTCTGTTCTTGGCTGTCAAGGAATATTGGAATTGTTCCTTTTTTCTGGAGGAAATGTGTTTTAGCTCAGGTTTTAGTTCTGATCCAGGCACATACAAATCCTTGCCTAATACAAAAGAACTGAAATCTGTTCTTTGTGGACCAGTTCCTCTCAAGACATTCATATATTTACTGCACTTCAGGACTCAAACAGGAATGGGAAGCAATTCAGACACTGAATCTCTGTGACTCTAAGGATGGTCAACATTTAGGCTGCCCTGAGAGCTCAGGTGTCTGGGCATGGAATGCCAGCATTTGTACCCACACACTGTGAAACAAAAGTTTATGTCTTCCTTCCTCATCTGGGTCTCTCACTGTGCTTACCATCACCATATTGTAGGAAGCAGGAGTACTCAGCCTCGTCCTCGGGCTGGGCCCCTATGAGGGTCAGGACAGCCTTGCCCCCAAGGAGGGAGCCTGAGAATCAGGCAGGGGTCCAGGAATGTTTATTGTATGCATTATATATCAGTGTCCTAGGGGATTGGCCAGGCTTCTGCTGGAACCAAGCTGGATAGTGTAAATTGCTGACCGCTCCATAGCTGGAGGCACACGTGAGAGAGACTGTCTCTCCTGGAGACACGGTGAGTGAGGGCTCCTGAGTCACCACAGCCTCAGAACTGGTCTGTGAAATGAAAACAGACCCATGTTAGGAAATGAAGAATAGGCAGAGGGATCCCTCCAAAAGCTGGCCTCTGAAATCTCCATAAACCTGGGGAGTGGGTGAGGAGGGGGAGGAGGAGGAGTGGAGTCCAGGTTATGGTGTGGACTTTCCAGAGGTCCCCTGGCCTTACAGCTGGTGCTGGTCTCTGGGATGTGTCCTTTTATCTCCTCCTGAGCTCCAGGGGTAAAGGGTGTGTTTGGTGGGGTATTATGCAAATATGAGCCCACAGTGCCATTTAATTCTGGCTCCTAGGCCCATCTTGTAGCTCAAATCCAAAAAGAAGGGCTGGGGAAGTTAAG
Source organism: Neomonachus schauinslandi (assembly GCF_002201575.2). Lineage (NCBI taxonomy): Eukaryota > Metazoa > Chordata > Mammalia > Carnivora > Phocidae > Neomonachus > Neomonachus schauinslandi. The sequence goes on from NC_058416.1 coordinate 67,803,060, forward strand.
AGCTCTGAGTTTGTCCCCTGGGAGGAAGCAGCTGCGGTCGCCTTTCACTCAGGCAGTGAGCAAGGATGCAAGGCGCAGTCAGGTGGAACCATTTCAGTTGGTTTCAGGCCTTGGCAGCTCTGAGCAGGTGCACAGCGCCCCCTGGTGACATCCTCAGGAGACTACTCACGGGGGTGGGAATTAGGCAGGCATGCAGCCCATTTGTGCTTTCAACAAATACATAATAAATAGGTGTTACCTACTTTTGAGTCTCTCCAGAGAGTTTTCTTTTTCAGTTTCATCTGTTGTATTTTAAGTTCTATAATTTCAGTTTGGTGTGTTTTGATGACTTGCATTTCAATTGCATATTTCTGTCTTTTCCATTTATTCCAAGACTGTAACTGCTCCTCAGATGGATTTTCTCCTTGTTGCCTGAAAGTATCTGTCCCATAATGTCAGCATGTGAGTGATCTCAGTGTTGGTGGCAGTCAATTCTTTCTCACTCAAGGTTTGATTTTCCTGGTTCTTGACAAGACAAGTGATCATTTTTACTGGATCCTGGATATTTTTGGATATTTATCAATAATGCTCGGTACCCAATTACCTTCCTTCAATCATCAGGTGATCCTCCCCTTGAGGATCAGCAGGAGGTCAGGGGTTGTATGTCAGTTTCCCACAGTTTTGCTGCTGACTCTTTGCTGGAGAAAGTGTGGCAAAAGAGTCACCTCCCAGTGCCCAACGTGGAGGTGGGTGGTGTTGTGGGATAAGCTCTGAGCTGGGCCCTGCTGACCCCAGAGAGGGATGCCTAGGCCTGAATGGAGGTGCAGAGTTTGCTCAGCAAACTCACTGGGCTCTGTGCCCTCACTGACACCAGGGAGGGGAGAGGTCAAATGCTGGGCCAGCTTCCCTGCCTTCCAGCCCCTTTTTCAGTGTGTTCGTGCCAGGTGGGAGTCCAGGGTCTGCTCTTTACTGGCCCCACAGTCACCAGCAGGGGTATAGGAGTGCAGACCAGCTCTGCCTTATAGCACCCCATTCAGTCTTCCTGCTGAGGGATGGGCTTCAGATGCGCTTCCCGGGACCTGCCAAAATCTGGGTGGGAAGAACTGGAATGCTAAAGTAGCCCACTGGCCCTGCCTTGCCCAGGCTTGTTGATGCTCCCGTGTGATGGAGGCTCAGCTTTCCACTGAGACCAATGACACTACACAAGGTGGGCAATGGGACATTGCCCTTTTCTGCTAGGAGGAGAGGGACACTTAGGTGTCTGCTCAACACTGCTGTGAGCCTTGCATGAGGGCATAGTTTGGGGATTCATTAGTGTGTGCAGATGGGTGATGGGCAGGTTTGTCGAAATATTTTCTCTGCTCAGGTCAACTTATACCCAGATCCTCTGGCCATGGGGGTTGGCATTTTTGGAGTTTTGGTGGATTTTATTTTCTTTTTCCCATTCTGGCCCTCTTCATGATTCTTGGTTGGAGGCTCCTGCAGCATCCTGTCTTACATGTTGGGGAGGTGATAGAAGAGAAGAAGCCCAGGGAACTCACTGCTGTGTTTTCCTCAACTGTTGAGGTCTGTAGGAAGTCTTCCTTCTTCCTTCTACCTTCTGGAGTTCCTATACTTGTTTGTATTTTGTCCAGAAACTTTTTGTTTTAAATGAGAGAACCTGGTTGATTGGGAGCACTTCCTCTTGGTCAGAACTGGGAATCCTGGTGGTGCCTGCTCTGAATGGTTTCCTCCAGTGGTAGGATGGTGGAATTCCTGCTTAGCTCGTGCTGTGGAGGTGATTTATCATGATTCCTAAGCTATAGAAATAAAAGATAGGTAATTTGAATATTATTTTTACATTGTTCTTTACAGAATAATAAAAAGAAAATGTATTACATGACCAAGTGTTGGGTGTGAAAAGTTTTATAGGCAGTGCTGGGACTCAGTACAGCATAAATGTTGAGCTTTGGTCTCTTAAACATGGAGGAGAAAACAGGATATATTTTTATTCTTTTTTTCCCCCATGTGTTTGTGTGTTGAATTTTTTATTCTGTAATAATTTTATGGTGACAGAAAAAATACAAAGATAGTACAGAGATCCCTATATACCTTTCACCCAGATTATTCTAATGATAACATCATGCATGACTATGACATATTTATGAAAACAAGAACTGAATAGTGGTCCAATGATATTAAGGAAATTGCAGACTTTATCCAGATTTCACAAGTTTTTGCCACTAATGTCATTCTTTGTTCCTGGATCCAGTCCAAGTAACCACACTGCATTTATTCATCATGACATACGGAAATCCTCCAATGTGTAAGGTTTTCAATCTTTCTTTGTTTTCTTGACTTTGGGAATTTTGCCTAACTGCCCATCCCCAACATCACATCTGAAGGCTCAGGTACCCAGCAAGGGATCCAGGTGAGCGCTGTGCCTGAAGTTCTTCTTTGACCTGCATCTTCACACAGCATCTCACATCCTAGTGCTTTGTCCCTGGACACAGTGAACCTCAGCCAGCCCTGAGCACAGGAGCCTGGGAGGGAAAGGAGGGTCTCTGCTCTGACCCCCTGAATGGAAGAGGCCATGCTGTGGAGGGCTGTCCCCCTGCTGGGATGGTCCTTAGGCTCTGACCAAGAAACCTAAAAATGGTGGTTAGCTGTTTAAACAAACAAACAAACAAAATGCCAGCTCAACAGGCTCTGATTATTACAACTTGGACCACCAGGCAAAGTTTCTGTATTATCATGGGTTTTATGTTTGTTTTCCTTTCTCCTGAGTTCACATAGGTTGCATAAGAAACTGGGAGGAAAGATATTGTGATCCAGAAGTTACTTCCAAGTACAGTCAGTGTGAATTCAAGTTATTTTAAATTGCAAGAGAATCAGCGTCCATGGCCCTGAGCAGGCTGAGTTATTTGTCCCACTTCCCCATCTGTGTGTGTCCCTGTGATCACACTGCTGTGCCAGATCTGACAGTAATAATCGGTCTCCTTCTCAGCCTGCAGCCCCGAGATGAGCAGAGGCCCTGCATTGGCTGGGGCATCTTTGGATCCAGAGAAGTGGCTGGGGACACTGGAGCCCTGATATTTATCTGAGTCTGAGGAGTAGTACAAGGGATACCAAGGAGGGCTCCCTGGCTTCTGCTGGTATCAGTTTTGTAGTAGCTCCCAACACTGATGTCCCTGCTCAGGGTACAGGTGAGTCTGGCTGTTGTTCCAGGAGGAACAGAGAGGGAGGGCAGCTGGGTCAGCACAGGCTGGGACAGGGAACCTGCAAACATAGACACTCACGGGTGATAGAGTAGAGACCAGGGTAAAGCTTCTCAGGATCCGAGCCACAGGGCCAGATACCAGCTGGAGGGCTTCCCTATGTCCCTGAGGTCTGTCCCTACCTTTGCCGTGAGTGAGGAACATGAGGAGGACAGGAGTCCAGGCCGTGGTGACAGAGACACTGGTGCCCACAGTGGGCCGGGCTGCCCCAGGCCTCCTTCTCTCCCCCACCCTCTGCCATTGGAGGGGCTCTCCATGCAAATGGGTCCACCCAGTGACTGCCCAGCCCCTCCCTGAGCCCTGGTGCTGGGGCTCAGCTCACAGACACACTGAGGAGGATGGGGGTTGGCTTCAGCCCAGGGGAGAGCCCTGGGAGGATGCACCTGCTGAGACCACCCACAGGTCCCTGCTCAGGGGACTCTGCCAGGCCAGAGAGGACACAGCTGCTGAGTCCCCATCAGGGAGCACAGGATGCAGCCTCCAAGCACAGGCTTCTTTGCTTGAATGGTCCTCATTGAGCAGCTGTGGAGGGACCACAGGGCAGTTCCACAGCACCCCTTGCTGGTCACAGGTTACACACTCACCAAGGCCCTAAGCCCTCAAAGTCCAGCTGGTTTCTGCAGCTCACCAGGTCTGGGTCTATACTCACATCAGTGGTCTGATGCGTAGAAAGTGAGGCCCATAGTGCTGCCCATGAATACTGTTGCATGTTCCACTCTCAGAAGGAGTCCTGGCTTATGGGAGATGCAAATATTTACCTAAATTAAAACTTAAGTTGCTGGCAACCCAGAGAAGATAACTGCACCCATCATCTTCCTCCATTGGTCTGGGATTTAAAATATGCATGTTTTCAGTATTTTAAAACTCCTGTGCATTAAAGCAATGGGTTCCAACTACTCTCTCATGAATTGAGTTTTGTTTTAATCATCTATTTTTCAACTAATTTCATCATCTTACTAATTTACAAAGTAAAGGAAAAACAATGAATTTATTTTGATGAAGTACAATATCATTTTTTATTGTATAGATTGTGCTGTTGGTGTCTTGTCTAACCAAGTTTATACAAACTCTAGATCTTGAAGATTTTCTCCTGTGTTTTCTTCTATGCATATATAGCTTTATGTTATACAGTTATGTCTATGATCCTTTTAGTGCATTTTTTCATGAGGTGAGAATTTTAGATGAGATTCATTTCCCCCTATGGATAGCCAATAGTTCTGTGGCTATTTCTCCAGGAGACTATCCTCCGTCCTCTGCAAGACTTTTGCAACTTTGTCAAAAGTACTTGTCCATACTTTCTTAGGTCGGTTTCTGGGTTTTCTGTTTTGTTCCATTGACCAATGTGTCTACCTTCCATCCATAACACTCTATCTTGTTGTGATAGGGGTTGAATTAGACTTTTATACAATTTGGGAAGAGTTGATGTCTTTACTATATTGAGTCTTCTCATCCATGAACAGAACATGCCTCTCCATTGTTTTAGTCCACTTTGGTTACATGTATCAGGATTTCAGCATCCACGGCTTGTACACATTTTGTTAAATATGCACCTAAAAATTTTGTTGTTGAGTGGTTTTAATGGTATTTTAATTCAGTTTTCACATGTTTATTGCTAGTCTATACACATTTAAATGATCTTTCTAGGGGTGCCTGGGTGGCTCAGTTGGTTAAGCGTCTGCCTTCAGCTCAGGTCATGATCTCTGGGTCCTGGGATCGGGCCCTGCGTTGGGCTCCCTGCTTAGTGGAGGGTCTGCTTCTCCCTCTCCCTCTGCCTTTCCCCCCTCCTTGTGCTCTCTCTCTCTCTCTCTCAAATGAATAATGAATAAATAAAATCTTTAAAAAATGATCTTTCTATGTTGATCTTCTATCATATGACTACACCTTCCTGAAATTACTAATTATTCCTCAAGTTCATATTTATATACCTATTTGTAGTTTTCCTTGTATTTTTCTGGTGGACCATTCTCACCCCTGAAAATAGGGACAATGTCTCTTGCTCTTTAGTCTTATGCCTCTCATTAATTTTCTTGCCTCATGGTTCTGTCTGGAGCATCCTGTCCTATGTAGAACAGCAGTGTTGAGATTGAACATCAATGCCTTGGTCCCGACCTAAGGACAGAGCTCTCAGTGATTCATCTTCATGTGTATTAGCTATCAGGACTTTATAGTTTTCTTTATCACACTGAGGCTGTGCTCCTCTAGTTTTCATTCTCTGAGAATTTTTATCCTATTCATTCAATCATTCACATTTATTATCATGAATAGGTTTTGAATTGTGTCATATGCTTTTTTCATATTGATTGAGAAGATCATGGGACTTTTCTCCTTTAGCCTGTTAATACAGGAGATTACATTGATTGCTGTTTGAATGTAAAACTGTCTGAATATAAAACCTTGCATCCCCACAATAAACCCCATTTGGTCATGGTATATACTCTTGTTATACTATACATAACTCAATTCTATTTTCTAATATTTTCTTTAGAATTTTTGGGCCTCTATTTGTGAGGGATATTCCATTTGTTTCTTTGTTTTGTGGCAGGAAGCTGCTGGTAACAGCTACCAACTGAAAAATTTAAAATCATTGCCTTAGCCAAATTCAGCATTTTGATCCACAAATGAGGAAGACCTAGTCATTTATTCAAGTTTTCTTTATTTCTTTTACAATGTTTTGTAGTTTTCCATGTATAAGACTTTCAGTTTTTCTAAAATATATCCTTAAGAATTTCATTATTATGGAATTATAAATGGCATTGTTTTTATTTTTAAATGTTGATGGCTTATTGCTTCTGTATAGAATACCATTCATCTCTGCATGTTGGTTTTGTAAGTGGAAGCCCAGATTGAAGCCCTTAGACTGGAAACATCTGTGAGCTGCCACCAGACCCAGAACTGGAATCAACACCATTTGGCCTCTAACACCTCCTTTGAGTAATTTTTATTTCTGAGCAAGTAAATTTTGCCTTTGAAAACATGAACATGATGAGAATGTGTCATCATCTGTTTCCAGGAAAACAAAGGATCTGTTGAAGATCTGACAACTGAAGTCAACCCCTGAGCCACCTGACAGGTAATGTCACCAGACCCAGAGAGTGGAGGGGGATTTTGTCTCACTTCCCTGTGGGTCCAGAACATTGCATTATCTTGGCATATATGACAGTAATAGTCTCCTTGCCCTCATGCTGGAGTCCAGAAATGTCAGAATACCTGAACTGGTCGAAACATCTTTGGATCCAAAAAATGACAGGGAACCTGGCATCCCTGATGTATATCTGACTCTGAGATGAATCTAGGAGATACTGGGGAGGGCTCCCTGGCTTCTCCTGGTGCCAGTATGCATATATATATGCATACTGGCATATAAATATATATATTTACCATTAATGATGGACTTCTCAGAGTGTATGTGAGTCTGGCAGATTCTTCCAGGGATGCAGAGGAGGGTGTCTGATTCAGCACAGGCTGGGAGAAGGAACCTGCAAACACAGACACTCACAGGTGATGGGGCAGGGATGGAGTTGAAGTTGTTTGGGTATCTTATCCAAAGAGGTTGACATAGGCTTGGGGGCTGCCCCAGATCACTGAATATGGTCCTCATCTGTGCAGTGAGAGGGGAACACAAGGAGGAGAAGCGTCCACAGCATGGCAGATACACACCTGCTGACACTCCACAGCAGGATCTGGGCTGCCTCAGGCATATGTCATCCCTTCGGTGGCCTCTGGGAGAAGGGGCTATTCCTCTACACTTGTTTCCCCTACTGGTGATCTGGTGATCTCTGTTCCACTCTGAAAGGAGTTGAGTTATGCACTCAGGTTTTAGACAGAGAGGGCTGGTGGGTGAGCCTCAGAGTTTGTCCCCTGGAGTGACTAGGAAAGAAACGGCTGCTGGGTCCTTCCACAGACCTGTGAACAGCCAGAGAGGACACACCTTCTGAGTTCCCACCAGCACACACAGGTACCTATAACCCAGCCCTGGGGAGTTTGGGTGATTTAAGGGAGATTACAAAGAAGTCACCCCTGTGCACACACTAAGGAAAGACCCACAGTGCCCCTTGCTGCCCACTGGCCAAACTTCAACCTCTCAGTGGATATAATGATAGGGGCACAGGCCTGAGAGCCTGGTCACTGTGAGTCTTCCAATACCCATGGGCCATAGTCCCTGCTCTGCCCTCAGGTAACTGATATTAATAAGCAGCCCTTCCCATTGTGGGAATTCCTAGAGTAGCAGAAGGGAGACATATGGAAATATGACCCTGTACAGGGTGAGTGGGAATGCAGAGGGCTGGGAGCAATGGCCTGATCCCTCCTTCAGCAGGGCCATGTGAGGCGCCACTGGGGACCTGGTCTGAATGCAGGCAGCATGTCCTGCAGCAGGGCAATGAAAGCAACACCACTCCTGGAAAGGGGCAGGGTTCCAGATTAAGTAGCAGAGTGTGCAGATACTCAGTAACATAGTAGCAGACACTCATGGTGGGAAAACAATTGCTACCAAGTGGCCCCTGTGTGGAAACAGCTGGACAATGAGGGTATTTGTGGACGGGTAGTAAGGAAGATGTTTCTATATTGAAGAGATTGAAAGGTATGTATAATAATTTTATTGAGTAACTTACCATCAACTGCACATATTTAAAGTTTTCAACTGGATACATTTCGAGAGGTATAGAAACACATGAAGCCATCACCACAGTCAAGTTGATGATGTAAGGCTAAGGTCAGGCTGCCAGAGGATGGGCATCTTTGGCATGAACATTGTTTTGTGTTAAAAGCAATCACAACCCAATCAATCCAGGAAAAGCTCTTTACCGCCCCTCCTCCCCCACCAGCTGCACATCTGTCAAGAACAAGCTATTAACAGAGATATTGCTTTACCTAAGAAACATATCTGCAACAGGGCAAGTTTTGTTTTCCAAACATCTCCTTTCACCTTCCTGCTGAGGGTCATCCTCTCCTTTGTATACCCAGACCCTACCCACCTTAACTCAGGATGTCAGATAAGCCTCATATTGCCTAACTATCTTTGGAAGTTTGTGTGTGTTTGTGTGTATTCCCCATCAGTATGAAACTAAATTTGTTTTTTTTTCTTGTTAATCTGTCCCATGTCAATCTGATTCTTGGTCCAGCTAGAAGGATCTTTAATGGTAGAGAAAATACTTCCTCCCCGACAGTTGGTGTATGGGCAGGACATGTCAACTGCTGGACATATTTCACCCTGTATGCTACAGCTGAAATCCTGGGACAGCTGACATAGAGCCAGTGGAATGTAAGTCTTCTTACCATGTCAGCCTCCCGGAATCTCTGTCTGTGGAATCTGATGGAGTGGGAGTGGTGAGAAGACTTTTCTCTTTTTCTTAATTTAGATTTCCAGGAGGAAATATTGTGGAATTAGTTCCTTGGGCTTAGTGACAGTTTGGTTGAATTTGCTAGATAACTCTTTGGTTATTGATCCATCTCCTCCCAGAGTTGGTCTTTGTTTTCCTTTGCCTGTGTCTGTATGTCATGTGTCCTGAAAAGGAATTACCATAGGGTAGAAGGGAGACTTAGGCCTTAAAAGCCTTCATTTGGGGTTGGTCCCACAGACTGTTGAGTTCCATGTTCTCATCAGACTGGCGTCTGTTTAGACACACTCTGCTGTGGCTCACAGCCTGTTGCTAAGCGACTCCTTGGAAGCCAAAGCCGCAAAAGTGGTGGCAGAGGTCAAGCACTTACAAGCTGTTTGAGTGCTTGCCATATTAAGAAGTCCCTAGTGTTAGTATCAATTGGTCCCGGAACAGGTTAGATCGGCACTAGGTCATCTGTCAACCTCAAGAAAACTTCCATGCAGCAAGGAACACTGTAAAGCACCACACAGTCCCCAACCACAGGGCACATCCCTCCTAAGTATTAGAGTGCTCCAAGACCAAGGCTTAGCCAGAAGAAAAAGAGGATGGTGATTTTTCTTTGTTCTTGTTCTATGTCCTCAAGGGGTTAGTTTGTGACCAGTAGAACATTCTCTCTGGTGTCCATCATCCAGAGGGTGCTCTTACTGGGGTGCACTTGGTGGTCAGTTAAACCGACTGGGGACCACTCCCTTGCCCCGTCTCTGTCTGTCTGTCTGTCTCTATTATCTCTGCCATGCCAGCTCTCAGGAGGGTTTGCCATAAGACCTTGCAGCCCATAGGAACCTTATCAATCTCAATATTCATTGCTTCTGTATTGCTTGCCTGGTGTCACAGTTTAGTGGGTCTGTGACTGGAGGCATATGAAGATTTTTTTGGAGACTGGAGATAGCATTATCACTACATTATCTTTACTGTGCAATGAAGACCTTTGCTTTCTTAGATTACCTTGGGAATAAACTTTTAGCTCCTGGGGGCTGCATACCCTCTCTGGATTCCTCTTTTGTCTTTGGTTAAGACATTAAAAGTCTTACTGGTTTGAGTCGCTATTAATAGATCCTACTTGTCAATGTGATGCTGGCAGGCTGGGTCCAAGGATCCAGAGTGTGTCCCACAGGACCAGCCAAGAGGGTCTTTGCCTTTGAGAAGGGTGGAAATCAAACATGAGGCAGCAGGATATGGAAGGAGAGTTTATTGAAGATATAGAGAGAGCAGACAACAGACAGAGTGACTGTCTGGGAGACTCAGAAAGGAAAGGAGGAAGACTTGTCTTTGTTGGGGTCTGGGTTTTTTTTATGGAAGTTGGTGGTCTTGCGCATATGTCCTCTCATCCAGGAACTGGTTAGATCAAGGACAAGAACCCAGGTGTTATTCCTTGGAGCCAGGGGTATTGGCATGGAGAGGCCTAGCACCTAGGTGGTCTGGAATGAGCATAGGATAGCTTCCTCTTATTTTTTCTCAGCTGGTCCTTCCACAGATGTTACCTATTCTAGAAAAATAATTAACCCCTTGTCCCTGACAAAGAAGACATATGGTATTTGCATTACAAGACATGTGAACAGTGGGGTCCAGGTGCAGGGCCTAGCAGTAATAGAAGCCTGATTAGAAGCAAAGGAAATAACCAACTTTATCTCTCATGATGTCCCTTTGATTTCCCTGTCTCAAATGGCCAGATACTGGATCTTTAATTTGGCTACATTTAAAAGCAAAATTTTCTTTACAGAGATCTCTCAATTGTCTTACTAGTAAAATGCTAAACTTAGGGACTTCCTTGACGAGAAAAAAAAAAAAAGAAGAAAGGAAGAAAGGAAGAAAGAAAGAGAAAGAAAGAAAGAAAGAAAGAAAGAAAGAAAGAAAGAAAGAAAGAAAGAAAGAAAAATAAAAGAAAGGAAGGAAGGAAAAGAAGGAAGGAAGGAAGGAAGGAAGGAAGGAAGGAAGGAAGGAAGGAA
>NC_058416.1:67813629-67814141 GCF_002201575.2 Neomonachus schauinslandi
GAAGGAAGGAAGGAAGGAAGGAAGGAAGGAAGGAAGGAAGGAAGGAAGGAAGGAAGGAAGGAAGAAAGGAAGGAAGGAAGAAAAAAAGAAAGGAAGAAAGAAAAAAAGACCAGAAATTAGACTTAAGACTGGAGTAAATGTTCACATCCAGTGTAAATTCCTTCTTAAGATCCAGCTTCTTCTGCCTGTTTTAATTCCCTTTCCCTACAAGATTTATAGGGAGTGTGTATCATATGACCTCACTGATATGAGGAATTCTTAATCTCAGGAAACAAACTGAGGGTTGCTGGAGTGGGGGGTGGGGTGGGAGGGATGGGGTGAATGGGTGATAGACACTGGGGAGGGTATGTGCTCTGGTAAGCGCTGTGAATTGTGCAAGACTGTTGAATCTCAGATCTGTACCTCTGAAACAAATAATACAATATATGTTGAAGGAGAAGAAGAAGAAGAAGAAGAAGAAGAAGAAAGAAGAAGAAGAAGAAGAAGAAGAAGAAGAAGAAGAAGAAGAAGAA
>NC_058416.1:67814151-67833785 GCF_002201575.2 Neomonachus schauinslandi
AAGAAGAAGAAGAAGAAGAAGAAGAAGAAGAAGAAGAAGAAGAAGAAGAAGAAGAAGAAGAAGAAGAAGAAGAAGAAGAAGAAGATAGCAGGAGGGGAAGAATGAAGGGGGGGAATCGGAGGAGGAGACAAACCATGAGAGACGATGGACTCTGAAAAACAAACTGGGGGTTCTAGAGGGGAGGAGGGTGGGGGGATTGGTTAGCCTGGTGATGGGTATTAAAGAAGGCATGTTCTGCATGGAGCACTGGGTGTTATGCACAAACAATGAATCATGGAACACTACATCAAAAACTAATGATGTAATGTATGGTGATTAACATAACAATTTAAAAAGATTTATAGGGAGCACTCAGTTCTAATCTCTATATTCCAAGTATACAAATTGCTCATGTAAATGCTAAAAGCCAGGAAATAAATTTAACAAAACCTTCAGAGACTGGGAATAAGACTCTTTGCTCCTACCTTTCAGGGCTCTGTAGTCAGGCTCTGCCAGCCTCGGACAACGCTAAGCCAAGTCCTTTGATGGTGTATCTTAGGCCCCTTACCACAAAAGACTCCCCCACCCCCGTAAACAGCTGATCTTTTTAATTATAAAGTCTTTTTATATCTACTTTCAAAAGATCCTCCAAATTTAGAGAGTAATTAAAAAGGTTATTTGACTATTCACAGCTACCCCTTCACAGAGAAAACAGAGGACCCAAACTTCTCCCAGGCCCTCCTCCAAATGATCTGTGAAAGGCCAATATTTAGGGGCTAATACAAGACAAGGTTAAATTGTGTACTCAGAAAATAGGCTTTTGTTAATGTACTTTATGCAGACATTTCAAAAGCATAAATCTTGTTTTTAAAATTTTTAATTGAATTCCCCCAGTTAATTAACATATAATGTATTGTTGGTTCAGAGGTATAGGCCTGTGATTCATCAGTCTTATATAATACCCAGTCTCATTATATCACATGCCCTTCTTAATGTCCATCACCCAGTTACCCACTCCCCCCACCTCCCTCCCCTCCACTAACCCTCAGTTTGTTTCCTATGATTAAGAATCTCTTATGGTTTGTGTCCCTTTCTGGTTTTGTCTTGTTTTATTTTTTCCTTTCTTCCCCTATGATCCTCTGTTTTGTTTCTTAAATTCCTCATATCAGTGTGATCATACGATAATTGTCTTTCTCTGATTGATTGATTTTGCTTAGCATGATACCCTCTAGTTCCATCCACATCATTGCAAATGGCAAGATTCCATTTTTTTGATGGCTGTGTAAAATTCCATATTCCATTAACATATCTCACATGTTCCCTATCCATTCATCTGTTGAAGGACATCTGGGCTCGTCCCATAGTTTGGCTACTGTGGACGTTGTTCCTCTAAACATTGGGGTGAAGGTACCCCTTCAGATCACTACATTTGTATCTTGGGGGTAAATACCCAGTAGTGCAATTGCTGGGTTGTAAGGTAGCTCTATTTTCAACTTTTTGAGGACCCTCCATACTGTTTTCCAGAGTGGCTGCACCAGCTTGCATTCCCACCAACAGTGTAGGAGGGTTCCCTTTTCTCTGCATCCACCCCAACATCTGTTGTTTTCTGATTTGATAATTTTAGCCATTCTGACTGGTGTGAGGTGGTATCTCGTTGAGGTTTTGATTTGTATTTCCCTGATGCTGAGTGATGTTGAACATTTTTTCATGTGTCTGTTGGCCATTTGGATGTCTTCTTTGGAGAAATGTCTGTTCATGTCTTCTGTCCATTTCTTGATTGGATTATTTGTTCTTTAGGTGCTGAGTTTGATAAGTTCTTTATAGATCTTCGATACTAACCCTTTATGTGATATGTCATTTGCAAATATCTTCTCCCATTCTTTCGGTGTCTTTTGGTTTTGTCAACTATTTCCTTTTCTGTGCAAAAGATTTTTATGTTGATGAAGTCCCAATAGTTCATTTTTGCCTTTGCTTGCCTTGCCTTTGAAGACATGTGTAGCAAGAAGTTGCTGCAGCCGAGGTCTAAGAGGTTGCTGCCTGTGTTGTCCTCTAGGATTTTGATGGACTCCTCTCTCACATTTAGGTCTTTCAATCATTTTGGTTCTATTTTTGTGTATGGTGTAAGGAAATGGTGTCTTTTTTTCCATTGGATATTCTTTCCTGCTTTGTCAAAGATTAGTTGACCACAGAGTTGAGGGTCCACTTCTGGGTATTCTATTCTGTTCCATTGATCTATGCGTTTTTGTGCCAGTACCATACTGTCTTGATGATTACAGCTTTCTAATAGAGCTTGAAGCCCAGAATTGTGATGTCACCAGTTTTGATTTTCTTTTTCAACATTCCTTTGGCTATTCAGGGTCTTTTCTGGTTCCATACAAATTTTAGATTTGTTCCAGCTCTGTGAAAAAAGTTGATGGTATTTTGATAAGGATTGCCTTGAATGTGTGGATTGCTCTAGGTAGCATAGATATTTTAACAATATTTGTTCTTCCAATCCATGAGCATGGAACGTTTTTCCATTTCTTTGTGTCTTCCTCAATGTCTTTTATGAGTGTTCTGTAGTTTTCTGAGTACAGATCTTTTGCCTCTTTGATTAGGTTTATTCCTAGGTATCTTATAGTTTGGGGTACAATTGTAAATGGGATCAACTCCTTAATTTCTCTTCTGTCTCATTGTTAATGTATAGGAATGCAACTGATTTCTGTGCATTGATTTTGTATCCTGCCACTTTGCTGAATTCCTATATGAGATCTAGCAGTCTTTTGGGTTATCTAGATAGAGTATCATGTCATCTGCAAAGAGTGAGAGTTTGACTTTTTCTTTGCTGATTCAGATGCCTTTTTTTTCTTTTTGTTGTGTGATTGCTGAGGCTAGGACTTCTAGTACTGTGTTGAACAGCAGTGGTGGTAGTGGACATCTCCACTGTGTTCCTTACCTTAGGGGAAAAGCTCTCAGTTTTTCCCCATTGAGAATGATATTTGCTGTGGGTTTTTCATATGTGGCTTTTATGATATTGAGGTATGTTCCCTGTATCTCTATACTGTGAAGGGTTTTAGTCTCTTATATGGTGGTGTACTTTGTCAAATGCTTTTTCAGCATCAATTGAGAAGATCATATGGCTCTTTTCCTTTCTTTTATTTATGTATTGTATCACATTGATTAATTTACAGATCATGAACCAAACTTGAAGCCCAGGAATACATTCTACGTGGTCGTGGTGAATAATCTTTTTAATGTACTGTTGGATCCTATTGGCTAGTATTTTGTTGAGAATTTTTGCATCCATGTTCATCAGAGATATTGGTCTGTAATTCTCCTTTTTGGTGGTCTTTGTCTGGTTTTGAGATCAAGTAATGTTGGCCTCATAGAAAAAGTTTGGAAGTTTTCCTTCCATTTCTATTTGAAATAGTTTCAGAAGAATAGGTATCAGTTCTTTAAATGTTTGGTTGAATTCCCCAGGGAAGCCATCTGGCACTGGGCTCTTGTTTTTGGGGAGATTTTTGATTACTGCTTCAATTTCCTTGCTGGTTATGGGTCTGTTCAGGTTTTCTATTTCTTCCTGTTTCAATTTTGGTCGTTTATACAGCTCTAGGAATGCATCCATTTCTTCCTGATTGCCTAATTTCTTGGCATATAATTCCTCATAATATGTTCTTATAATTGTTTGTATGTCTTCGGTGTTGGTTGTGATCTCTCCTCTTTCATTCATGATTTTGTTGATTTGGGTCATTTCTCTTTTCTTTTTGATAAGTCTGGCCAGGGGTTTATCAATGTTATTTATTCTTTCAAAGAACCAGCCCCTAGGTTCCTTGATCTGTTCTACTGTTCTTTTGGTTTCTATTTCATTGATTTCTGCTCTGATCTTTATGATTTCTCTTCTCCTGCTGGGTTTAGGCTTTATTTGCTGTTCTTTCTCCAGCTCCTTTAGGTGTAGGGTTAAGTTGTGTGTATAAGACCTTTCTTGTTTCTTGGGAAAGGCTTGCATACTTTCCTCTTAGGACTGCCTTTTCTGCATCCCAAAGATTTTGAATAGTTGTGTTTTCATTTTCATTTGTTTCCATGAATTTTTTTAATTCTTCTTTAATTTCCTGGTTGACCCATTCATTCTTAGTAGGATGCTCTTTAACCTCCATGTATTTGAGTTCTTTTCAACTTTCCTCTTGTGATTGAGTTCTAGTTTCAAAGCATTGTGGTCCAAAAATATGCAGGGAATGATCCCAATCTTTTGGTACCAGTTGAGACCTGATTTGTGACCTAGGATGTGATCTATTCTGGAGAATGTTCCATGGGCACTAGAGAAGAATGTGTATTCTGTTGCTTTGGGATGGAATGTTCTGAATATATCTATGAAGTCCATTTGGTCCAGTGTGTCATTTAAAGTCTTTATTTCCTTGTTGATCTTTTGCTTAGATGATCTGTCCATTTTAGTGAGGGGAGTGTTGAAGTCCCCTACTATTATTGTATTATTGTCAATGTGTTTCTTTGATTTTGTTATTAATTGGCTTATATTATTGGCTGCTCACATGTTAGGGGCATAAATATTTACAATTGTTAGATCTTGTTGGGTAGACCCTTCAAGTATGATGTAGTGTCCTTCTAATCTCTTATTATAGTCCTTGGTTTAAAATCTAATTTGTCTGATATAAGGATTGCCCCCCCTGCTTTCTTTTGATGTCCATTAGCATGGTAAATTGTTTTCCACCCTCTCACTTTAAATCTGGAGGTGTCTTTTGGTCAAAAATGAGTCTCTTGCAGACAGCATATTGATGGGTCTTGTTTTTTTTTTTTTATCTAATCTGATACCCTGTGTCTTTTGATTGGGGCATTTAGCCCACTTACATTCAGGGTAATTATTGAAAGATATGAATTTAGTGCCATTGTATTACCTGTAAGGGGACTGTTACTGTATATTCTCTGTGTTCCTTTCTGGTCTATGTTACTTTTAGGTTCTTTTTGCTTAGAGGACCCCTTTCAATATTTCTTGTAGGGTTGGTTTGGTGCTGCAAATTCTTTTAGTTTTTGTTTGTCCTGGAAGCTTTTTATCTCCCTTCTATTTTCAGTGACAGCCTAGCTGGATATAGTATTCTTGGTGGCATGTTTTTCCTGTTTAGTGCTCTGAATATATCATACCAGTCCTTTCTGGCCTGCCAGGTCTCTGTGGATAAGTCTGCTACCAATCTAATCTTTCTACCATTGTAGGTTACAGACCTTTTGTCCCGAGCTGCTTTCAGGATTTTCTCTTTGTCTCTGAGACTTGTAAGTTTTACTATTAGATGTTGGGGTGTTGACCTATTTTTGTTGATTTAGATGGGAGGTTCTCAGGACCTCCCGGAGTTTGATGCCTGTTTCCTTCCCCAAATTAGGGAAGTTCTCCGCTATAATTTGCTCCAGTATACGTTCTGCCACTCTCTCTCTTTCTTCTTCTTGTGGGCTCCCAATTATTCTAATGTTGTTTCGTCTTATGATATCACTTATCTCTTGAATTCTCCCCTCATGATCCAGTAGTTGTTTATCTCTCATTTTCTCAGCTTCTTTATTCTACATCATTTGGTCTTCTATGTCACTAATTCTCTCTTCTGCCTCATTTATCCTAGCAGTTAGAGCCTCCATTTTTTTATTGCACCTCATTAATAGCCTTTTTGATTTCAACTTGGTTAGATTTTAGTTCTTTTATTTCTCCAGAAAGGAATTCTTTAGTGTCTTCTATGCTTTTTTTTCAAGCCCAGCTAATATCTTTATAATCGTCATTCTGAACTCTAGTTCCAACATCTTACTAATGTCCGTATTGATTAAGTCCCTGGCAGTCAGTACTGCCTCTTGTTCTCTTTTTTGAGGTGAGTTTTTCTGTCTTATCGTTCTGTCCAGAGAAGAATAGATGAACGAGAGAACAAAATACTAAAATGACAACAACTACCCTAGAGAAGTATACAGTAAAAAATCAGAGACCCAAATGGGGGCGGGGGGGGAAGAGAGAGAGAATATAATCAGACAGGTGAGCAGAATAGAGCAATACACTGGATTCTGTGTGTATTTTCATCTGCTTTTTAGAAAACTAGATCCCAAAATTGTAAAGAAAGAAAACCTTATATATGTACAAACATTAAATACAAGGAAAGGATAGTATGTAGCTGTAAAAATGGAAATTAAAAGTGAAGAAAAAAGAGGGGCACCTGGGTGGCTCAGTCATTAAGCATCTGCCTTTGGCTCAGGTCATGATCCCAGGGTTCTGGGATCGAGCCCCACATTGGACTCCCTGCTCTGTGGGAAGCCTGCTTCTCCCTCTCCCACACCCCCTGCTTGTGTTCCCTCTCTCACTGCCTCTTTCTCTGTCAAAAAATAAATAAAATCCTTAAAAAAAAAGTGAAGAAAAAAGAGAATAAAAAAAGAAAAACCAACAACAACAAAAAAAGGAAAGAATAGACATACAGGTGAAAAGAACAGAGCAATGCACTATCTCCTGAGTGTATTTTGGTCAGTTTGCTAGAAGAAACTGCATCTCAAAATTGTAAAGAAAGGAAAACATATATATACAAAAATTAAATTAAGTAAATTGAAAGGATAGAATGTAACTGTAAAGATGAAAATTAAAAAAATACTTTAACAAAACAAAACAAAACAAAAAAAAAACAAAAGCAAAAAGAGAAAAGAAGAAGAAAAAGAAAAAAAAAAGGAAAAATGACAACAAAAAAGAAAATATGATCAGACAGGTAAGTAAAACAGAGCCATACAGTAGATTTTGTTTGTATTTTGGCCTGTTAGAAGAAACTGCACCCCAAAATTGTAAAGAAAGCAAAACTTGTGTGTGTGTGTGTGTGTGTATATATATGATTAAATATATTGAAGGGATAGAGTGTAATGGTAAAAATGAAAACTAAAAAAGATTTAAAAAAGGAGTTGATAAAATAAGAAATTGGTTGAAAAAGGAACAAAAAAAATAAAGAATCATGGGGAAAAAGTTGTGATTTCTATGTGCTGTATTCCCCTAGCACTGGAGTTTTGCAGTTCTGTCTTGGCTGGATGTTCTTGCTGACCTTTTGGGGGAGGGGCCTGTTGCATCGATTCTCAAGGGCATTTGCCCTGGGTGGAATTGTACTGCCCTTGCCAGGGGCCAAGCTAAATAATCTGCTTCAGTTTGTTCTATGTGGTTTTGTTCCCTGGAGGCATTCCCTGCAGCTTTAGAGGATGAGAATGAAAATGGTGGCCTCCCAATCTCTGGCCCCAGATTTGAAAGCTCAGAGCCCCACTCTTCAGTGAGCCTTCAGAGAAAAGTAGTCAATCACTCCTGTGTCCCTGGTCTCCGGGTGCACTCCGTGCTCACCTGGCCTGTGATGGAGCGTTTCTATCTCAGGCATGTGACCCAGTTTTGAGTCTCCAAACCCTTCAGGTTCCTGTAACACATTCTTGTACTGCTCCTCCTGGGGGAGGAAGGGGGGGTCTCATTGGTTCTTTTGCTTGTTAGGCCTGTGCTTGGAGAGCAGTCACCCAACTGTGCCATGGTTTGTGGTTTTTGTTAACCCTGAGCTGAGAGCCCATTCCTGGGCTCACTCTTTTCATCCAGCTTCCCTGTTCCGATGCCTGGGAACTCTGTGGCACTGAGGTACCCCTGGTCTTCCTGTGACCCTGGGGATCCTGGGACCACATTGTCCCAGGGAGGGTTCCACCCCCGCTTAGCAGCCTGAGCGATGTCCCTCACAGGGGCAGACTTCCAAAAGTTTTGATTTTGTGCTCCACTGCTCTATTACTTGCTGGTAGCCAGCTAACAGAGGCTCCCTCCCACCACAGTCTATCTTCCCATATATCGCCTCAGATTCACTTCTCCACACTTCCTACCTTGCTGAAAGTGGTCACTTTTATATTCATAGTGTTGAAGCTATTCTTTTCTTAGATCTCTGGTTGAGTTTGCAGGTGTTAAGAATGATTTGATAGCTATCTAGCTGAATTCCTGGGACCACAAGGAGATATCACCCCATACCTGTCAGAATGGCTAATATCAAAAATACAAGAATCAATAATTGTTGCTGAGGATTGGAAAAGGACCCATCATACACCATTGTTGAGAATACAAACTGGTGCAGCCACTGTGGAAAACAGTATGGAGGTTCCTCAAAAAATTAAAAATAAAATTATGAGGGGCACCTGGCTGGCTCATCAGTGCAGCATGAGACTCTTGACCTTGGGGTTGTGAGTTTGAGGCACAGGTTGGGTGTAGAGATTACTTAAAAATAAAATCTTAAGAAATAAAATAAAATTATGATATCATCCAGTAATTCCACTACTGGCTATTTACCCAAAGAATATGAAAACACTAAATCAAAATATGTATTCACCCCTATGTTTACCACAGCATTATTTACGATAACCAAATTATGGAAGCAACCCAAGTGTCTATTGAGAGATGAATGGATAAAGGATACGTGGTATATATATAAAATGGAATATTACTCAACCATAAAAGAATGAAATCTTGTCATTTGCAACAACATGGATGGATCCAAAGGTATATTGTTAAGTGAAATAAGCCAGTCAGAGAAAGACAGATACCATATGATTTCATTCATATGTGGATATTAAGAAACAAAACAAATGA
This sequence comes from Neomonachus schauinslandi, assembly GCF_002201575.2. Classification (NCBI taxonomy): domain Eukaryota; kingdom Metazoa; phylum Chordata; class Mammalia; order Carnivora; family Phocidae; genus Neomonachus; species Neomonachus schauinslandi. The sequence goes on from NC_058416.1 coordinate 67,822,718, forward strand.
GCAAAGAAAAAAGGGGGCAAACAAAAAACCAGACTTTTAAATATAGAGAACAAACTGGTGGTTACCAGAGGGGAGGTGGATAGGGGGATGAATGAAATAGGTGAAGGGGATTAAGAGTACACTTATCATGATGAGCACTGAGGGATATATAGAATTGTTGAATCACTATATTGTACACCTGTAACTAATATATCACTGTATGTTAACTATTGTGGAATTCAAACTAAAAAAATAATAACATGGGACTGAGTAAACTAAGGAAGATAATGATAATTTTTATGACTTTTTGTTTAGATCATTGCAGACTCAAAAAACCTTTGTTTTTCCAGATTTAAGAAATTTTTATCTGAAGCTAACTGATTTACAGCAATTTGACAAATAAACCTTTGTGAATACATATAAACATTTATCTTTTCTCCTTACCGGGGTCCTCCAAACTTCAGAAACTCTCAGTAAATATGCTTATATTTTTTATGGCAATGTATTTCTTATTTCAAAAAAGAACATGTTCTCCTTGTAACGGGACACAGTTTGCTGGAATGTCACATTTGAGAGAGACACACATAGACTCAGATATGACCAGATAGCTTTAAGAAATAAGGCTGACCTTATGAAGCCAACAAAGCCCTTGGAAATATCAGCCTCATACCTTGTTTACAGGGATCCCAGCAGACTCACCAGGGAGTAAAGAAGGTCACTCCTGGCAGGTGCAGGAACCTCAAGATATTTTGAGAACCTCAAGAAGGGAGGAATTCACCCAAATATATGGGTATCAAAGAGGAAGTCTGATGGCAAGTATTTGGCCTTAAGAGGCTATGAAACATTTAATCTAGATATTCCTTATAAAAGTTCTAGCAAAGCAGGTTTTAAGGAACATATATGGTCAACTACTATTCTTGTTGGAGTTATGTAAATCATCAGCCTTTTTTTTTTTTAATTAGACTTATTTTACAAACACTTGGGTATTAATTTGGCTATCTTTGGTAAAAATAAGGGCAATTACAAAGAAAAATATGCTTCAATAACACACCTTTGTAAATATTATATTTTAATATTGATCATTATAAACTGGACTAGATCCTGCATTCTCCTAGTGTCCCCCAATGCCTGGCTACAACACTTCAAGATAACATTTTTTAATTGTTCTCTCCCTTTCTGACAATTGGAATGATTTGATACACCAAACGTCCCCTTTTTCCTGAAGCCCTGCAAAATGAATAGAAATGACTTGATGTAAACTTCAGAGAAATCCCCACAAAAGTTCATGTATAGACAATTTTCCTGCTTGTTGCTCTGTGGGCCCCTCAAAAAGATCACTAGACCACTACTGGCTAGAGACAACTGAACTGAAACTAGGGAAATCCATCACATTGCCACCGCATGCCCTATGCCATCTGAAGATGCCTCCAGCCCAACATCAAGAAATCTCACTGGCAGCACTCAGGACTTAGACACTGGGTTTAGGATTAGCTCCAACCATTCACCTACACTTTTCCTTGGTTTCCATAAGAAATGCCGCTTCTCAATTACCATAGGGCTTAATTTTGAGAGCCCACCTGCATCACTGCCTCCTGAAATAAGTTTAACCGAATGACCTATTGTCAGATTAAGAGACAGGTTCCCCAAGAGGGAACGATCTACTGTGGTGAATGGGTTAGTGAATCATATAAAAAATATAAGAATACTTATGGAGAGTTTCTGAGTTTGGAGGGAATCCAGTAGGGAAAAAAGATAAAAGTTTTAATTTGTTTACAAATGTGTATTGCTCTAAGTCAGTTAGTTTCATATAAACAATTTTCTTAAATCTGGAAAAACAAAATATTTTTAAGAGTCTGCAATGTTTTAAACAAAAAGTCATAAAAATGGTCATCATCTTCCTTAGTTTATTAGTCGCATGTCATTAATTCTTCTGCTAGAAGCCAGTGTTCCCACAAGCTCCTGGAATTCTTACCTAGCTCAGTTCTATGATCTTAAAGTCATCAGAATCTGCACTCAGAACTCTTTCTGCTCATGGCCTCTGATGGCTCAGAATCCCTTGCTGTGCCTCTCACTGAAGACTGTCTTTTACTGTCTCCACTGCTCAAGGCCCTACCGGAGTGAAGCGGGGTGTCAGCAGCATCCACAGTGCACGGAGCAAAAGGACAAAGGACCCAGTGCACCTGCGCCCGTGGACTCTCAGTGTGGGACCTGAGAAAGTTGGTCTCTCCCTGTCTCTCTGTGTATCTCTGTCCCTGACTCTCATCCCCACCTCCTTCCTCTGTCAGCTGAGCCTGTGTCCACACTCCTGGTGGGGAAGGGCACAGGCTCACTCTACCCATGACTTTGGTCTGTAGCTCAGGTGTGCTGTGTAATTACTAGGTCTTATAAGTAGAAAACCTTTATTTTTCAAAGTTTCCTGTGTTGTTCCTGAAAGGTGTCTTGCAGTCATAATAAGAACCACAAGGGTGGGTCTAACATTGGTTATGGAGCGGCTGAGACCTGCACAAAACATGAACTTCTGTTCCTGAAGGGAGAATGCTGGTTCCTGCCATCTGTGACCATTGACTTCATTGTTCAATTGCAGTGCGTGGCCCAGAAACATCACATTACTGACCACTCACCCCATGGGACACAGATCAATCAACTGGAGTATAGGGCTCATGTGTGGTTTTCTTTGTCTCTGGACTTACAGGCTCCCCTCCTTTTCAAAGTCCCTGGGGTCAGTGCCTTTCTGCCCCACCCCTTCAGTGAGGTGGGTCCAAACCTCTGTAGAGCAGCAGATGGGATAATGTCACACTGTGCACTCCATCATGGACCCCAGACTTCCTAGATGACTTTATAGGCATGCAGTAATGTGCTATCCCTTTGCTGTAGAGTTTACCGACCTGTGGCAACACAGCAGTGTGGTATGACTGCCTTCACAGTGTCCTGTACAAGAGTGACACCACCATAAATATAATCACTATGATTCACACATTCACCCTCCTCCTCCTCCCTCCACCTCCTGTCAATCACTAACCTCATTACCACCTCTCGATTCTGGCCTCTTCCAAAATGTAATACAATTGCAACTTTATGGAATGCAGCCTTTTAGAGCTTCTTCTTTCCTAATATGCATTAAAAATTTATTTATATTACTGTGACTTCAGAGGTCCTTACTATTAAATTCGGACTAATATCCTAGTGTACAGATGCACAACGTACTGGAGGACACCTGTGGCAAGGCAATCTTTGGGGATTATGTAAAAAGCTGTTATAAACATCCATGTGCAGAATTTTGATTGCTGTTGGGTTTGGTGATTCAAAATAAAGCTGCTATAAGCACTCACAAGCAGGATTTTCTCTGGAGAGAAATGTTTTTATTTATCTGTTATAATTTGTAGTCTGAAATCTTTTCATGTATTCCCTACAAATATCAGAAAATAAATAAAACCAGTCCTCTGGTTAAAGTTAAGCAAATAATAATGTAAAACGCAAAGAGAACTGATGAATCCATCAAGCACAAGGTTTGGTCCCTGGGAGACGGCACCAGACCTCCCCTGACCCAGCCCCTCTCTGCTGGTTGACCAGTTCCCATTCCCTCCTCCAGCCTCAAGCATCTCCCCGACCTCCTCACTAGAGCCTGATTTCTCCTTCTTTGAGAAGTTCAATGACATCAAAAGAGAATCCCTCAAGCTTTGACACCCACCTTGGGCTATTGGATTATTTGAGGTTGGACGAAAAACAATGTACTCTACTCCATTTATTTATGCCCTCTTTTTAATTTATACCTGAATTGTGCATATATTAATCTATAAGTTTCTGACTATAAATTCCTTCTTGATATTTATGTTTTTTATTCTGTGGATTCATATGATCTATTACTGAAATATTTTCAATTACATTTTTACAAGTTATAGAAATTATCGGGTGTTTATTCTCCCCTTAATTAAGAGCCAGAAATTCATAAAATGTATCATTTTCCATTGCAGGAAGGTGCTGCAAATGTTTGTTGCTATCTGAAAGAGCACATGTTAAAGGAATCAGTAGGATGTGACCAGTGCACTGACAAAAGTCAGGGATATTGACCAGAGGATAATTCTTGTTGAGTGGTTAGGGGACAATCTAAGTGAATCCTTAGGGAAGAAGCTTGCCAAAGACCATCAGTCCTCCCCGAGATGTGTGGGTCTACACCACCTCTGAGCTCCCTGTGTGAGGAAGGAACTCAATGAGGATGCTTGGGAAGACACATGGACCTTTAACAGGACATCTGTTTTCTTGGGATGAAGCACCTTGTCTCTATGAGGGCGTTATTTCCATACATCTACTCCACATGTGTCCCCTCTCTGCTTCTGGTCTTGGACAAAGGCAGGTATGAGGAGAAGGTGAGGACAGGAATAAGGAACAGATTCTCAGGAAGGACTTAGAGGAATGTGGTCCAGGAAAGGGCTCTACATGGGGCAGGTAATTTAAAGAGAACGGTTCCCTTGCAGAATCCAAAATAAAGGGTGGGATTTCCTCCCTCTCTTCTGAGAATGACAAGTGTAATAGAGTGGGGAGAAATAGATCAATTACCGTGATGTGCAGGAGCTCAAGGTTTTGGGGACGCCCTGGAGAGGAGAGAAGGTGAAGCAAAGAAGGGCAGGGGGAGGGAGGAGAATCTGAGTCAGAAAGAAAGGACCCCATCTGCCGGTTTTACCATGGATTCCCCATACAGAACCCCTGCCCCTCTACAGAGGAACTGTCTGAGGAAGCTAATAAATGTGGTGGAATGAATGGCTGAGGGTTTGAAGAAGCTGAATGGGCACAGAGAACCTGTGGGAAGATTAGTCCAGTTTTAGCTCAGGCCACTCTCAGCTCAGAGAAGGTCTTGTGAGCTCAAGCACCTGTTGACTGTCCCCCACATCATGAGTTCCAGTTTGGGGGAGATCCACCTCCTCAATCCTCTCAGGATACTCCACAGACCTTCTTCTCATCAGAAGAGCCCTTCCCCCCCAGGGTCCCTGACATTTGGTCACCGGACAGGAGCCTTCCATGGTGCTGACCTTTCTGCTACTGCTCCTCCTGCCTCCAGAGTGGGAACAGGTGACAGTTCTGGAATCCCACATGGAGTGGGGCTGGGTGGGTGGCAACTCTTGCAGGTGGGCACAGGGACTCCTCTCTGAGCTGCACATGGGTAGCAGGCGGAGTTCTCACATGGATTGTATGTTGCAAATTAACATGGAACCATGTTTGAAGCAGGACAACATAGCCTCTGGAGGGCCTTTGTGGAACCTGGGGATACTGAGTCTTGCTCACTCTTCCCCCTTCATTCTTGAGAATAGAATCAATCATGCAAACATGATGCTGCCATTCCTCGTGTCCATTCCCCACCTACCTCTGGGTGGATGATGGTTCTAGTCACAGGGTGAAGGAGGACACGACCAGTGTTCCCTGCTGACTGAGGGAGAACATGCATCCATCCAGGTTCTCCATATGGTCAAAAGGGTCATAGTGCAGGAGAATCATACCTGGCTTGGGGGGATCATTGCTCCTTGTCCCACTAGAGCCGGCTCCGGGCCCTGGAGGGGTGGGCATCAGTGTCCACACTCTTGTTAGGCACACAGCGCACCCTTGTGGCCAAAGCATCACAACCTGTATTTACATTACACAGCTGGCACTAGAAGCAGTTAACCTGCTTCTGATATCTTCTCTTACACCTGTAGAGGGAAGACTGGGTGTTGGGACCAGGGATTCCCCAGATCTCCTTCCTCCTGTCCTGCTTCATCCACACCTGACCTGCCACTCCCTACAGTGCATGAACTTCAGAGCAAAGACACTCTGTGTCCTAACCTGATGGGGGGATGTCCTTTCTGTGTGTTTTTAGACATATTGTCTAGGGAAGGGCTGCTGTGAGTGACTTTGAGGACAGAAGGGAAGGAGGAGCCCTGACTCCCAGGTGGCGCCCTGGATGGACCTGGCCCCATGATGGCAGCAGCAGGAGCACCAGAAGCAGAATCCACAGGCCAAACTCCTCCTCCCAGCAGATGAGAAAGGGGTTCTACTCCCAATAATCACAGGTCTGGGGTTCTGTGTGAGCCCTGAGAATCTTGTCACAGGAAGGGCTGTGACGAGAGGCCCCATCCTCAGACCACAGCCCAGTGATGATCAGGAAGCCAGAGTCACGAGACATGGAGCCAGAGAATGGATCAGGATCTCCAAAGGGTCCAACCATTATAATAGGTGAGGATTTGGGGTTTCATTCATGGGAGCTGTTGGTACCAGGACACATATTGTACACCCCTGATGTGTCATGTCTCAGACAAACCTCGATTCTGCATGCCTGTCTCAGTCTTGACCTGTCACGAACTCTTCACCCCGTGGTAGCCTGACCCTGACACAAAGGACTGTCTGCTTAATTTGAGAAAATCATATAATATATTCACGTCAAGGACAGACATTGGAAGCTGAATTTAAGAGAACGGGGACAGGTTTTGTAGACAGAGGCCGTAGAATGTGTTTCAGACTGCAGCTTATACCAGCAAACAAAGGAATCAGCTGACAGCCAAGGTGTAGGGGCTTCACAGGAAACCCTATTGCCAAGGGGACACCAAGTTTTTGTCTCACTTCCCCACAGGCCTAGAGCACTGTGTGAGTATTGAGATTGCTATCATAGGACTGGCAATAATACTCAGCCTCATCCTCAGCCTGAAGGCCAGTGATGGTCAGGGTGGCTGAGCTTTCTGACTTGGAACCAGAGAATCGATCAGGGACCCCAGAGTTTCTGCTATCATCATTATAGATGAGGAGAATGGGTGCCTTTCCTAGGAGCTGTTGGTACCAGTTCACATAATGGTATGTGACCTCTCTATCATAATCCATGCTGGTGGGGATTCCAGTGCAGGAGATGGTGACCCTCTGGCCCAAAGCCCCAGACACGGAGGGCGGCTGAGTCAGCACAGACTGGGCCCAGGATCCTGAAAGAGGGAGAGACACAGAGATGGTGATGCTTGGGTCTGGATACAAGAGGAGGAAGCAGGACCCCATGTGTCTTCCCAGGGCCCCTTCCCCTGTCCCCGCATCCAGTCACCTGTGCAGTGAGCGAGGAGGCTGAGGAGGAGAGGGGACCAAGCCATGGTGGAGGTCATCACCGATCCTGCCTTCTGTGGCCCCACAGCTGAGCAGAGCCTCCCCTAATCTCTCCCTTCCCCTCTTCAACCTCTGAGAGAGGGAGGGCTTGTCTATGCAAATGAGAGCCCCAGCTCTATAACACCTCATTGGTCCTGGGTCAGGTTCCTCTCCCTGAAGATGTCGGGGGATAGGCAGAGGAAGGACTCTGTGGGGCCAGGGGGTAAGGAGGTCACAGTTCTGAGGCCTGAGCAGAGGGCACAGAAGTGTCAGGTGGCAAGTCTCAGCTCTGATCACCCCTGACCCCACAGAAACTGGCTTTGATCACCCCCTGGTGTCAGATCCAGACATACCTTTGTGTGAAATGGTGACCAGAGCCCATCAGACACGACTCTTGCCTCCCCACTGTTCTGATCACTGCCCCGTGCATTAGAGCCATGTTAGATGTCCCCTTATGTGTCCTCACGTCATATCAGGGCAGTCTTTATGCTCTACTCAGACTCCTCAGGGTGAGTGTGTCCACAGCTCCTTGTCTGTTCTTGGGTCAGAACTGAGATGGTGTCTCTACAGAAACTCCTCTCAAGTCCAATGCAATGACAGAACCCCAGGGACACATGGTCCCTTCTGTGCAGGATGCTGGGTCTTTCTTATAATGTGACTCCTCCCTTGTTTCTGGAGCTCTCCCTCCTGAAGGTTCCCACAGCACTGAGGAGACAGGGAATGATTCTTTCCAGGTTGTGTGTAGAAGTCCTTGTGTGCATCACTATAGGGTTACACACTGAAATTATTTGTCACCTGTCACTGTTTCCACCTCTTAGGCTCTGATCTCCTAGCACACAGACACAAGTCAGCAGGATCCCTGCCACGTGAGGCTCTGTGTGGCACTGATCTCAGAGCACCAGTGCCAAATGCTGGAAGTTCTAGGAGGGAAGGAGTGACAACTGCAGATGCTCTGACAGGGACCCAGTGACAGAGCTTATGTATCAGTCATGCTTTAGCCTACAGTGTACTTAAAGTGGATGCATGTTATTGAAACAAAATTCAGCTCAGTAAGACTGTTTTAAAGTCAATGGCAATGTCAAGTTGAAGTTGCAAGTACAATCACTTGTATACTTTTCCAGATCTTTTCTTATTGTAGACAGAGTATGGGTAGAAGTTGTGGTTAAAAGATGGAGGTAAAAACAATGGAAATGAATGCCTTCCATTTTTGATGGATAGGTTTTTATAAACTTCTGTCTTCATCATTTGATATAATAATAATAATTATTATTATCTTATTCATGAATTTTGTATCATGGGTCTAGGCCTGCAGTTAGAAAAGCATGACATGTTGCCCAGAGGACTTCATGAGGGGCCCGTTCCTATGATCCTCAGAGCCCTTACACTGATGGAATTACCAAACACAGACAGACTTTCCAGGATGGAGCCAATTTTCAGTCACACTTTCAAGGGGGGGCACAACTCTGGTTCTTGTGCCTTGCGTCCAGCATGTTCAGGATAGAGCAAGTGCTCATTCAACCACCCGTAAGTAGAGGATGATTTTTTTTTTTTTATTACCCAAGGCCGACTGGATCCAGAAGATTCTGTCTAAGTCCCACCCGTGAGAGGTGGAGAGGTGGAGATAAGGGGGAGGTGGAGATAAGGGGTCACAGCCCTGTGGCCCTCAGTTAGGACAGAATTTTGAGCAGAGGCCCATCCTAGCAGGACCGGTCACAGTGGTGAGTGAAGGAGTGACAGTCCAGCCTTGAGAACACAGGCAGGTTTTGTTCTTCTTCTCCATGAGCCTTGAGCTCTGTGGTACTAGAGCCATGTCCGGTATCCCCTCATGTGTCCTCCCATCACATAAGGACAGACTTCAGGCTCTACTCAGACTCCTCAGGGTTAGTCTGTCCATGGCTGCCTTGTCTGTTTTTGAGTCAGGACTGAGATGCTGTCTTTACACAAACTCCTCTAGATCAGGATCCAGTCCAAGGCAGTGACAGGACCCCAGGGACACATGGTCCCTTCTGTGCAGGATGCTGGGTCTTTCCTATGATGTGACTCCTCCCTTGTTTCTGGAGCTCTCCCTCCTGAAGGTTCCCACAGCACTGAGGAGACAGGGAATGATTCTCTCCAGACTGTGGGTAGAAGCCCTCCCGTGCATTCCTAGAGGGTCACACACTGCACATCTTTGTCACCTGTCACTGTTTCCACCTGCTTGAAACAACAGTGCTCCACACACTTTGGGCAGCGATTCCCTCCTAGGCTCTGTCCTCCAAGCACACAGACACAAGTCAGCAGGAGTCCAGCCACGTGAGGCTGCGTATGCCAATGACCTCAGAGCACAAGGGGCAAATGTTGGAAGGTCCAGGAGGGAAGGAGTGACAGCTGCAAATGTTCTGACAGGGATCCAGTGACAGAATTTATGTATCAGTCATGCCTTAGTCTACAGTGTACTTGAAATGGATGCATGTTATTGAAACAAAATTCAGCTCAGTAAGACTGTTTTATTGTTTTTTATTTTTTTTAATTTTTTAATTTTTTAAATTAATTTATTTTTTTTATTCTTATGTTAATCCCCATACATTACATCATTGGTTTTAGATGAAGTGTTCCATGATTCATTCTTTGTGCATAACACCCAGTGCTCCATGCAGAATGTGCCCTCCTCAATACCCACCACCAGGCTAACCCATCCTCCCACCCCCTCCCGTCTAGAACCCTGTTTATTTTTCAGAGTCCATCGTCTCTCATGGTTCGTCTACCCCTCCGATTTCCCCCGCTTCATTCTTCCCCTCCCGCTACCTTCTTCTTCTTCCTCTTTTTTTTCTTAACATATATTGCATTATTTGTTTCAGAGGTACAGATCTGAGATTCAACAGTCTTACACAATTCACAGCGCTCACCATAGCACATACCCTCCTCAATGTCTTATCACCCAGCTACCCCATCCCTCCCACCCCCCACCACTCCAGCAACCCTCAGTTTGTTTCCTGCGATTAAGAATTCCTCATATCAGTGAGATCATATGATACATGTCTTTCTCTGTTTGACTTATTTCACTCAACATAATACCCTCCAGTTCCATCCACATCGTTGCAAATGGCAAGATCTCATTCCTTTTGATGGCTGCATAATATCCCATTGTATATATATACCACATCTTCTTTATCCATTCATCTGTCAATGGACATCTTGGCTCTTTCCACAGTTTGGCTATTGTGGACATTGCTGCTATAAACATCGGGGTGCACGTACCCCTTCGGATCCCTACTTTTGTATCTTTGGGGTAAATACCCAGTAGTGCAATTGCTGGATCATATGGTACCTCTATTTTCAACTTTTTGAGGAACCTCCATACAGTTTTCCAGAGTGGCTGCCCCAGTTTGCATTCCCACCAACAGTGTAGGAGGGTTCCCCTTTCTCCGCATCCCCACCAACATCTGTCATTTCCTGACTTGTTAATTTTAGCCATTCTGACTGGTGTGAGGTGGTATCTCATTGAGGTTTTGATTTGGATTTCCCTGATGCCGAGCAATATTGAGCACTTTTTCATGTGTCTGTTGGCCATTTGGATGTCTTCTTTGGAAAAATGTCTGTTCATGTCTTCTGCCCATTTCTTGATTGGATTCTTTGTTCTTTGGGTGTTGAGTTTGATGAGTTCTTTATAGATTTTGGATACTAGCCCTTTATCTCATATGTCATTTGCAAATATCTTCTCCCATTCTGTCAGTTGTCTTTTGGTTTTGTTGACTGTTCCCTTTGCTTTGCAAAAGCTTTTTATCTTGATGAAGTCCCAATAGTTCATTTTTGCCCTTGCCTCCCTTGCCTTTGGCGATGTTTCTAGGAAGAAGTTGCTTCGGCTGAGGTCAAAGAGGTTGCTGCCTGTGTTCTCCTTTAGGATTTTGATGGACTCCTGTCTCACATTGAGGTCTTTCAACCATTTGGAGTCTATTTTTGTGTGTGGTGTAAGGAAATGGTCCAGTTTCATTCTTCTGCATGTGGCTATCCAATTTTCCCAACA
>NC_058416.1:67838785-67865433 GCF_002201575.2 Neomonachus schauinslandi
TAATTCTCCTTTTGGATGGGGTCTTTGTCTGGTTTTGGGATCAAGGTAATGCTGGCCTCATAAAATGAGTTTGGAAGTTTTCCTTCCGTTTCTATTTTTTGGAACAGTTTCAGAAGAATAGGTATTAATTCTTCTTGAAATGTTTGGTAGAATTCCCCTGGGAAGCCATCTGGCCCTGGGCTTTTGTTTTTTGGGAGAGTTTTGATGACTGCTTCAATTTCCTTAGTGGTTATAGGTCTGTTCAGGTTTTCTATTTCATCCTGGTTCAGTTTTGGTAGTTGGTACATCTCTAGGAATGCATCCATTTCTTCCAGGTTATTTAATTTGCTGGCATAGAGTTGCTCATAATACGTTCTTATAATTGTTTGTATTTCTTTGGTGTTGGTTGTGATCTCTCCTCTTTCATTCATGATTTTGTTGATTTGGGTCATTTCTCTTCTCTTTTTGATAAGTCTGGCCAGGGGTTTATCAATCTTGTTAATTCTTTCAAAGAACCAGCTCCTAGTTTCGTTGATCTGTTCTACTGTTCTTTTAGTTTCTATTTCATTGATTTCTGCTCTGATCTTTATGATTTCTCTTCTCCTGCTGGGTTTAGGCTTTATTTGCTGTTCTTTCTCCAGCTCCTTTAGGTGTAGGGTTAGGTTGTGTACTTGAGACCTTTCTTGCTTCTTGAGAAAGGCTTGTATTGCTATATACTTTCCTCTTAGGACTGCCTTTTCTGCATCCCAAAGATTTTGAATAGTTGTGTTTTCATTTTCATTGGTTTCCATGTATTTTTTTAATTCTTCTTTAATTTCCTGGTTGACCCATTCGTTCTTCAGTAGGATGCTCTTTAGCCTCCATGTATTTGAGTTCTTTCTGACTTTTGTCTTGTGATTGAGCTCTAGTTTCAAAGCATTGTGGTCTGAAAATAGGCAGGGAATGATTCCAATCTTTTGGTACCAGTTGAGACCTGATTTATGACCTAGGATGTGATCTATTCTGGAGAATGTTCCATGGGCACTAGAGAAGAATGTGTATTCCGTTGCTTTGGGGTGGAATGTTCTGAATATGTCTGTAAAGTCCATTTGGTCCAGTGTGTCATTTAAAGTCTTTATTTCCTTGTTGATCTTTTGCTTAGACGATCTGTCCATTTCAGTGAGGGGGGTGTTAAAGTCCCCCACTATTATTGTATTGTTGTCGATGTGTTTCTTTGCTTTTGTTATTAATTGGCTTATGTAATTGGCTGATCCCATGTTAGGGGCATAGATATTTACAATTGTTAGATCTTCTTGTTGGATAGATCCTTTAAGTATGATATAGTGTCCTTCCTCATCTCTTATTACAGTCTTTGGTTTAAAATCTAATTTGTCTGATATAAGGATTGCCACCCCACTTTCTTTTGGTGTCCATTAGCATGGTAAATGGTTTTCCACCCCCTCACTTTCAATCTGGGGGTGTCTTTGGGTCTAAAATGAGTCTCTTGCAGACAGCATATCGATGGGTCTTGTTTTTTAATCCAGTCTGATAGCCTGTGTCTTTTGATTGGGGCATTTAGCCCATTTACATTCAGGGTAACTATTGAAAGATAGGAATTTAGTGCCATTGTATTGTCTGTAAGGTGACTGTTACCGTATATTGTCTGTGTTCCTTTCTGGTCTATGTTGCTTTTAGGCTCTCTTTGCTTAGAGGACCCCTTTCAAGATTTCCTGTAGGGCTGGTTTTGTGTTTGCAAATTCCTTTACTTTTTGTTTGTCCTGGAAGCTTTTTATCTCTCCTTCAATTTTCAATGACAGCCTAGCTGGATAGAGTATTCTTGGCTGCATATTTTTCTCATTTAGTGTTCTGAATATATCCTGCCAGTCCTTTCTGGCCTGCCAGGTCTCTGTGGATAGGTCTGTTGCCAATCTAATGTTTCTACCCTTGTAGGTTACATATCTCTTCTCCCGAGCTGTTTTCAGGATTTTCTCTTTGTCTATGAGACTCGTAAGTTTTACTATTAGATGTCGGGGTGTTGACCTATTTTTATTGATTTTGAGAGGGGTTCTCTGTGCTTCCTGGATTTTCATGCCTGTTTCCTTCCCCAAATTAGGGAAGTTCTCTACTATAATTTGCTCCATTATACCTTCTGCCCCTCTCTCTCTTTCTTCTTCTTCTGGGATCCCAATTATTCTAATGTTGTTTCGTCTTATGGTATCGCTTATCTCTCAAATTCTGCCCTCGTGATCCAGTAGTTGTTTATGTCTCTTTTTCTCAGCTTCTTTATTTTCCATCATTTCATCTTCTATATTACTGATTCTCTCTTCTGCCTCATTTATTCTAGCAGTTAGCGCCCCCATTTTTGATTGTACCTCATTAATAGCCTTTTTGATTTCTACTTGGTTGGATTTTAGTTCTTTTACTTCTCCAGAAGGGGTTTCTCTAATAAGTTCCATATTTTTTTCAAGCCCAGCTAGTATCTTTAAAGTGATGATTCTGAACTCTAGATCTGACATCGTACTAATGTCCGTATTGAGTAGGTCCCTGGCAGTTGGTACTACCTCTTGTTCTTTTTGTTGAGGTGATTTTTTCCATCTTCTCATTTTGTGCAGAGGAGAATAGATTAATGAGAGAACAAAATGCTAGCAGAGTAACAATGTCCCCAGAAAATATACTCTAAACAAATCAGAAAAGACCTGAAGCAGTGGAAAAAGAAATGGAAAGAGAGAAAAAAGAAAAAGAAAAAGATAAAGATAAAAACAAAAACAAACAAAACAAAACAACAACAACAACAAAAAACCAGAATGTGATCAAATATGATCAGGCTGGTATATAGATCAGTGCCACACACTAGATTTGGGGTGTATTTTGGTCTTTTAGAAGAAAGTGCCTCCCAAAATTTTAAAGAAAGAAAAACTTATATATGTACAAAAATAAAGGTTGATATGATGAAGGGATGGAATATGACTGTAAAGATGGAAATTATAAAAAATTTTATAAAGGGAATTGATAAGAACTTGTTTGAAAAAAGAAAGAGGAGGATTTAAAAAAAGAAGAGAAAAAGGGAGAGGATGTGATCAGGCAGGGGAATAGAAAACACCATATACTAGAGATTTAGGGTATATTTTGATCTGTTAGAAGAAACTATCTCAAAATTTTAAAGAGAGAACAACTTATATATATAAGCCAAAAATACGGGTAACTACTATGAAGGGATAGAATATGACTCTAAAAATGAAAAATAAAAATTAAAAAAAAAAGGGATTGATAAGATGTTGGTTGAAAAAGGGAAAAAGAAAAATTCAAAAAGAAAAAAAAAGAAAAAAAGACAGTTAAAAAAAAATTAACTTTGAAAGACTACAGAATCATGGTAAAAAAGCCATGAATTCTATGTGCAGTAGTCCCCTAGAGCTGGAGTTCTGCCGTTCTCATTGATGGGTAAACTTGGTCTTGGCTGGCTGTTCTCGCTGATCTTCTGGGGAGGGGCCTGTTGCCGTGGTTTCCAAATGTCTCTGCCGGAGGCAGAATTGCCCCACCCTTGCCCCCTCCCAGCTAAGTAATCTGCTCAGGTTTGCTCTCCGGGGCTTTTGTTCCCTGCGAGCTTTCCGTACAGCTTTGGAGGCGGAGAGTGAAAATGGTGGCCTCCCAATCTCTGCCCCGGAGGAGCCAAGAACTCGGGGCCCTGCTCCTCAGTGAGCCCCCAGAGAAAAGCCGTCAGTCACTCCCGTCTCCCCGGTCTCCAGCCGCACTCCGTGCTCACCCGGCCTGTGACCGCGCGTTTCTATCTCCGGCACCCGACCCCGGGTGGAGTCTCCAAATCCAGCAGATCCCTGCGGTGCACTCCCGCGCGGCTCCTCCCGGGGGAGGAAGGGGAGTCTCCCCGGATCTGCTGCTTGTTGGGTCCCTGCTGGAGGAGCAGTGGCCCGACTGTGCCGCGGATCACGGTTTATGGCATCCCCGAGCTGAGAGCCGGCGCCTGGGCTCCGCCTCTGCAGCCGGCTTCCCCGCTCCGATACCTGGGAGCTCTGCCGCACTCAGGCACCCCCGGTCTTTCTGTGACCCGTGGGTCCTGAGACCACACTGTCCCGGAGGGTTCCACCCCCCGCTTAGCCACCAGAGTGACGTCCCTCAGCGGAGCAGACTTTTAAAAGTTCCGATTTTGTGCTCCGCGGCTCTATCACTTGCCAGAAGCGGCCGCCGGAGGCCCCTCCCCCGCCGTCTATCCTCCCGAATATCGCCTCGGATTCACTTCTCCGCACGTCCTACCTTCCAGAAAGTGGTCGCTTTTCTGATGAGAGAGTTGTTGCTCTTCTTTTCTTCGATCTCCTGTTGAGTTTGTAGGTGTTCAGAATGGTTTGATCCCTATCCAGCTGAATTCCTGAGAGGAGACGAAATCCAGGTCTCCTACTCCTCCGCCATCTTGCTCCGCCCCCTCAGTAAGACTGTTTTAAAGTCAATGGCAATGTCAAGTTGAAGTTGCAAGTACAATCACTTGTATACTTTTTCAAATCTGTGCTTATTGTAGACAGAGTATGGGTAGAAGCTGTGGATAAAAAGATGGGTGGAAAAACAATGGAAAGAAATGCCTTCCATTTTTAGTCGGATAAGTTTTTATAAACTTCTGTCTGAATCATTTGATTTATTATTATTATTATTATTATTATTTCAAATTTCAAGTGTTTTGTATTGTGGGTCTGGACCTGAAGATAGAAAAGCATGACATGGTTCCCAGTGGATCCCACAAGGGGCCTGTTCCTATGAACTTCAGTGCTGTCTCACTGATGGGATTATCAAACACAGAATTTTTTCATTACCCAAGGCCAACTGGATCCAGAAGATGCTGTCAAATGTCCCACATCTGAGTATTCGGGAGGTGGAGATAAGAGAGACTGTGTGCCTGAGGTCAGAACACTGTGGCCCTCAGTTAGGGCAGACTTTTCAGTAGAGGTCCAGCCTAGCAGGAGGGGTGACAGTGGTGAATGAAGGAGTGACAGCCCAGCCTTGAGAGCACAGGGAGGTTTTATTCCACATCCCTGTGAGTCTTGAGCTCCATGCAAGCATCCTGAGGCTGCTGTCCCAGAATTAATGTACTGATCAGCCTCAGGTGCTGCCTGGTCCCTGGAGATGGTTGGGGTCTGAGCTGCCTCAGGGACAGAGACTCCCCCTGGGATTCCTGAGCATCAGCATCTTCCCAGAGAAGCAGGTGCTCAGGGCACATCCTGGCTGCCCTGGTGACAGGACCCCAGTCATACTTGATGTCACCAGCAGGAACCTGCTGATGGGAATTCTGCCTCCTGGGGATTGTGACACTGAGGATGGCTGGGTGAGCACAGGTTGAGCCTGACTTCTGGCAGGACAGAGAAGCCTGAAAACTTCAGAGGCCAATAAAATATACACTCAGAGAGATGAGAGCTCTGTGTGTGTGTGTGTGTGTGTGTGTGTGTGTGTGTGACCAAAAATGAGACCAAATATCCCTCTGTTCATCTTATGACTTCTCCTGAGAGATGGTTCTCCATGAAGGTGATTCTGGATTTAAAGGGCAGGTATCTCAAAGACCTCTTCCCCGTGGGGGGACTTGTATTAGGCAGGTAGGATTAACATGAGAGCCGACCTGTTAGCAATTTACTGAATCAGAAGTCAAGGTCTTGTTGAGTGACATAAATCTGTCTATTTTATCTCATCTGACCTTCCATCCAGTGAATGGTGTAAGCATAACTTAAAGCAAAAGATGCCTAATAGTGAAGAATCTATCTATCATCTATCTATCTGTCTATCTATCTATCTATCTATCTATCTATCTATCTATCTATCATCTATCATCTATATATTGATGCAGTGGATCACAAACTGGTATTATTTTGTCCCTTGTGGGAATTTGGAAATTACCTGTGTGGTGAGCAAGCAAGGTGAGGATAGGGGAACATAGGCCCTGGTACAGATGCCCCATACTCTTGCTCTTGAGCCCCAGAAATAAGCCTGAGGCCATTAACCCTTCTTATGTGTCCCTCTGATCCTTATTTTGGGGGTTCTCCATGCAAATATTTCCCTCCCTATTTAGACCTATGGCTGGGCTCCAGCTGAACAAAACAGAGTGTAGGAGTGGAAAGTACTTCATCCAGGGATGATGCAGGAGCACCAGCTAGAGGCAGGGAGACAGGAGCTCCCAGCTGAGGACTGGGTTGCACCAGCTCCCTCCAGTGGATACAGGAGACATGTTAACCCTGGGCTACAGATGGTACCCAGGGCTCCTGTACTCCCATCCCACTGCTCATTGTTCCAGCCTCTTCAGGTTGGATTCTTTCATTTAGAAATACCTGTGGGAGTGTCCTTCATATGTTTCTGTGACTTGATAACTCAGTCTTTTCATCACTGAATTATATTCAGAGTATGTATGTACTAGAGTTTGTTTAGCCATTCACCTATGAAGGACCTGTTAGTTTCTTTCAAGTTTTGACAATCAAATAAATGAGCAATAAACATTTATGTGTATATTCTGTGTAGACACAAGTAACTCATTTGGGGAAATATGTGGGAGTGTGAATTCTGTATTGCATCATACATAAGTTCATCTTTTTAAGGAACTGCGAAGGCATCTTCCAAAGTTCTGGGGCATTTGGCATTCCCACCAGCAATGAATGAGAGTTCCTCTTGCCACATGTCCTTAGCAGCATCTGATGCTGCCATTCTATCTAATTTTATCTACGTTAATAAGAATCTGGTGGTACTTCATAGATGGATTTTATGAATTTAAGGAATGTTCCCTCTATCCCTATACTCTGAAGAGTTTTAATCAGGAAAGGATGCAGTATTTTGTCAAATGCTTTTTCTGCATCAATTGAGAGGACCATATGGTTCTTCTCTCTCCTCTTATTAATGTGTTCTATCACATTCATTGATTTGCGAATGTTGAACCACCCTTGCATCCCAGGGATAAATCCCACTTCGTCGTGGTGGATGATCCTTTTAATGTATTGTTGAATCTTCTTAGCTAGGATTCTGTTGAGGATTTTGGAATCCATATTCATCAGGGATATTGGTCTGAAATTCTCCTTTTTGATGGGGTCTTTGCCTGGTTTGGGGGTTAAGGTAATGCTGGCCTCATAGAATGAGTCTGGAAGCTTTCCTTCTGTTTCTATTGTTTGAAACAGCTTCAGGAGAATAAGTATTATTTCTTCTTTGAATGTTGGTAAAATTCCCCAGGGAATCTATCAGGCCCTGGACTCTTGTTTTTTGGGAAGTTTTTGATCACTGCTTCCATCTCGTTACTGGTTATTGGCCTATTCAGGTTGTCAATTTCTTCCTGTTTCAGTCTTGGGAGCTTATAGGTTTCCAGGAAGGCATCCATTTCATCTGGGTTGCTTAGCTTATTGGCATATAGTTGTTGATAATAATTTCTAATAATTGTTTCTATTTCCTTGGTGTTAGTCGTGATCTCTCCCCTTTCTTTCATAATTTTATTAATTTGGGTCCTTTCTCTTTTCTTTTGGATAATACTGGCCAGTGGTTTATCATTCTTATTAATTCTTTCAAAGAACCAGCTTCTAGTTTCATTGACCTGATCTACTGTGTTTCTGGTTTCTATTTCATTGATCTCTGCTCTAATCTTAATTATTTCTCTTCTAATGCATGGCTTAGGTATCGTTTGTTGCTTTTTTTCTAGTTCTTTAAGGTGTAAAGTTAGTTGGTGAATTCGGGATTTTTCCATTTTTTTGAGTGAGGCTTGGATGGCTATGTATTTCCCCCTTAGGACTGCCTTTGCAGTATCCCATAGGTTTTTGGACCGATGTGTTTTTGTTCTCATTGGTTTCCATGAATTGTTTAAGTTCTTCTTTGATTTCTTGGTTGACCCAAACATTCTTGAGCAGAGTGGTCTTTAGCTTCCAAGTGTTTGAATTTCTGCCAAATTTTTTCTTGTGATTGAGTTCCAGTTTTAAAGCATTATGGTCTGAGAATATGCAGAGAATCATCTCAATCTTTTGGTATTGGTTGAGACCTGATTTATGACCCAGTATGTGGTCTATTCTGGAGAAAGTTCCATGTGCACTCGAGAAGAATGAGCATTCTGTTGTTTTAGGGTAGAATGTTCTATGTATATCTATGAGGTCCATCTGGTCCAGTGTATCATTCAAAGCTCTTGTTTCTTTGTTGATTTTCTGCTTAGATGATCTGTCTATTGCTGAGAGTGGTGTATTGAGGTCTCCTACAATTAATGTATTGTTATCAATATGACTATTTATTTTGGCCAGCAGTTGGCTTATGTAGATGGCTGTTCCCATGTTGGGGACATAGATATTTACAATTGTTAGGTCTTCTTGTTGGATAGACCCTTTAAAGAACTTCTCAAACTCAACACCCCCGAAACAAATAATCAAGTAAAAAAATGGGCAGAAGACATGAACAGACACTTCTCTGAAGAAGACATACAAATGGCTAAGAGACACATGAAAAAATGTTCAACATCATTAGCCATCAGAGAAATTCAAATCAAAAACCACATTGAGATACCACCTTACACCAGTTAGAATGGCAAAAATTGACAAGGCAAAAAATAACGAATGTTGGAGAGGTTGTGGAGAAAGGGGAACCCTCTTACACCGTTGGTGGGAATGCAAGTTGGTACAGTCACTTTGGAAAACAGTGTGGAGGTTCCTCAAAAATTTAAAAATAGAGCTACCCTATGACCCAGCAATTGCACTCCTGGGTATATACCCCAAAGACACAGATGTGGTGAAAAGAAGGGCCATATGCACCCCAATGTTCATGGCAGCAATGTCTGCAGTAGCCAAACTGTGGAAAGAGCCGAAATGCCCTTCAATGGATGAATGGATAAAGAAGATGTGGTCCAATATATACAATGGAATATTACTCAGCCATCAGAAAGGATGAATACCCAACTTTTACATCAACATGGATGGGACTGGAGGAGATTATGCTAAGTGAAATAAGTCAAGCAGAGAAAGTCAATTATCATATGGTTTCACTTATTTGTAGAACATAAGGAATAACATGGAGGACATTAGGAGAAGGAAAGGAAAAATGAGGGGGGTAGAAATCAGAGGGGGAGATGAACCATGAGAGACTATGGACTCTGAGAAACAAACTGAGGGTTTTAGAGGGGAAAGGGTGGGGGATGGGTTAGTCCGGTGATGGGCATTAAGGAGGGCACGCACGGCATGGAGCACTGGGTGTTACATGAAAACAATGAATCGTGGATCACTACATCAAAAACTAATGATGTATTGTATGGTGACTAACATAACATAATAAAATTAAATTAAATTAAAAAAAAGAATCTGGTGGTACCTCATTGTTTTAATTTGTATCCCAATGACATATTGTGCCATTTGTGTACCTTCTTTGGTAAGGGATTTTCACATCTGCTCAGTGGGAGACACGATCGAGCCCCTGGATATTCAGGAGCTGAGCAAAGCTCTAATTTAAGGGAAAAAAGAGAAAATATGTATCGCTAAGATTTCAGAGGTCAGGGAATTCTCAATAAAGCCCATCATGGTACCAGGGGACATGTAGAGGGATGGGCAGAGGGCCACCTGGTTCTCCCAGGTCACACATCCTGCACTACTGCCCTTCTTGTCATTCCTACCCAGTATATGTGAGAGCAATTTTGTTTCTGGAAACAAAGTAACTATTTTTGCATTGGGAGACCAGTACCTACAAACTGGGATATTTCCATTGACCTTCTAAACTTAAACAGGTCCAGAGATTGATGTCCTCTGGTTTTAATGGATATGTAACATTAGAAACCATATTCTGAGTTGGTGTTGGTCCCAGGCAGGGAGAGGGGAGAGGTGAATAAGTCCAGTGCAGAGGTGGATGGTATAAGTTATCACATGTCCCCGTGGAACAGGAGCTCTGTGTGACATTTTGTTGCATGCAGCTCTACAGCCATGATGATCAGCTTCTCATCACAGGTTCTAGCAACACACCTGGATCTGGTGAATCTGGCTTGAACAGCTGGATGTTCCCTCATCACTCTCCTGGGTCACAATGTAGGGGGTTCTGTTTGGAAGCTTTGGTATCATTACCATGGTGATCCCTGTGTTTCTGCTGCTCCTGTGCAGGGGGAGGTGACCTAGGATCTGGGATTATTCAGAGCTTCTGCCTGGGGGAGTGACACATGCACATATGGGGGAGTTACTGCTCCGGATCTTCCAAAGCCCACACTCCCTGGACTGTGGAAAAGATCCATTGGGTTCTGAGGGGACAGGAGGACACAGTCAGTATCTGTGGGCTCAGGAAACCACTCATGGGAGTCCCATAGACCCTGGTATCAGCTACAGAAGAGACTCATCCATGGACCTATTTAACCCAAATTGCCTGGGGCAGGCTCAGCATTTCACCAGCAACTGTGGGGCATTTCCCTACTTTCTCAAGGCCGTTAAAGGGGTTCTTGGCCTCAAGCCTCAAAGTTCCACTTTAAATAACTCCCATCCCCCTGACTTCACTACTGAGTTGTCAGGTGCCAGAGTAGGATCCAGGCCAGCCCTGGGACTGGTTTTGTCCTGGGGACTATACCCTCACACAGATTCTCACATCCCAGTGCCTCCTACCTGGACAAAATGAGCCTCAGACAGCCCTGAGCACAAGAGCCTGTGTGGACAGGAAAGGTCTCTGCTCTGACCTCTGGAAGGGCAGAGGCCATGCTGTAGACTATCCACCCGCTGGGATGGTCCATTACCGCTGAGGAGGATGAAATCAAAGAAGGATCATTTCCCTCATTTCAGGAGAAAAAGAGCAACTACACAGTCCTGGCTATGTCCCAGATGAATAAACAAGCAACATCAGCATTATCCTGACACGTTTCACTTCTCATTTTTGTTTTGTTTTTCCTGAAAGCCACAGAAACATTGAATGGGTAGTTGATGGTAAATATATTATCAACCAGGTGATACTTACTGGTACAGTTGTGTATATACAACTTATTTTATAAGTTTTAAATTGCCATGAAACAAGACTCCAAACAGATGGAGGTTTCTGTACCACGTCCCATCTGCCTGTGTCACCGTGAGAAGCATTACTGTGTCCAATCAGACTGTAATAGTCAGCCTCATCCTCAAGCTGCAGCCCCAAGATGAGCAGGAGCCCTGCATTGTCTGAAGTATCTTTGGATCGAGAGAAGTGGCTGGGGCGCCTGGAGCCCTGGTGCTTATTTGAGTCTGAGTAATAGTACAGGAGAGACCATGGAGGGCTCCCTGGCTTTTGTTGTTGCCAATGTATGTAGTAGCAGCCAATGCTGAACCCACTGGTCAGGGTGCAGGTGAGTCTGGCTGATGATCCCAGAGATGCAGAGAGGGAGGGAGGCTGGGTCAGGACAGGCTGGGACAGGGAACCTGCAAAAACACACACTCATGGGTGATGGGTGCAGGACCATGATAAAATTTCTCAGGCTCTGATCCAGATGGGCTAATTCAGGCCAGGAGTCTTCCCTGTGTCTCCGAGGACTCCCCCTTCCTGTGTAGTGAGAGAGGAGGATGAGGAGCACAGGAGTCCAGGTCAAAGTAACACAGACTCTTCAACCCCCAGTGGGCTGGGCTGCCCCAGGCCTCCTTTTCTCCTCCACCCTCCGCCACTGGAGGGGCTGTCCATGCAAATGGGGTCCACCCAGTGACTGCCCAGCTTCCCCCTGAGTCCTGGTGCTGGAGCTTAGTTCATGCCTCAGACTGTGAAGGATGGAGGTTGACTTCATCCCTGGGGAGACCCCTGGGAGGAAGCACCTGCTGAGACCACACACAGGCACCCTGAGCAGAGGGCACCAGCAAAACAGCCTGGTTCTTGGTCCACAGGTCTTGTCTCCTGCTTGTGGTTCAGACATGTGTCCCTACCACCCCCTGCTGGCCCGGCCCCGGTGCATGTTGCAAGGCACCTGAAAGGCAATGTTGGCCTCCTGCCTGGGAGAGAGGCGGGGCCTCTTTGACCATTGACATTTCCACTGCCCGCTCCCCACAAATGGGAGGGACCCCTTACCCCAGGGCTCCTCACTAGGTTGCAACGCTTCACAACCATACACCTCTCAGTTCCTTATTTTGGCCTCCGCAGGTGCTAACCCACTGACCCTCCCTTATGCATTTATGTTAATGAAGGGTGGGATCGTGGAACTCCTCCTGTGGGAGGACATGGTCCCTAAGGGAGGACATGCCCTGCTGTCAGCACAGCAGAAGGCCCCCTCAGGCTCTAGATGCCCCTCTAGGTATGATCTACCTGCTGCCCTGGCCTCCACCTGCCCCTTCAGCTCCCGAAGGTCACCTCCAGGGGCTCCTCCTGGCGCTCTTCCCCACTTGTCATACAGGCAAAGGACACCTGAAATTTCCCATTTATTTAATGACCAATATTCCAGTGTTAAACTCTGCTCTCCCTGGAGCATTCAGATCCATGTGCCTCCATCTCTCCCATTCCTACTTCTTCTGCAAATTCCAAATTAGACTCCACTCACACTGATGAGGTGTCTTGGGCCCTACTCCCCACCCTCAGCCCTGGCCCCATACAGATACCTGTCCCCAGGCCTGCACCTGCTCCATCCTTTTTCCCCTCCCACAGCACCTCTTCAGGGGCTGGAACAACAAGCACACATGGAGCTGAAACAAGAAGTGGAAAGACTTATTTTTAATTGGAAGAGATTTATAATTGTTTCTGGATGAAAATAAACTTGTTCAAAGTAAAGTCCTGAGAAATTTCCAGTCTCGGATAGCAGAGAACCATTGCTTCTCAAGACAGGTCCTTGCTGGATGCAGGAGCCTGTGATCCGCAGGAGTGCTCTGGTCCTGGAGCCATGACCCACTGGTCACCATGATTCACCCTAGTTGGGGGCCTAAAGGAAGACATCTGAGGAACCACAGGGAATTATCCAAGTTTACCTGAATTAGCAGGACTGCACCTTCTAACTCGGATCCCCAGCAGATGTCATCAGGGTTATAGCTTTAACCCTTGTGAGTTTGGATGCAGGTCTGTCTTCATTTGGGTTGTCACCAGTCTGAAAGTGAGGCTGACAGGGAAGTTCCAGTGTCCCCAGTGAGCAGTACCTCTCCGAAGTACAGTGACCTGAGGTACCACTGCCAGTTTCAGTGGGAGCCCAGGATTCAGATCCCAGAAAGCACTCTTTGAACAGGAGTTTTTATTCACTTCAGCCTTTGCCTTCCTGGTGAAGGAAGAGGTCCCTGGAAGAGACAGTATGGCTTATCAGTGTGTCAGACCCCTAGACAAGGCCCTGCTCCCGGCACACTTGACATGTGTTCCCCAGGCCCAGGGCTTTCTTGGAAAGGGCAGAACTGATGGTCCCCCTTCACATGCCACATCACAGAATCCTGCTGATACCCTGTTCTGTGAGGCCAAAGCTCCTGCCCAGGATGCTCACCTTTCCCAGAAGGGAGTTTTCTGACCACTAGATCATTTTCTAACTCAGCATTCTTGAAAGACTCAACAAATATTTAGGGGAAATGAAAACTCACATTTTGGAAGAATGGGTTTTCATGTTTGTCATATAGCTATGTGCATTGGTTTAAGAACATCATATACCATTGCTGTTGATAATATGGGTGCTGGCATCAGACAAATCTGAGTTCAATGTCTCAATTTCTAATTCTTTTTTTTTTTTAAGATTTTACTTATTTATTTGACAGAGAGAGATACAGCGAGAGAGGGAACACAAGCAGGGGGAGTGGGAGAGGGAGAAGCAGGCTTCCTGTGGAGCAGGGAGCCCGATGAGGGACTCGATCCCAGGACCCTGGGATCATGACCTGAGCTGAAGGCAGACGCACAACGACTGAGCTACCCAGGTGCCCCTCAATTTCTAATTCTTTAAATTAGAGAGAGAGAGGGCGCCTGGGTAGCTCAGATGGTTAAGCTTCTCCCTCTCCCTCTGCCACTCCCTCTGCTTATGCTCCTCTGTCTATCTCTCTGTCAAATAAATAAATAAAATCTTTTTTAAAAAAAATTAGAGAGAGAGAGAGAGAGAGAGAGAGAGAGTGTGTGTGTGTGTGTGTGTGTGTGCGCATACACGAGATTAGTACTTAGCACTCTGGATACAGTTTGCCCTCTACATAGATTAACTATCACATGGGTAGCATTCTTCACCATGTTTAACTTATGGCTGCTCACAGTTTGAAAAAAAATCTATACAGAACTTGAAAAAATATTGAAATGTTACTTATTAGGAAAAGGTACAAAACCACAATGTGGTACTAATTTATTCCAGTAGCATGGCCATAGTCAAAAAGACATATAACAATTGGTGGCTGGGAAGTGGGACAAATGGACCCTCATACAGCCTTGATAAATATGTCACCTTGCAGCCATTTTGGGAAACAATCTGACAGTTGCTCAAAAGGTATGTCATCAAATCACCATATGATCCAAAAGTTCTAAATATTTTTACATCCAAGAAAAATGAACACATATGCACACATAGAAATATGTATAAGGTTGTTTATGGCAACAGTATGGTTAATTGCTAAAAGATGTAAATAACCCAAATGTCCACCAACTAATGGATGGATAGACAAACTGTGGAATGTCATGGAAATGATGATATGGATGATATGGATGAGTTTCTGAATCATTATGTGAAAAAAATCAAATGAAATAAGCTATTCCCACAGGGCTCCGTGTTACATAATTTCATTATGTAAAATATGTGTACAGTAAATCAATCTGTAGGGACTGAAAGCAGATCAGTGGTTACTAGTCACTGGGTGGAGACAGGATGAGGGTGACTGTTAATGTTTGGGGGGCACCCCTGCTCCCTGAAATGACTCAGGGCTTCCACAGTCCCAAAAATCCATACTGAGGAGGCGTGATCTTCCTCACTTGGCAACACGTGTAGACACAACACCAGAATGTCCTGTTGTGTCCCAACCTCTCAGGCTTTATTGGGGAAATTACAGGGATGGGCTCAGCAAGGCCCCAACTCTGCCCCCTCTCATGAGCCTCAGGAGGAGCTGAAGAGGAAGGGCAGGGGCAGCGGGATGGATGTGGGCTGTGGCCAGGGAAAGTGTCCCCTCCTGAGATGCTCTAATTTTAATTAATTAAGTGACAGAGAGGCCTAGAAGGGAGGCATGATGGAAGGAGGGTCAGCAGTTGCTCTGGGAGGAGATGTGGCCAGGACTGAATCCATGTTCATGGATGGAACCTGGAGACCCAGGGGGAGTGAGGTCACTCGGGGAAGTATAGACAGAGTCCAGCCTAGCTCAGGGCAGGTCACCCTGACAGACTTTGTGGTCACCACAGCCTCTCTTGCTCATATCTAAGTGGTATTTGAAGCCAGAACAAAGTACTGACACTGGACTAGGGGATGGAAATGAGGAAAAGGGAAGGTGCCACTGATGAGTCATTTTGAAATATCCTCACCCCTCACCTGTGCAGACAGAAGGGTAAGGAGCGAAGGACCCCAGGCCAGGGATGGAGGGGCCCCAGAGTTCTCTTCCTGACACCCAAGTGTGGGGACAACCTCGCCTACAACTCTATGAACTCCTTCAGTGCCTTTGTGAGAAGGATCTTCTTCATCTGAGTGTCCCCAGAACCTTAGTATCCACAGCCTCATCAGCATCCTGGTGGGAGCCGCAGATCACCTTGGGATGAAGAAGAGACTTGGCTCCTACAGAAGAACCTGCCTTAGTGGGGAGGGAGCATGATGCCAGGTGTCCCAGTGGGGAGGTCACATGCACAGTCACATCTAACACTGAAGAAGCAGGACTTAGTTAGGCAGTGAGCACTCATGTGAGAACAAACCTATTAACAACTCACAGAATCTTGCTGAGTCACAGTAATCTGTCCATTTCTATCTCTGCAGACACAAGAACCATAGCTGCAGGGTGTCCAGGTGTCAGGGATCACAGGGCGGGGGTGAGCACACAGCCCTCCTTTTTGCCTCTGCACCCCGCTGTTCTCCACAGTCCTCTGTGTCTCCAGGTGTCTACCTGGGGTGACCAGAGGATAGTGGTGACTTTTAAGGGGGAAAAAGTCTAAAGCATGGGACTCAGTCAGGGACCAGAAGAATATGTTTCTGGGATGAATGTACTGTCTGGAGAGTCCTTAGGAAACACAGATTTGGGGCAGAAGAAAAAGAATAACGTATTTTGAAATGTGCAACCCATCTTTGTGGATTTGCTCAAGCTCAATGTGGGTGCAGCATCAGTTAATTCTGAAGGAGGAAAAAGAATCTATAGATTACATGTGCAAATACCTAAAGTTTGGGTAAAATATCCTTTTCAGGGAAAAAAAATGTAAGAAGTTTATTTTTAAAGTAAAAGGACTGACTGGGAGTGTTGGGGGGCAGAAAACCAGAGCAGGGAGTGGGGGTAAGAGCAGGAAGGAGAATATGAGGGGTTTCATGCACCTTGGTTTCCCGGTCTCTCTCCTGCCTAGAGATGGACCCGGGAGACTGGAAACCACAGCAAGATCATTTCCAGTTTCCTCTGAAATCCTATGTGGAGACAGAGTTCAGTTCTGAAGAGCCAGAGGGAGAGACTGAAGCCTGAGGGACACGGGAGCAGAGGGGAGAAGAGAAGGGAGGGTGTTGGGGTTGTTGTCAGGGAGAGTCTGTAGGATCTGGTCCAAGTTCATGTGTAGCTGGTTCAGAGAGAGGAGACTGTGTCTGTGACCAGGGTCATTGTCAATGTATCAGCTGTGGATACATCAGAAGTGACACAAGGTCACATTTTATGGAATAAGATGATAGAACATGGCACACCTGAAGAGGGCATGGAGCTTTCCCCACTAGTTGCCCTATGCATCTCCTCCATCTGGCTGTTTATGAGTAATATCCTTTCAGAATAAACTACTTAACCCAATCTGTCATTGAGAGAGCTTGGATTATCCACAGGTCCTTCTCCCCAAATAACTGGTTATGTTGAATCGGAGCCAAGGCAGGGTTTGAGTGACTGACACCTTCTCCCCTCTTGGCCCTGGGAGCCGATTAGTTCAAGACTGTGGCAAACCGGTATCTCAGGTCCCCTTGGCAACCCCAGTGCCCTGTCTCCCGGGGAGGATTGCGAGGATTGCGTTTCTAAAGGACCCTGAGGAGCCCAGACTTCTGGATGTCTTTTTCTTGGAGGAGGAGGGGAAAGATGGCGGAGGAGTAGGGGACCCTATTTCAACTGGTCCCCAGAATTGAGCTGGATAACTACCAGACCACTCTGAGCACCCACGAAACCAGCCTGAGATGTAAGAAGATCTGGATCTCTACAAACAGAATATCGCAGGCGGTTGGTTTTGAGGTACGAAGCGGGGAGCAGTGATTCTGCGGGCAGATATCGGAGGATAAACGGCGGCGGGAGGGTGCCTGGCCGTGGGGATCCTACACCGCCGGTGAGTGACAGCCTCGTGTGCTGCAGACGGGGCACAGACTCGCAGACCGGTAGCGTCGGGAAAGGACTTTAGGGCAGCCCCCGGGGTGGAAACCCCGACCGGCGGGGTCGCGCGCTCGAACTGGGAGCGGCTGGCGGTTTTAGAAGCACAAAGGGCAGAGACATGCCCCGACCTGGAGGTAGGACTGGGAGCGCTGCGGAGGGGTGCACAACCCAGGATGCTGAAGTTTATGGCAGCACGGACAGAAACAGAGACAGTGTGGCCTGGAGAGCTCACTGAAGAACAGACTGCGGTCTCTCTGCTCTAAGGCAGAGGGTTGGAAACGGTCTCTTCTGCTCTGACTCGCAGAAGAGACGCGGAAAGCCGCCAGGGAAAGGCGCCAGAGAACAAAAGCCCCAAAGACTGATTCCCACTGAGCCCAACCCCCGCCACAGGGGTGCAGGGCAACTCGGCCCAAACAGGGTTGCCTGAGTAACAGCACGGCAGGCCCCTCCCGCAGAAGACAGGCTGGGAAAACAAGAGGCCAGCAACTCTAAGGTCCCAAGAAAACAGGTGCATCTTGCTTGGGTTCTGGTCAATAATTTGGACTCTATACATTCCCTCAAACACCCACCAACAGAATGACTAGGAGGAGGAGCCCCCAAAACAGAAAAGACTCAGAGATTATGACTTATGCTGCAGATTTATAAATGGATGCAGATATAACCAAGATGTTGGAGATGGAATTCAGGCTAGCCATTGTGAAGACAATGGCTAGAATGGAGAAATCAATTAATGGCAACATAGAGTCTCTAAGGGCAGAAATAAAAGGGGAATTGGCAGAACTTACAAATGCTATCAATGAGATCCAATCCAATCTAGATAATCTAACAGCTAGGGTAACTGAGACAGAAGAGAGAATAAGCGATCTGGAAGACAGTATAATAGATAAAAAGGGAAAAGAGGAGGCCAGGGAAAAACAACTCAGAGTCCATGAAAATAGAATCAGAGAAATAAGTGACACCATGAGGCATTCCAATGTCAGAATAATTGGAATCCCGGAGGGAGTGGAGAGAGAGAGAGGGCTAGAAGATGTATTTGAGCAAATCGTAGCTGAGAACTTCCCTAATCTGGGGAATGAAACAAACATTCGAGTCCTAGAGGCAGAGAGGACCCGTCCCAAGATCAAGGAAAACAGGCCAACACCCCAGCATGTAATAGTAAAACTTGCAAATCTTAGAACCAAGGAAACCATCTTAAGGGCAGTTAGGGGGAAGAGATTCCTTACGTACAGAGGGAGGAACATCAGAATAACATCAGACCTATCCACAGAGACCTGGCAAGCCAGAAAGGCCTGGCAAGACATATTCAGGGTACTAAATGAGAAGAACATGCAGCCAAGAATACTTTATTCGGCAAGGCTTTCATTTAGAATGGATGGAGAGATGCAGAGCTTCCACGACCGGCAGAAGTTGAAAGAATATGTGACCACTAAGCCGGCCCTGCAAGAAATATTAAGGGGGGTTCTATAAAAGGAGAAAGACCCCAAGAGTGATCTACAACAGAAATTTACAGGGACAATCTATAAAAACAATGTCTTCACAGGCAACATGATGACAATT
This sequence comes from Neomonachus schauinslandi, assembly GCF_002201575.2. Classification (NCBI taxonomy): domain Eukaryota; kingdom Metazoa; phylum Chordata; class Mammalia; order Carnivora; family Phocidae; genus Neomonachus; species Neomonachus schauinslandi. The sequence continues at coordinate 67,857,661 of NC_058416.1, forward strand.
AATTCATATCTTTCAATAATCACTCTCAACATGAATGGCCTAAACGCTCCCATAAAACGGCACAGGGTTGCAGATTGGATAAAAAGACAGGACCCATCCATATGCTGTCTACAAGAGACTCATTTTGAACGTAACGATACATCCAGACTGAAAGTGAAGGGATGGAGATCCATCTTCCATGCCAGCGGACCTCAAAAGAAAGCTGGGGTAGCAATTCTTATATCAGACAAATGAGATTTTAAACTAAAGTCTGTCATAAGAGACACAGAAGGACACTATATCATTCTTAAAGGGTCTATCCAACAAGAAGATCTAACAATTGTAAATATCTATGCCTCCAACATAGGAGCAGCCATCTACATAAGCCAACTGTTAACCAAAATAAAGAGTCATATTGATAACAATACGTTAATTGTAGGAGACCTCAATACTCCACTCTGAGCAATGGACAGATCATCTAAGCAGAAAATCAACAAGGAAACAAGAGCTTTGAATGACACATTGGACCAGATAAACCTCATAGATATTTACAGAACATTCCACCCTAAAACAACAGAATACTCATTCTTCTCGAGCGCACATGGAACTTTCTCCAGAATAGACCATATACTGGGTCACAAATCAGGTCTCAACCAATACCAAAAGATTGAGATGATTCCCTGCATATTCTCAGACCACAATGCTTTAAAACTGGAACTCCATCACAAGAAAAAAATTGGCAGAAATTCAAACACTTGGAAGCTAAAGACCACTCTGCTCAAGAATGTTTGGGTCAACCAGGAAATCAAAGAAGAACTTAAACAATTCATGGAAATCAATGAGAACGAAAACACATCGGTCCAAAACCTATGGGATGCTGCAAAGGCGGTCCTAAGGAGGAAATACATAGCCATCCAAGCCTCACTCAAAAAAATAGAAAAATCCCAAATTCACCAACTAACTCTACACCTTAGAGAACTAGAGAAAGAGCAACAAACGACGCCTAAGCCACGCATTAGAAGAGAAATAATTAAAATTAGAGTAGAAATCAATGAATTAGAAACCAGAAACAGAGTAGATCAGATCAACGAAACTAGAAGTTGATTCTTTGAAAGAATTAATAAGATTGATAAACCACTGGCCAGACTTATCCAAAAGAAGAGAGAAAGGACCCAAATTAATAAAATTATGAAAGAAAGGGGAGAGATCACGACCAACACCAAGGAAATAGAAACAATTATTAGAAATTATTATCAACAACTATATGCCAATAATCTGAGCAATCTGGATGAAATGGAGGCCTTCCTGGAAACCTATAAGCTGCCAAGACTGAAACAGGAAGAAATTGACAACCTGAATAGGCCAATAACCAGTAACGAGATTGAAGGAGTGATCAAAAACCTCCCAAAAAACAAGAGTCCAGGGCCTGCTGGATTCCCTGGGGAGTTCTACCAAACATTCAAAGAAGAAATAATACCTACTCTACTGAAGCTGTTTCAAAAAATAGAAACAGAAGGAAAGCTTCCAGACTCATTCTATGAGGCCAGCATTACCTTAATCCCCAAATGAGGCAAAGATCCCATCAAAAAGGAGAATTTCAGACCGATATCTCTGATGAATATGGATTCCAAAATCCTCAACAAAATCCTAGCTACTAGGATCCAACAATACATTAAAAGGATCATCCACCACGACCAAGTGGGATTTATCCCCGGGATGCAAGGGTGGTTCAACATTCGCAAATCAATCAATGTGATAGAACACATTAATAAGAGGAGGGAGAAGAACCATATGGTCCTCTCAATTGATGCAGAAAAAGCATTTGACAAAATACAACATCCTTTCCTGATTAAAACTCTCCAGAGTATAGGGATAGAGGGAACATTCCTCAAGCTCATAAAATCCATCTATGAAAAACCCACAGCAAATATCATCCTCAATGGGGAAAAGCTGAGAGCCTTTCCCTTAAGATCAGGAACACGTCAAGGGTGCCCACTCTCACCACTGTTGTTCAACATAGTACTAGAAGTCCTAGCAACAGCAATCAGACAACAAAAAGAAATAAAAGGTATTCAAATTGGCAAAGAAGAAGTCAAACTCTCTCTTTTCGCAGATGACATGATACTTTATGCGGAAACCCAAAAGACTCCACGCCCAAATTACTAGCACTCATCCAGCAATTCAGTAATGTGGCAGGATACAAAATCAATGCACAGAAATCAGTTGCTTTCTTATACACTAACAACGCAACTGTTGAAAGAGAAATTAAAGAAATGATTCCATTTACAGTAGCACCACAAACCATAAGATACCTCGGAATAAACCTAACCAAAGAGGTAAAGGATCTATACTCTAGGAACTACAAAACACTCATGAAAGAAATTGAAGAAGACCCAAAAAGATGGAAAAATATTCCATGCTCATGGATCGGAAGAATAAACATTGTTAAAATGTCCACACTACCCAGAGCAATCTATACCTTCAATGCCATCCCGATCAAAATTCCAATGACATTATTCAAAGTGCTGGAACAAACAATTCTAAAATTTGTATGGAATCAGAAAAGACCCCGAATGGCCAAGGAGATGTTGAAAAAGAAAAACAAAGCTGGGGGCATCACGTTGCCCGATTTCAAGCTATATTACAAAGCTGTGCTCGCCAAGACAGCATGGTACTGGCACAAAAACAGACATACAGACCAATGGAACAGAATGATAACCCAGATATGGACCCTCAAGTCTATGGTCAAATAATCTTTGACAAAGCAGGAAAAAACATGCAATGGAAAAAAGACAGTCTCTTCAATAAATGGTGCTGGGAAAATTGGACAGCCACATGCAGAAGAATGAAACTCGACCATTCTCTAACACCATTCACAAAGATAAACTCAAAGTGGCTGAAAGACCTCAATGTGAGACAGGAATCCATCCAAATCCTAGAGGAGAACATAGGCAGTAACCTCTTTGACATCGGCCACAGCAACTTTTCAAGAGACATCTCCAAAAGCTAGTGAAACAAAAGCAAAAATGAACTTTTGGGACTTCATCAAGATAAAAAGCTTCTGCACAGCAAAGGAAATAGTCAACAAAACATAGAGGCAACCCACAGAATGGGAGAAGATATTTGCAAATGACACTACAGATAAAGGGCTGGTATCCAAAATCTATAAAGAACTTCTCAAACTCAACACCCAAAAAACAAATAATCAAGTCAAAAAGTGGGCAGAAGAGATGAACAGACACTTCTCTGAAGAAGACATACAAATGCCTAAGAGACACATGAAAAAGTGTTCATCATCATTAGCCATCAGGGAAATCCAAATCAAAACCACACTGAGATACCACCTTACACCAGTTAGAATGGCCAAAATGGACAGGGAAAGAAACAACAAATGTTGGAGAGGTTGTGGAGAAAGGGGAACCCTCTTACACTGTTGGTGGGAATGCAAGTTGGTACAGCCACTTTGGAAAACAGTGTGGAGGTTCCTCAAAAATTTAAAAATAGAGCTACCCTATGACCCAGCAATTGCACTCCTGGGTATTTACCCCAAAGACACAGATGTAGTGAAAAGAAGGGCCATATGCACCCCAATGTTCATAGCAGCAATGTCCACAATAGCCAAACTGTGGAAAGAGCCAAGATACCCTTCAACAGATGAAGGGATAAAGAAGATGTGGTCCATATATACAATGGAATATTACTCAGCCATCAGAAAGGATGAATACCCAAATTTTACATCAACATGGATGGGACTGGAGGAGATTATGCTAAGAGAAATAAGTCAAGCAGAGAAAGTCAATTATCATACGGTTTCACTTATTTGTGGAACATAAGGAATAACATGGAGGACATTAGGAGAAGGAAGGGAAAAATGGGCGGGGGAAATTGGAGGGAGAGATGAACCATGAGAGACTGTGGACCTGAGAAACTAGAGGGGAGGGGGGAGGGGGGATTGGTTAGCCCGGTGATGGGTATTAAGGAGGGCACGTACTGCATGGAGCACTGGGTGTTATATGAAAACAATGGGTCGTGGATCACTACATCAAAAACTAATGATGTATTGTATGGTGACTAACATAATATAATAAAATTAAAAACTACAAAAAAAAAAAAGATGATAGAACGGATTGTGGAGGAATGTTCGTGGGCAGTATGTTCAGCTGTAGACACAGAATTCATTCCTGTCCATCTTCTCCAGATTGAGTGGGGGTGTGCCCTTGGGATCGGATATCTCATGTGTCTGTGTCTTCCTCAGATGCCCTAGGCTGGCTCAATTCACAGGCATAATGTGTGTGTGTGTGTGTGTTTCTCCTGTTCAAGGAGAGATTGTCCTGCAGAAGAGTCCTCCCTGCAGGTGTCCCCTGGTAAGTTTCTCAATGAAATAAGCTCACACACAAGGTCCTGGGACCCAGGGCTTTTTGTCTCACTCCCTCCTTATCTGAGACGCTGTGAGGAGCTGTAGCTGCTCCCACCGCCGTGAGCTGTAGCCCAGTGATAGTCAGCCTCGGCCTCAGCCTGCAGCCCCGAGATGCGCAGAAGCCCTGCATTGGCCGAGGCGTCTTTGGAGCCTCAAAAGCGGCTGGGGACCCCAGAGCCCTGGTGCTTATCAGAGTCTGAGGAGTAGTACAGCAGACCCCGAGGAGGGCTCCCTGGCTGCTGCTGGATCCAGTAGATGTTAGAGCCGCCAACACTGATGTCCCTGCTCAGGGTGCAGGTGAGTCTGTCTGTCGTTCCCAGAGATGCAGAGAGGGAGGGCGGCCGGGTCAGCATGGGCTGGGACAGGGAACCATCAGAATGAAGAGAAGGGATTGGGTGCATGTGGTTGAGGAGCTGAGCCAGGGGATCTGACTCAGGCTGGGGGGCCACCCTCGGACACTGGGGCCTGTCCCCACCTGTGCAGTGAGGATCGCAAGGAGGTCAGGCTCCAGGCCATGGTGACACAGCCCCTTCTTAGGCCACAGAGCTGGGGCTGGGCTGCCCTGGGCCTGTCATACCCCTTGTCAAGGGCCTCACAGAGGAGGGGCTGCTCATGCAAATGTGACCCACTCCTGCTTCTCCCTCTGTGCACTCCCGGGTCTGTGGCCCTTGGACTCAGAGAATTCCTGATGCTCTAGTTTCTCCCTGGTGGGCCTGGAGGAAGCAGCTGCTGGGACCACACACAGGCCCAGGTCCAAGGACTTACCAGGCCCAGAGAGGATACACCTGCCGTATCCCCACTGAAAGTTAGGGACCCGGCCTTGGGGCCTCCTGTCAGTGGAGGACTGTCCTGCTGGGAGACCCTAGCCTGAAGAAACTCCCAGACATGGTCCCACAGCGCCCTCTCTTGGTCTCTGGAAGAATCTCTCCTTCCTTCCCACTGCTGGCAAGCCTCCCCTTCACCTGCTTCCCTAATGCCTGTGCTCCCACCATGGGAGAGTGACCCTCCAGGGAAGGACAGAGGTCCTGGCGTGCTGTCCCTGATCAGGCTTCCTCCGTGCAGTGGGGTCTAGCAGGAGGTACCTGTGCAGTCCTAACCCAGGGGAGCCTGTGAACCTCTGTGCATCTGAGGACAAGACACGGGGAGCAGAGAGCAGAGGGAATCTGTCCCCACGGGGTGGGGGCTGCTCAGAGGAGGCAGGCTGGCTCTGGGTGCTGAGTGTGAACAGGAACTTGCAGTGTAGACACACACCTTCACAGAGAAGGACACCGAGTGTGAGAACGCCCGGCCCTTCCTGAGCAGGGCTGACAGGACCCCCCAGCGGCTGTGGGGACAGAGCAGGGCCTGGGTATCCAGCAGGAACAACAGAGGGGCCACCCTGTGACCTCCCCTCCATTTTCTCTGAGACTTTTAATCCAGGCTGCGCTTCTGGTCAGTGCTGCTCATTAAGGATTTAGCTTTGTGGGAAGTCCTAGGACAGAACTTGGAACAGGGAGACCTGGAAGGGGATACAAGGGGATGTGGCTGGAGGAAGAGGAGAGCAGAGGAAACAGGGAAGGGAGAAATGTCTCGTGGTCCCAGGTGGGACTCAGAGAGGTGACTGAGTGGACCCTGGGCGTGGGAGAGGAAGGGATGGTCCAGAGTGTCAGGTGGATGGAGGGCGATGCCCGCAGAGATGGGGATGCCCAGACTCAGACAGGTGAGGTCAGGTGGGAGAGCACGTGGGGGGCTGCAGATGGATCTGTTGTCCCTCTGTCACATGGCGACCATGGTGTGACCTGTGGAGAGGTGTGGACACACGGATGAGCAGGGCTGCGAGACTCCTTCCCTCCCCCATGGGAAGAAAGCAGGCTTAGTCTGCAGCATTCATTCATTCATTCATTCTCCCCTACATTTTTTATTTTTTTAAAGATTTTATTTATTTATTAGAGAGAGAATGCACTTATAAGCTGAGGTGGGGGGGCGCAGAAGGAGAGGGAGAAGCCGACTCCCCTCTGAGCCAGACCCAGGGCTTGATCCCAGGACCCTGAGGTCATGATCTGAGCCTAAGGCAGATGCTTCTCTGACTGACCCACCCAGGCCCACCTCCCCTACATTCTTTAAACACACATTTAAGTGTCAGATCAGTGTTCATCACGATGAATAAAATATGATTTTATATTCATTTCAGAATTGCTAGTACATTGTCTGTTTCATACAATGTGATGGTTGCTGTTTGCCCTCCTCAGTGTTTGTGTTTGCGAGCTCAACTTATATCACACAACGGTTCCTACTCAATCACTTTGTGTCTATTTATCAAAGGATCCTTTCATACACTGGAGAAAAGTATGCGATTTTATGTGCACCAAATTTGAAGATAAGAAGTGTTGCGGAAAAATAAAAATCAGACCAGAGAGAGACCAAGTGACCCTCGGAGAAGTAGGAGAACTCGGATTTATTTTACGCCAGCAGACCCAGATGAGCTCGTGCTCCAAGTTCTGGGCCCTGGGCAATGGGGTTATAGGGCTTTTATTTATTTATTTTTTAAGATTTTATTTATTTATTTGAGAGAGAGAGAGTGAGAGACAGAGAGCATGAGAGGGGGGAGGGTCAGAGGGAGAAGCAGACCCCCCGCCGAGCAGGGAGCCCGATGCGGGACTGGATCCCGGGACTCCAGGATCATGACCTGAGCTGAAGGCAGTCGCCCAACCAAGTGAGCCACCCAGGCGCCCGGTTATAGGGCTTTTATAGGGGATGCAGGCAGTCAGGTTCCAAGGGCTGTGCTGACTGCTGGTAGGTGGGTTTAAACTGGGGGAGCGGGGGCTGCTTTAGGCGGGGACAATAGTGCGGGGAGCCTGTGGTGGGAAGCCTGTTTACAGAAGCAGAAATGGCTGGTTATCTCTTGCTCCCAGGAGGGCTTCTGGTTATCTCTAGCTTATTGTTAGTAACTTTCCATCTTCTGGGGCCTCCTGACCTGGGCCTGCTCTGCATACTTTTCCTCTTCAGGAGGACCCAAACTTAAGAGAAAAAGGAAGAATTAGAAAGAATTATTGACATATCTGAAAAACACAGTGTCAGCTTCTGTAAGTCACCATAAAATATAGAAATAAATGACCAATATCAGATTTCTTAGAAATAGCAACTAAAATCATGAGTTTGAGAACTAATGAAACCTATTTCATCCTGAATAAATTGGGGAGTCACAGTAATCAGCCAGGCTCCCTGACCTTGTAGGGAGCCCTGAGAAACTGTCACAGACATTCTCAAGGCATCATGGGTCAGAAGAATCCTTTCTCACTGGGAAGGTCTGGAGACAGTGGTGAACACAAGGATTGGAAAACTGGGTGTTGGAGAAGAACCTTGAGCCCAGGAGCCCCTCACAGAGTTGGAAAGAGCAG
>NC_058416.1:67865933-67883127 GCF_002201575.2 Neomonachus schauinslandi
GGGTCATTTCTCTTCTCTTTTTGATAAGTCTGGCCAGGGGTTTATCAATCTTGTTAATTCTTTCAAAGAACCAGCTCCTAGTTTCATTGATCTGTTCTACTGTTCTTTTAGTTTCTATTTCATTGATTTCTGCTCTGATCTTTATTATTTCTCTTCTCCTGCTGGGTTTAGGCTTTATTTGCTGTTCTTTCTCCAGCTCCTTTAGGTGTAGGGTTAGGTTGGGTATTTGAGACCTTTCTTGTTTCTTGAGAAAGGCTTGCATAGCTATATACTTTCCTCTTAGGACTGCCTTTGCTGCATCCCAAAGATTTTGAACAGTTGTGTTTTCATTTTCATTGGTTTCCATGAATTTTTTTAATTCTTCTTTAATTTCCTGGTTGACCCATTCATTCTTAGTAGGATGCTCTTTAGCCTCCATGTATTTGAGTTCTTTCCAACTTTCCTCTTGTGACTGAGTTCTAGTTTCAAAGCACTGTGGTCCAAAAATATGCAGGGAATGATCCCAATCTTTTGGTACTGGTTGAGACCTGATTTGTGACCTAGGATGTGATCTATTCTGGAGAATGTTCCATGGGCACTAGAGAAGAATGTGTATTCTGTTGCTTTGGGATGGAATGTTCTGAATATGTCTGTGAAGTCCATTTGGTCCAGTGTGTCATTCAAAGTCTTTATTTCCTTGTTGATCTTTTGCTTAGATGATCTGTCCATTTTAGTGAGGGGGGTGTTAAAGTCCCCTACTATTATTGTATTGTTGTTGATGTGTTTCTTTGCTTTTGTTATTAATTGCCTTGTATAATTGGCTGCTCCCATGTTAGGGGCATAGATATTTACATTTGTTAGATCTTCTTGTTGGATAGACCCTTTAAGTAGGATATAGTGTCCTTCCTCATCTCTTATTACAGTCTTTGGTTTAAAATCTAATTTGTCTGATATAAGGATTGCCACCCCACTTTCTTTTGGTGTCCATTAGCATGGTAATTGGTTTTCCACCCCTTCACTTTCAATCTGGGGGTGTCTTTGGGTCTAAAATGAGTCTCTTGCAGATAGCATATCGATGGGTCTTGTCTTTTTATCCAATCTGATACCCTGTGTCTTTTGATGGGGGCATTTAGCCCATTTACATTCAGGGTAACTATTGAAAGATATGGAATTAGGGCCATTGTATTGCCTGTAAGGTGACTGTTACTGTATATTGTCTGTGTTCCTTTCTGGTCTAGGTTGCTTTTAGGGTCTCTCTTTGCTTAGAGGACCCCTTTCAAGATTTCTTGTAGGGCTGGTTTTGTGTTTGCAAATTCCTTTAGTTTTTGTTTGTCCTGGAAGCTTTTTATCTCTCCTTCAATTTTCAATGACAGCCTAGCTGGATAGAGTATTCTTGGCTGCATATTTTTCTCATTTAGTGCTCTGAATATATCCTGCCAGTCCTTTCTGGCCTGCCAGGTCTCTGTGGATAGGTCTGTTGCCAATCTAATGTTTCTACCCTTGTAGGTTACATATCTCTTCTCCCGAGCTGCTTTCAGGATTTTCTCTTTGTCTCTGAGACTCATAAGTTTTACTATTAGATGTCGGGGTGTTGACCTATTTTTATTGATTTTGAGAGGGGTTCTCTGTGCCTGCTGGATTTTGATGCCTGTTTCCTTCCCCAAATTAGGGAAGTTCTCTGCTATAATTTGCTCCAGTATACCTTCTGCCCCTCTCTCTCTTTCTTCTTCTTCTGGGATCCCAATTATTCTAATGTTGTTTTGTCTTATGGTATCGCTTATCTCTCGAATTCTGCCCTCGTGATCCAGTAGTTGTTTATCTCTCTTTTTCTCAGCTTCTTTATTTTCCATCATTTGGTCTTCTATATCGCTAATTCTCTCTTCTGCCTCATTTATCCTAGCAGTTAGAACCTCCATTTTTGATTGCACCTCATTAATAGCCTTTTTGATTTCGACTTGGTTAGATTTTAGTTCTTTTATTTCTCCAGAAAGGGTTTCTCTAATAACTTCCATGTTTTTTTCAAGCCCTGCTAGTATCTTTAAAATCATCATTCTGAACTCTAGTTCTGACATCGTACTAATGTCTGTATTGAGTAAGTCCCTGGCAGTTGGTGCTGCCTCTTGTTCTTTTTGTTGAGGTGATTTTTTCCATCTTGTCATTTTGTCCAGAGAAGAATAGATGAATGAGAGAACAAAATGCTAACAGGGTACCAATGTTACCAGAAAATATATTCTAAACATATCAGAAAAGACCTGAAATGGGGGAAAAGAAAGGGAAAGAAAGAAAAAAGAAAAAGAAAAAGATAAAAACAAACAAAAACAGAACAAAACAAAAAAAACCAGAATATGATTAAATATGATCAGGCTGGTGCATAGATCGGTGTCACACACTAGATTTTGGGTGTATTTTGGTCTGTTAGAAGGAAGTGCCTCCCAAAATTTTAAAGAAAGAAAAACTTATATATGTACAAAAATAAGGGTTAATATGATGAAGGGATGGAACATGACTGTAAAGATGAAAATTATAAAAGATTTTATAAAAGGAATTGATAAGTTGTTTGAAAAAAGAAAAGTGGATTTAAGAAAAAAAAAAGGAAAAAAAGGGAGAGAATGTGATCAAGCAGACTAGAACAGGCCATACACTAGAGATTTAGGGTATATTTTGATCTGTTAGAAAAAACTATCTCAAAATTTTAAAGAGAGAACAACTTATATATATATATATATATGCCAAAAATACAGGTAACTACTATGAAGGGATAGAATATGACTCTAAAAATGAAAAATAAAAATGTTTTTTAAAAAAGGAATTGATAAGATGTTGGTTGAAAAAGAAAAAGACAGTTAAAAAAAAATTAACTTTGAAAGACTACAGAATCATGGTAAAAAAGCCATGGATTCTATGTGCAGTATTCCCCTAGCGTTAGAGTTCTGCCATTCTCATTCATCGGTAAACTTGGTCTTGGCTGGCTGTTCTCGCTGCTCTTCTGGGGGAGGGGCCTGTTGCCATGGTTTCCAAATGTCTTTGCCGGAGGCGGAATTGCCCCGCCCTGGCCCCGTCTGGGCTAAGTAATCTGCTCGGGTTTGCTCTCGGGAGCTTTTGTTCCCTGCAAGCTTTCCATACAGCTTTGGAGGCGGAGAGTGAAAATGGTGGCCTCCCAATCTCTGCCCCGGAGGAGCCAAGAACTCGGGGCCCTGCTCCTCAGTGATCCCCCAGAGAAAAGCCGTCAGTCACTCTCATCTCCCTGGTCTCTGGCCGCACTCCATGCTCACCCAGCTGTGACCGCGCGTTTCTATCTCTGGCACTCGATCCCGTGTGGAGTCTCCAAACCCAGCAGATCCCTGCGGTGCGCTCCCGCACCGCTCTTCCCAGGGGAGGAAGGGGAGTCTCCCCGGATCTGCCGCTTGTTGGGTCCCTGCTGGAGGAGCAGTGGCCCGACTGTGCCGCGCGCGGATCACGGTTTATGGCAACCCCGAGCTGAGAGCCCGCGCCTCGGCTCTGTCTCTGCAGCCAGCTTTCCCGCTCCAATACCTGGGAGCTCTGCCGCACTCAGGCACCCCCGGTCTTCCTGTGACCCCGAGGGTCCTGAGACCACACTGTCCCGCGAGGGTTCCACCCCCCGCTTAGCCACTGGAGCGACGTCCCTCAGCGGACCAGACTTTTAAAAGTTCCGATTTTGTGCTCCCCGGCTCTATCACTTGCCAGTAGCGGCCGCCGGAGGCCCCTCCCCCACCGCCTATCCTCCCGAATATCGCCTCGGATTCACTTCTCCGCATGTCCTACCTTCCAGAAAGTGGTCATTTTTCTGTTCAGAGAGTTGTTGCTATTCTTTTCTTCAATCTCCTGTTGAGTTTGTAGGTGTTCAGAATGGTTTGATCCCTATCCAGCTGAATTCCTGGGACCAGACGAAATCCAGGTCTCCCTCTCCTCCGCCATCTTGCCCCGCCCCCCCTCGACCCCCCCCCTTGATGTTTTTAACTGAAATTTAGGCTGGAGCTCTGTGAGGAATTCACCCCTTGGCCAACAGACATGCTAATGACTCTCACACTGCTGCCCCAAAGTGATCTCTGGGTCATTTAATAGACCATAGCTTGGAGAAAAGGAACAATTCAGATATTTTGATATTGTTGAACACGTTTCAAATGACATTCCTAGTCAGGAACCAAAAGCATCACCATGCCCTCCATTACAGTGGGGATAACTGCATATCCCATCTACTAGAGGTACAGCTTACAGCAAATCTATTGGGTCCATAGAATCACCCAGGGGACATATTCATAACTGTCAGCAGAATCTCCATACTTGTTTATTGGCCTGGTGAAGTAGGCCAAGAAGTAAGACAATGGGTATTTGAGAAGGCCAAACAAAGCCTCTGGAACCATGTCTTGTTCCATTTTCTTCAAGATAGAAATTTACAAAATATTATTGTGGGAAAATAGCAGAGATTAGGGTTATCCTTAATGATGCATTGGTATGAGTCCCCAACATGCCTGCATTCAATTCATCAATCTGGCTTGTAAACAAAAACTGCCAACAACAATCAAAGCACATTGATCCTGCCAGATGAAGGTGGACTATTATAAACTCAGACAAGTAGTATCCCAATTGAAGCTGCTCTGCTTGATGTATATTTTCTAGAGTACATTAATTAACACTAAATCAGTTAAATGGTATAGAGCCATAAATCTGGTGAATGCACACTTTTCCATACTTATCAGTTGGCATATGGAGTACCAGATGCTGTTAATACTCACATAGAGTGGACCATAGTACATTTAAAGTGTTGCCCAAAAACTGTTTTTACTTTTCCTCATAGACAACATATCTCCAAGAAAACTGGACCATCCGCATGTTGTACAGAACTTCACAATGATGCCTTATATTGCTGACATTGATTTAATTGAACAAGATGAGCAAGAGGTGGAAGTACATCAAAGTCTTTGGTAAGACACCAAAGTTCCTGAGGATGGGGGACCCACCCTATAAAGAATCAGGTGCCCACCACACCAGTGAGTCCACCAGTCCCCTAGGGATTCCCTCATCTAGAACATTTTTAGATAATTCTAAATATAAAATAAAGCATTATATCTCACAGTTTTCATCCTCAAAAAGGAATCACAACACTTTACTAGGCTTATTCTGGTTCTGGAAGCATATACTCTACAATTGGAGAAATTGCTGTGACCCATTTTCAGCTGACCAAGAAAGAGACTAGGTTTGAAAAATCAGAGACAAATGAGTGTCTTGCATACTCTGTATGAGGCAAACACTTCAGCCATTGGAGCCATATGACCTTGCATTAGTATAGCTGTCTGTCATGAGAAAAAGAGAATAATAAAAACATCAGGTAGAATATTTGGCAAGCACTAATAAGATCATTGCCATGCCATCTGTTATAGACCTGGAGCAATAGGAAACTATAAAATATTCAAATGCAATTTCTGGAATGTTCCTGAGCTCTGGAAGAGACTTCTATGGGATAGTTGACACATTAATGTGTCTAGATATACACAGGAGTAGCTGGGTTTAAGGGGGACCTAAGCTGTGACATCAGCAGCACCCAAGATCCTGGCTCTCCCACTCATCAGACATGGCTGCTGTGTGAATTGGCCTGAAGAATAAAGAAAGGCAGTGGAGCATTTAAGCCACCATGTCCCCAGGTTCCTTCACCAGGTTCCTGTATGGAGAACCCCAGGCACTGAAAGTCACCTTCTCAGAGAACTACAAAGGGCAGACCTGAGAATTAGAGGAGAGAAGAAGGGAAAGCCTGCAGGAGTTCATCTTTCCATCAACAAAGGATACTATTGCAGGGGGGGTTGGGAGGCAGACGTGTAAGAGGAGGGCTGGTCGTGGGTCTTCCAGGCCCAGGGTCCCACTGACATGCAACAGCTCAGTAGCTGTGACCTGGCCATGTTGTTGCTGAGAACTCCTGGGAGGGGAGCACATTTGCATGAAAGCCCTACCCCAGCAGGTGGTAGTAGTTATAATGGGAACTGTGCAAGCTGACTCTGCTGAAGGGTGTTGAGAAGCTCAGCACTGGGGCATCTCCACCATGGTCTGGACTCTTCTCCTGCTCACACTTCTGGCTCACTGCACAGGTCAGGGCGACTTTGGGGGTTGGGGGGTGGGAAAGGCCACACTGCACCCTCATGCCCCTGTCCTTCCTCCAGACCTTTTGTCTCTCCCGTTTTCAGGAGCCACTTCCCAGGCCATGGTGACTCAGGAAACTTCACTGTCCATGAGCCCTGGAGGAACAGTCACAATCACCTGTGGTTCCAGTACTAGGGCTGTTACCACCAGTAATCATGTTAGCTGGGTCCAACAGAAGCCCTACCAGGTACCCCAGGGTCTGATAAGTAGCACTAGCAACCTAAACCCAGGGGTACCTGCCCGATTCTCCAGCTCCCTCGTGGGACAGAAGGCTGCCCTCACCATCACTGGGGCCCAGACAGAGGATGAGGCCCAATATTACTCTGCTCTGTGGTACAGCAACTATGACACAAAGACAGAGGCAGGTGGAGAAGTGAGACACAAACACCAGGCTCAGTCTCACCCTCTGCTCCCAATATCACCCATCTTCTGATCACAGAGACTGCATCTATCTACTGTGGGCCCAGGGAGTTTAATCTCCATGGTCCCAGAGGAAGCAGTTAAATCCATTGTTATAGGTTTCAAACTGTTTTGTTTTTAATCCACTATTTTTTGATAACAATACATGCATAAAAGCCAATACAAAGATATATATCATCAGTTGGCTGGTTATTAACAGAAGTGGCAAAATAAACACATACACACACATAAACGCACACACACGCATACACACACGCACACTTACCATACCCAACTCCGGATTTGGGTCAGCCAGCATTTAATTACCAAGAGAAAAGTATCATACTATACAGCTATGATATTCTATGTGTAATGATAAACTTAGCAGCAGAATATATATAAGGTGACACTTAAGGGGAACCAGTGAAATAATCACATTTCCCTCTGACTGACTTGCAGGAAAGTCTAAAATAAAATAGAATGAAAACAATCCAAAAAGAATAGGATTAATTCCAAAATATGGTAATAAACACAAAGTTTTAATGTAAGTATAAGATGATTTATACTCTAGGAATGCAGTTTCTTTCCCTGCATCTTAATCCAATTTACAAAACTGATCTTCCCTGTGTCTTGAAGGCAGAAAAGAACTTTAGAAAAGAAAAGCAGACCAGCATTTGCCCCTTTGCCCTCTGTGTGTGTTCCCTACACAGACTGTAGAACTCTGCAGCGTTTCCTGCAAGGTTGTGATGGTTAGGCAAGATGATGGGAAGGTTGGGGATTGTTTATTAGAGACGCAAGTGTCATTTCCCTCTAAATCAAGTTTCCTTCCCCCATGGTTGATCCTTATTCCTTTCCCTAAAAACATCTTATAAAAGACTTGCAAGGTAATGTTTAAAATTATGAAAGAATGAGCTATCAAGAAATTTTGCACAGAAGAATAATATGGAGTGGAGATATCAAATCATTTTACACAATGGATGTAGATAAGCAGGCCCTCTTTACAAACTGATCTGACAGAATGGAAATTCTGAAATCTGGTAGCCTGTCAAGGAGAAACCTCATGAGTTATGAGCCAGTTTTCACTATAGCATCCCAAAAGAACACAGGGTTAGGTTCTCAGGGGCTGTGTAGAAATCAAGAAGAAAACAGGCCCCCTGGTCAAGAGTTTTAATAAGGATCAGTTGGACCTTTAGTTCCTTGCCTCAATTAATGTATTATAGTGATTGTGTCTCAGCCACCCCAGTTGGTAGACACAGGTATGTCAGCATACATAACTCAGATCCCCCTTCAAATAAATGCTTTTTGCCCCTGCTATTGTGAGGGCTCAATGGTCAGCTTCAAGCTGTCAGCAATTTAAGGGTTAACCTCATCTGCAGAGAGTGACATGCTGATCCCAAGGAATCCCACATTCAATGACAGACTTGAAGGTATAAATACCAAGTCAGTTGAAATTGCAACAGAGATACCAACCCAAGACACCCCTTCTGCTTAGGGAGCCATATTTGAGAATGCATATTCACCCTAAGGCATAATTAATTGATGGTGCTATGCCCTGCATTGAAAAAATCATATGGCTCCTGGTACTACAGGGTACATATAGGAGAAGTCCCTCTATTTATCACAACTGGTGATCCATTTGGGGAATTTGTGTGTTCATTCCCTACAACTCTGAAGGTATGGGTTTGGAGGTCAAGATTTCTATACATGAATGCATACATGAGAAGACACAGCAAGAGTTCCAATAAACTTTAATTTCAGCTCCATTGGGTGACTTGGCACCCTTCATGACAACAGAACAACAGACAAAGAGAGAAACTACCAAATTGGCAGGAAGAGTTGAGCCTGATCATCAGGATAGAGTAGAGAAAATTTTTGTGGCTGACATGAATGGTATCTATTGATATGCCTTCTTTGTCTTATTTGGGTGATAAGTGGATAGATCTAACAATGTAGTTCTGAGAAAGACATTGTGACTGGACTCACACTCAAGTAGGAGAATCTGGGTAACCTCACCAGGTAAGGCACCTCAACTTGCCCAGGTGCTCATCACAGTTGAGGCAAATCTAAAATGGGTGGTGGAGACAGAGGACAATTAGCACTGGTTACATTCTTGAGCCCAACTTCAGCAGCAGGATCTGCATTTCATCCCAGTGAATGACCTCTTTCAAGTTTCCATCTGGAAAAGAGACTAAACCACAGCAAGGAGGAATTGCTCCCAAGCCTCACTGTATGAAGCTTGGGGATCCGAGCATGGGCACGAGGTGGACTGTAATGGATGTAGTGGTGCCCTGTCATAATGCCCTGCTCTAGGACTAAACCATGCCTTCTCCAGCAAATGAGTGTAACCAGCCAACAAGTCTCCCCTGAATCATGCTATGAGACTAACCCTTGATTATGGGTTATGGGTTATGGGTTCATCCAAGCCCACCAACTCTTCTAGGAGCAGTTTGCATTCAAAGACTGAATGATGCGTAGTTACCAGGTTCTACCCCTGTCATCCCACTTCAGGACCCTGAGAGGCTTGTCAACTCTAGAGCCCATCATGGGAGTGTCTACTTTGTTGCAACTGCATCACCTTCTGCCTCTGACCAATCATGCCTCCTTCACTCCTCCATATCTGGTTGCCCTGGGAGAGTTCCCATAATCTTTGTGGACAAACTTGTCATCTCAAAGTCAGGAAATTACTGGGACAAAATCTGCTAGCTCAGAAAATTGAGGCCAGGGAATGGCTCCTCCATCTACTCTCCAGCTGAGGGGAGGTGGAGATGAGAGGCTTAATGGACAGAGAGAATGGCATGTGCCATCCATGCTCCTGTGGATAGGAAACACTCAGCTTATTTATGGGAGGGTCATGAATGCCTATGAAACATATCTGCAGCTAATAAAGGATAGTGGTACAGGCATATCTTGTTTTACTGCACTTTGCTTTATTGCACTTCACAAATATTACCTTTTTACCAACTGAAGTTTTGTGGCAACCCTGCATTGAGCAAGCTTATCGGCACCATTTTTTCCGGCATTTGCTCACTTCATGTCTCTGTGTCACATTTTGTTAATTCTCAGAATATGTCAAACTTGTTCATTATTATTATGTTTGTTCTGGTGATCTGTGATCAGTGGTGTCTCATGCTGCTATTGTAACTGTCCTGGTGCACCACAAACCCTGCCCATGTCAGATGGCAAACTTAATTGAAAAATGTGTTTTGACTGCTCCATCAACTAGCCATTCCTCCATCTCTCTCACTCCCCTCAGGCCTCCCCATTTCCTAATTCAGAACAATATTAAAATTAGGTCACTTAATAAACTTACAATGGCTTCATGATGCTCAAGTGAAATTAAGAATTGCACGTCTCTCACTTTAAAGAAAAAACTAGAAATGATTAAACTTCGTAAGGAAGACATGCCAAAAGCCAAGAGAGGCTGAAAACTAGGTCTCTTGTGCCAAACAGCAAGGTTGTGAGGGGGGGAAAAAAGTCTTGAAGGAGATTAAAAGTGCTATTCCAGTGATACACAAATGATAAGAAAGCAAAACAGCCTTATCACTGATCTGGAGAAAGTGAGAGTGAGATTGAACCAGCCACAACATTCCCTTAAGCTAAAGCTTAATCCAAAGCAAGGCCCTAACTCTCTTCAATTCTGTGAAGGCTAAAAGAGGTGGGGAAGCTGTAGAATAAAAGTTTAAAGCTAGCAGAGGTCAGTTCATAAGCTAGAAGGAAAGAAGCCATCTCTATAATATAAAAGCACAAGGTGAAGCATCAAGTTTTGATGTGGAAGTTTCAGCAAGTTATCCAGAAGATCTAGCTAAGATAATTCATGAAGGTGGCTACACTAAACAATGATTTTCTTGGGGCTCCTGAGTGGCTCAGTCATTAAGTGTCTGCCTTCAGCTCAGGTCATGGTCCCAGGGTCCTGGGATTGAGCCCTGCATTGAGTCCCGCATCGGGCTCCCTGCTGGGTGGGAAGCCTGTTTCTCCCTCTCCCATTCCCCCTGCTTGTGTTCCCTCTCTCACTATGTCTCTATCTGTCAAATAAATAAAATATTTAAATAAATAAATAAAACATGAAATAATTTTTTAAAAACAATAATTTTCTTTTTTTTAAGATTTTATTTATTTATTTGATAGAGAGAGACACAGTGAGAGAGGGAACACAAGCAGGGGGAGTGGGAGAGGGAGAAGCAGGCTTCCCTCAGAGCAGGGAGCCCAATGTGGGGCTCAATCCCAGTACCCCGGGATCATGACCTGAGCCAAAGGCAGACGCTTAATGACTGAGCCACCCAGGCACTCCAACAATGATTTTCAATGTAGATGAAACAGCCTTCAATTGGAAGAAGATTCCATCTAGTACTTCTGTAGCTAGAGAGGTGAAGTGAATGCCAGGCTTCAAAGCTTCAAAGACCAGGCTGACTCTCTCATCAGGGCTAAGGCAGCTGGTGACTTTAAATTGGAGCCAATGCTCATTAACCATTCCAAAAATCCTATGGCCCTTAAGAGTTATGCTAAATCTATTCTACCTGTGCTCTATAAATGGAACAACAAAAGCCTGGATGACAGCACATCTGTTTACTATATGGTTTACTGAATATTTTAAACCCACTGTTGAGACCTACTGTGCAGAAGAACAGATCCCTTTCAAAATATTACTGCTACTGCTCAATGACAATCAGCCTGGTCGCCCAAGAGCTGGAATGGAGGTGTATAATGAGATTAATGTTGTTTCATGCCTGCTAGCACAACATCCATTCTGTAGCCCATGGATCAAGGAGTAATTTTGACTTTCAAGTCTCATTATTGAAGAAATATGTTTTGTAAGGCTATTAGCTGCCATAGAGAGTGATTCCTCTGATGAATCTGGGCAAAGTAAATAGACAACTTTAAGAAGGGATTCACCATTCTAGATCCCACCAAAAACATTTATGATTCATGGGAAGATGTCAAAAGAGCAACATGAACAGGAGTTTGGAAGAAGTAGATTCCCACCTTCACACATGATTCTGAAGGGTTCAAGACTTCAGTGGAGGAAGTAATTGCAGATATGGTAGAAATAGCAATAGAACTAGAATTATAAGTGGAGCATGAATATGTGACTGAATTGCTACAGTCTTGTGATAGACTTGAATGGGTGATTAGTTCCTTCTTATGAATGAGCAAAGAAATTGGTTTCTTGAGAGGGAAACTACTCCTGGTGAAGATGCCATGTGGCTTGTTGAGATGACAACAAAGGATTGAGAATATTACTCAAACTTACTTATAAAGCAGTAGCAGGCTTTGAGAAGATTGACTCCAACTATGAAAGAAGTTCCACTGAGGGTAAAATGCTAATAAACAGCATTGTGTGCTACAGAGAAATCGTTCATGAAAAAAAAGTCAATCGACATGGCAAGCTTCATTATTGTATTATTTTAAGAAGTTGCCACACCCCAACCTTTAGCACCCACCACCCTTATCAGTCACCAGCCATCAACACTGAGGCAAGACCCTCCACCAGCAAAAAGATGATGACTCACCGAAAGCTCACATGATGGTTAGCACTTTTTAGCAACAAAGTGTTTTTTAATTAAGGTAATGAAGAGATTTGGACTTGCCTTATGACTCACAATGATGTCACTGATGTCACAAAACAAACTGATGTGAGCCTGGACCCTGAAAAATCCAAGGGAATCCCAAAACACCCTTGATTCTGACACTAATTGCAAGTTCCACGGTCCCTGAGACCACCTCAGTTTTGATAATTCCCTAGATGGACTCAGAAAGCTCACTGAAACCTATTGCATCCATAGATATGGCTTATTACAACGAAAAGATGCAGATTAAAATCAGCCAAAATCAGCCACCTGGATGGCTCAATCATTAAGCATCTGCCTTCAGCTTGGGTCACGATCCCAGGGTCCTGGGATCGAGCCCCACATCGGGCTCCCTGCTCAGCAGGAAGCCTGCTTCTCCCTCTACCTCTGCCTGCTGTTCCCCCTGCTTGTGCTCACTCTCTCTGTTAAATAAACAAACAAACAAATAAACATCTTTAAAATCAACCAAAGGAAGAGGCAACATGGGCTGGGGCCAGGAGGATTCCAAGCAAAATCTTCCAGTTGTCTTCTCCCAGTGGAGTCATAGACAATGCTAACTTCTCCTGGCACCAATGTGTGGTACTATGTGGGGAGCACAGCCAACCAAGAAAGCTCACCCAACCTGGGTATCCATAGTGGGGAGGGTGGGATGGTATGCTTAGTCCTATAGACTTGCTTGACCATTCATTCAGCTGACCTTAGTCTCCCCCAAATTCACAGTAAAAACTTTAACCTTCAGTCTTCGTTGGTTTTCTTTCTTAAAGTTCTCCAAAGTAAATTACTAAAACCTGACTTAAGCCAGCTGTTAATTCAATGTAAGGTTCAAATTCATAACTTCGGTAGAGTCACCTGGTCATGAAACAATTCCTTTAATCACTCAAAACACTCAGATAAGAAATTAAGACTATGTAACACTACAGTTGACACTGGGATGGCATCTCAACGACTGGATAAAGAAGTACAAACAGGAATGAGCCAAGAAGAGACAAGCAGTGAATGTAGAATGGCCTGGCAAATGCAGTTGCAATGTCAAAAAGGTAAATCAATAGTTACTTGTTAAATGAATGAGACTGCATACCCCAGCACAAGGAAGCCAGCAGGGGACACTGTGGATCTTCTCCGAGGACTGGCAGGAACTCAAGTGGTTCCCATTTAAGGGACCCTGAACAGCGTTTCCCTGGTCTGCGTAAAATCTCAGAGCAGCTGTTTCCTACAAAGGACTAAATCCACAGCACACAGCCACCCCTGGCCTGCCCCCCACCCGCCCCACCACCCTGCCCCCCACCACCCCGCCCTGACAGTGTAGCTACTGTCAGGGTTGAGGACCTATGCAGTGGACAGGGTGGTAGAGGGCTCAGATTTGCATAATGCAACATTCAAACACACCCTGTTCCCACAGAAGCTCAGTAGGAGATAAAGAGCCATCAGAGAGTCTAGCCTCAGCTCTGGGGCAAGGAGCCCTTCCAGCATCTAAACCATGGACTGGATTCCTCTCCTCCTCCTCCCTCTCCTCACCCACTGCCCAGGTTCATGGAGATTTCAGAGGCCAGCCTTTGGAGGGATCCCTCTGCCTTTATTCTTCATTCCTAACATGGGTCTATTTTCATTTCAGGGACCAGTTCTCAGGCCGTGGTGACCCAGGAGACTTCAATGACCGTGTCCCCAGGAGGGACAGTCACTCTCACCTGTGCCTCCAATACCGGAGCGGTCACCAATGCTCACTATCCATACTGGTTCCAGCAGAAGCCTGGCCAATCCCCTAGGACATTGATTTTCTTTTTTGTTATTGTTGTTTTTAAAGATTTTATTTATTTATTTGAGACAGAGAGAATGAGAGAGAGAGAGCACATGAGAGGGGGGAGGGTCAGAGGGAGAAGCAGACTCCCCGCCGAGCAGGGAGCCCGATGCGGGACTCGATCCAGGGACTCCAGGATCATGACCTGAGCCGAAGGCAGTCGCTTAACCAACTGAGCCACCCAGGCGCCCAGGACATTGATTTTCAACACGAACAGCAAACACTCCTGGACCCCCGCCTGGTTCTCAGGTTCCCTTCTTGGGGGCAAAGCTGCCCTGACCTTCACAGGGGCCCAGCCCGAGGACGAGGCCGAATACCACTGCTGGCTGGTATATGATGGTGTTAGACACAGTGGTAGATTCAGATGAGAAACCAGGACAAAAACATGCCCCAGCCCTTGTGATAAAGAGATCACATGATCAGACATACCAACTCTCAAGCAGTCTAAATGTGAACCATGTACTGAAGGTAAAGGGAAGGGTCTGGATTGACTCTTCTAACTACCTTAGCCCTAAATGAATGATTTGGAAGGAACTAATTCAGGAAAAGCAAAATCCAATTATTTCATAACCCAAAGGAATAGTAACTGGATCAGATCTAAGGGCTGAGATCAAACACATTTTCTCCTAAAAGGAGCATCCTCCATGATGTACTTTGCTGGTTAAGTGCAAAGAGAAGAAACACTCTCTATATATTAACATTTATTTAATTGGGTTGCATTTAATGCAGCATTCCTGTATTGTATAAAATCAAAAGTATTAAAAATTACCAAGTTTTCCAAAAAAGATCCTTCACGCCAAAACTTTACTAATATCAATATAACTAAAATCAATATAAACTATATTTCTGAATTTGAATGCATTCTTTAATTTTTGTTCTCAATGTTTCCACAATTGTTATCAAAACTTGCACTCATAGTTCTGCATTTTATATACAGCTCCTGCCATATAAATGTAGTAATTTCCCATTTATTAAAAAATATACAAGGGGCACCTGAGTGGCTCAGTCAGTAGATTAAGCGTCTGACTCTTGATTTCAGCTCGGGTCCTGAGCTCAGGGTCCTGGGATGGAGCACTGGGTTGGGCTCCTCGCTCAGCAGGGAGTCTGCTAGAGATTCTCTCTTTCCCTCTCCCCTTACCCCTCCCCCCTCTAAAATAAATAAATCTTTAAAACATATATATAAATATTTGAAAGACTGCCTAATATTATTTTGATTTGAGTACTGATACAATATTATAGCATTTAGGTAATTCCAAATGTTTACTAGCCAAATAAAGGAGTGATATTACATAATCTTATTTTTTTTTTTTTTATTCTTATGTTAATCCCCATACATTACATCATTAGTTTTAGATGAAGTGTTCCATGATTCATTGTTTGTGCATAACACCCAGTGCTCCATGCAGAACGTGCCCTCCTCAGTACCCACCACCAGGCTAACCCATCCTCCCACCCCCCTCCCCTCTAGAACCCTGTTTGTTTTTCAGAGTCCATCGTCTCTCATGGTTCGTCTACCCCTCCGATTTCCCCCGCTTCATTCTTCCCCTCCCACTACCTTCTTCTTCTTCTTCTTTTTTTTTTTTTTTCTTAACATATATTGCGTTATTTGTTTCAGAGGTACAGATCTGAGATTCAACAGTCTTGCAAAATTCACAGCGCTTACCAGAGCACATACCCTCCCCAGTGTCTATCACCCAGTCACCCCATCCTTCCCACCCCACCCCCCACTCCAGCAACCCTCAGTTTGTTTCCTGAGATTAAGAATTCCTCATATCAGTGAGATCATATGATACATGTCTTTCTCTGATTGACTTATTTCACTCAACATAATACCCTCCAGTTCCATCCACGTCGTTGCAAATGGCAAGATCTCGTTCCTTTTGATGGCTG
The DNA here is from genome assembly GCF_002201575.2 of Neomonachus schauinslandi. Classification (NCBI taxonomy): domain Eukaryota; kingdom Metazoa; phylum Chordata; class Mammalia; order Carnivora; family Phocidae; genus Neomonachus; species Neomonachus schauinslandi. Next base: position 67,881,711 of record NC_058416.1, read on the forward strand.
CATAATATTCCATTGTGTATATATACCAGATCTTCTTTATCCATTCATCTGTTGATGGACATCTTGGCTCTTTCCACAGTTTGGCTATTGTGGACATTGCTGCTATAAACATCGGGGTGCACGTACCCCTTCGGATCCCTACTTTTGTATCTTTGGGGTAAATACCCAGTAGTGCAATTGCTGGATCATAGGGTAGCTCTATTTTCAACTTTTTGAGGAACCTCCATACAGTTTTCCAGAGTGGCTGCACCAGCTTGCATTCCCACCAACAATGTAGGAGGGTTCCCCTTTCTCCGCATCCCCGCCAACATCTGTCATTTCCTGACTTGTTAATTTTAGCCATTCTGACAGGTGTGAGGTGGTATCTCATTGAGGTTTTGATTTGGATTTCCCTGATGCCGAGCGATACTGAGCACTTTTTCATGTGTCTGTTGGCCATTTGGATGTCTTCTTTGGAAAAATGTCTTTTCATGTCTTCTGCCCATTTCTTGATTGGATTCTTTGTTCTTTGGGTGTTGAGTTTGATGAGTTCTTTATAGATTTTGGATACTAGCCCTTTATCTGATATGTCATTTGCAAATATCTTCTCCCATTCTGTTGGTTGTCTTTTGGTTTTGTTGACTGTTTCCTTTGCTTTGCAAAAGCTTTTTATCTTGATGAAGTCCCAATAGTTCATTTTTGCCCTTGCCTCCCTTGCCTTTGGCGATGTTTCTAGGAAGAAGTTGCTTCGGCTGAGGTCAAAGAGGTTGCTGCCTGTGTTCTCCTTTAGGATTTTGATGGACTCCTGTCTCACATTGAGGTCTTTCAACCATTTGGAGTCTATTTTTGTGTGTGGTGTAAGGAAATGGTCCAGTTTCATTCTTCTGCATGTGGCTATCCAATTTTCCCAACACCATTTGTTGAAGAGACTGTCTTTGTTCCATTGGACATTCTTTCCTGCTTTGTCAAAGATGAGTTGACCATAGAGTTGAGGGTCCATTTCTGGGCTCTCTATTCTGTTCCATTGATCTATGTGTCTGTTTTTGTGCCAGTACCATGCTGTCTTGATGATGACAGCTTTGTAATAGAGCTGGAAGTCCGGAATTGTGATGCCGCCGGCTTTGCTTTTCTTTTTCAACATTCCTCTGGCTATGCGGGGTCTTTTCTGGTTCCATACAAATTTTAGGATTATTTGTTCCATTTCTTTGAAAAAAGTGGATGGTATTTTGATGGGGATTGCATTGAATGTGTAGATTGCTCTAGGTAGCATTGACATCTTCACAATATTTGTTCTTCCAATCCATGAGCATGGAATGTTTTTCCATTTCTTTGTGTCTTCCTTAATTTCTTTCATGAGTATTTTATAGTTTTCTGAGTACAGATTCCTTGCGTCTTTGGTTAGATTTATTCCTAGGTATCTTATGGTTTTGGGTGCAAT
>NC_058416.1:67883627-67884287 GCF_002201575.2 Neomonachus schauinslandi
ATATGTACTGTGGACGTATCTGATGTTGCACAAAATCATACAGAATGGACACTGCACCCATCCCCCACCACAGCCATCATCAATACGAGTGAGATATTTGATTAGAACATTTCCTTACAAACAATTATAAGAACATATTATGAGCAACTCTATGCCAGCAAGTTCGATAACCTGCAAGAAATGAATGCATTCCTAGAGATGTATCAACTACCAAAACTGAACCAGGATGAAATAGAAAACCTGAACAGACCTATAACCACTAAGGAAATTGAAGCAGTCATCAAAAATCTCCCAAAAAACAAAAGCCCAGGGCCTGATGGCTTCCCAGGGGAATTCTACCAAGCATTTCAAGAAGAATTAATACCTACTCTTCTGAAACGGTTCCAAAAAATAGAAATGGAAGGAAAACTTCCAAACTCATTTTATGAGGCCAGCATTACCTTGATCCCAAAACCAGACAAAGACCTCATCAAAAAGGAGAATTACAGACCAATATCCCTGATGAACATGGATGCAAAAATTCTCACCAAAATACTAGCCAATAGGATCCAAAAGTACATTAAAAGGATTGTTCACCACGACCAAGTGGGATTTATCCCTGGGTTGCAAGGTGGGTTCAACATCCGCAAATCAATCAATGTGATACAATACATTAACAAA
>NC_058416.1:67884297-67901963 GCF_002201575.2 Neomonachus schauinslandi
ATAAGATACCTAGGAATAAATCTAACCAAAGAGACAAAGGATCTGTACTCAGAAAACTATAAAATACTCATGAAAGAAATTGAGGAAGACACAAAGAAATGGAAAAACGTTCCATGCTCATGGATTGGAAGAACAAATATTGTGAAGATGTCAATGCTACCTAGAGCAACCTACACATTCAATGCAATCCCCATCAAAATACCATCCACTTTTTTCAAAGAAATGGAACAAATCATCCTAAAATTTGTATGGAACCAGAAAAGACCCCGCATAGCCAGAGGAATGTTGAAAAAGAAAAGCAAAGCTGGCGGCATCACAATTCCGGACTTCCAGCTCTATTACAAAGCTGTCATCATCAAGACAGCATGGTACTGGCACAAAAACAGACACATAGATCAATGGAACAGAATAGAGAGCCCAGAAATGGACCCTCAACTCTATGGTCAACTCATCTTTGACAAAGCCGGAAAGAATGTCCAATGGAACAAAGACAGTCTCTTCAACAAATGGTGTTGGGAAAATTGGATAGCCACAAGCAGAAGAATGAAACTGGACCATTTCCTTACAGCACACACAAAAATAGACTCCAAATGGTTGAAAGACCTCAATGTGAGACAAGAGTCCATCAAAATCCTCAAGGAGAACACAGGCAGCACCTCTTTGACCTCAGCTGAAACAACTTCTTCCTAGAAACATAGTCAAAGGCAAGGGAAGCAAGGGCAAAAATGAACTATTGGGACTTCATCAAGATAAAAAGCTTTTGCAAAGCAAAGGAAACAGTCAACAAAACCAAAAGACAACCGACAGAATGGGAGAAGATATTTGCAAATGACATATGAGATAAAGGGCTAGTATCCAAAATCTATAAAGAACTCATCAAACTCAACACCCAAAGAACAAAGAATCCAATCAAGAAATGGACAGAAGACATGAACAGACATTTTTCCAAAGAAGACATCGAAATGGCCAACAGACACATGAAAAAGTGATCAATATCACTCGGCATCAGGGAAATTCACATCAAAACCTCAATGAGATACCACCTCACACAAGTCAGAATGGCTAAAATTAACAAGTCAGGAAACGACAGATGTTGGCGGGGATGCGGAGAAAGGGGAACCCTCCTACATTGTTGGTGGGAATGCAAGCTGGTGCAGCCACTCTGGAAAACTGTATGGAGGTTCCTCAAAAAGTTGAAAATAGAGCTACCTTATGATCCAGCAATTGCACTACTGGGTATTAACCCCAAAGATACAAAAGTAGGGATCCGAAAGGGTACGTGCACCCCGATGTTTATAGCAGCAATGTCCACAATAGCCAAACTGTGGAAAGAGCCAAGATGTCCATCCACAGATGAATGGATAAAGAAGAGGTGGTATATATATACAATGGAATATTATGCAGCCATCAAAAGGAATGAGATCTTGCCATTTGCAACAGCGTGGATGGAACTGGAGGGTATTATGTTTAGTGAAATAAGTCAAACAGAGAAAGCCATGTATCATATGATCTCACTGATATGAGGAATTCTTAATTGCAGGAAACAAACTGAGTGTTGCTGGAGTGGGGTGTGGGGTGGGAGGGATGGGGTGACTGGGTGATAGACACTGGGGAGGTTATGTGCTCTGGTAAGCACTGTGAATGGTGCAAGACTGTTGAATCTCAGATCTGTACCTCTGAAACAAATAATGCAATATATGTTAAAAAAAAAAAAAAAGAAGAAGAAGATAGCAGGAGGGGAAGAATGAAGGGGGGAAATCGGAGGGGTAGACGAACCATGAGAGACGATGGACTCTGAAAAACAAACTGAGGGTTCTAGAGGGGAGGGGGGTGGGAGGATGGGTTAGCCTGGTGGTGGGTATTGAGGAGGGCACATTCTGCATGGAGCACTGGGTGTTATGCACAAACAATGAATCATGGAACACTTCATCTAAAACTAATGATGTAATGTATGGGGATTAACATAAGAATAAAAAAAAAAGGAAAAGGAAAAGGACACTGCACATGAGCCCCTTACTCCAGTTGACAGAGCTGTGTCCCGTCGGATGAGGGGCTCCGTAATTGTGATGTTTCTGAGTCGTGCCTGGAATTGAACAATGAAGTCAATAATCAGCAGACCTTGGAAGCCAGCGTTCTCCCTTCAGGGACGGAGGTTCATGTTTTGTGCACGTCTCAGCCTCCTCATAACGAATGTTGTGGTGAGACTCGCCCTTGTGGTTCTTATTATGACTGCAAGACACACTTCAGGAAGAACACAGGAAACTGAAAAATAAAGGTTTATTACTTTCAAGACCTAGAGATTACACAGTCCACTTGGATCAACAGCCCGAGGTCACGGATAGAGAAGGAAAGAGCGAGCGCGTGCCTTCCCCTCCAGGAGTGTGGACAGAGACTCAGCTGACAGAGGAAGGACCTGGGGTGAGAGACAGAGATGGAGGCACAGAGAGACAGAGAGACCAGTCTTCTAGGGACCCACACCGTAGGCCATAGGGGACAGGCTCGCTGATGTCTTCGTGCTTCTGCTCCCTGCCCTGGGGACAGTGCTGACATGGGGCCTCACACGCTTGGAGGAGAAGCATGGAGCAGGGGAGACAGCTGGAGACGGTCCTCGGGGAGGAGCCACAGCAGGGGATTCTGAGCCAAGTAGGCCACGGAGCTGCAGCCTAAGGAAGGCTGAGTGTGGCCTGGGTGTGGTCTGTCCTCCATGGGGAGTGGGCGGCCCCAGAGCACTGGAAGCGGGGGGAGCTCTGCTCTGGGCTCCTGTCTCCTCATCTCCATCAGGGGGGACCGGGGCTGGGGCAGCAGGGGCACTGTGAGCCTGTCCCTGGGGTCCGTGGGGTGAGGGCAGTTGGCAAAGCAGCCCCTACCTGAGACTGGGTCCGGTGTCCACCCGCTTCCAACCTGGGGCCCCCAGAGCTCAGGTGGGTCCTCCCAGCCCCCTCCCCATGACAGAGGAAGAGCAGGAAGAGCAAGTGGGGGTGGGGACCTGTGACCAGAATGCAGTGCTCCTCCCCCTGGGGGCTGAAGGGGATGAGAGAGAGCCAGCAGCTCCGCCTCCCTGTGGCTGGAGGTCCTGGGGATGGGCAGGTGGGGTGAGATGTTTGGGTTCTGTCCGTCCCCACTTCTTCGTGATGCCCACTGTCCCCGGCCCGTCAGTCTGAACTCGGAAGTTCACACTCATTCTCCTTCATGATTCCTCCTCCCCTTGGGGTGGGAAGGTCTGCAAACATCACCATCAAACAAAACTTCATTGTCTTCCGTCTCCCTTGAACATTTACATGGGAAAGACAGAGAGGGGCCGTCTCCCCTCAACTGACACCCAGCTCATCACCTCGGAGCCTGAGCAGAAGGAAGGACGTCGCTAACACACACGCTGCAGGAAAGCTGAAGGGTCTGCTATGGGAGCCAGCCTGGACTGAGCGACTCTGCTTGCAGGACTCCTTTCACCCGTTCTGGATACGGGGACGGTGTCCAGGTTTCTGTCCCAGCCTCCTGTCCCTCCCTCATGTCCCCATCCGCACCAGGGACTGCTCACCACACCTGGACACCAGCCACAGGCCGCGGTCCCTGCTTGCTGCCACTCAAGGGCAGGGTCCACCATTTCCTTTTTTTTTTTTTTTTTTTTAAAGATTTTATTTATTTATTTGAGACAGAGAGAATGAGATACAGAGAGCATGAGAGGGAGGAGGGTCAGAGGGAGAAGCAGACTCCCTGCCGAGCAGGGAGCCCGATGCGGGACTCGATCCAGGGACTCCAGGATCATGACCTGAGCCGAAGGCAGTCGCTCAACCAACTGAGCCACCCAGGCGCCCATGGGTCCACCATTTCTGAGCTTGGAATTCAGGGTTTCTACTTTCGCAGATCTTCAACGCTTTTATGAACAGAGATGCATCTCCTTATCTAAAGCTCCACTGCAGTGAACAGCAGCGCCGTCGGACGGGACAGTCAGAGCAGAAACCCCCAGTTCCCACTCTACTCTTCCTCCTTCTCTCCCCGCGTTCCTTCTGCTCCACAGCCTGTGTGTCTCCTGTGAGCACAGCCGCTTGCGTCCCCACCTCCGGTTTCCCTGCGTCAGTTGCTCTTCCCCGACCATATAGTTTCTCCCTGGGCCCTGCAGGGGGACCCTCCCAGCTGGGGGAGCCCCCTGGGTTCAGGGCTGGGCAGAGGCTGAGCTGCCCCCTGTGCTCCCTGGTGAGACCCAGCGGCCTGGTCCCTTAGGGCCCGGCATAGGCTCCTGGGCAGGGTCCTGTGGGTGTCCCCATAGCTGATCCCTCCACCCCCTCTGGGGTCTCACTCAGAGAAGGATCTGCCCTTCGACTCTTTTTCCTCATGTCCTACCTCTGCTCCTGAGTCACTAATCAAGTGAGGGCTGAGAGACTCTGGAAGGGGGTGCAAATTTGCATAAAGAGCATTTTCATTTCCCTGGCAGCAGTAGGGAGGATACGACAAGCCTGGGACAGGCCAACTGCACTGTGGGGACCAGGGCCTGGACTCCTCTCTTCCTCCTGTTCCTCTCTCTCTGCTCAGGTAGGGGCATCATCCGACTTCTGGGGGAACCTCCCAGCTTTTATCAGTGCCTAAGCCTGAGAAACCCCCAGCATAAATGTCCCATCACCCACGAGTGTGTGTTTGCAGGTTCCCTGTCCCAGCCCGTGTGAGCCAGCCACCCTCCCTGTCTGCTTCTCTGGGAACAACGGCCAGACTCACCTGCACCCTGAGCAGGGACCTCCGTGTTAGTAGTAAAAACATGAACTGGATCCAGCAGCAGCCACCGAGCCCTCCCCGGTTTCTCCTGTACTACTACTGAGACTCAAGAATGAGATGGGCTCCAGGGCCCCTGGCTGCTTCTCTGGCTCCAAAGATGCCTCGGTCAGTGCAGGGCTTCTGCTCATCTCTTGGCCACCATACCCCACACAGGACAGAAGAAACACTGGGGTTTCCCACGGTATTTGTACCAAGGCTCAGACTGAGCCCCTACGCCTGTACTTGGGGCAGCATGAAGTTCCATCCTCGTTTCCAACCAGATTCAAGTGTATGAACAGGACTTCTTTACTACCTCTGTGCTTCACCCCAAGGACAGGCTGATTCTCATTGTTCTAGAGCTAAATACAATCAAACATCACAAAGAGCTCCTGGTCCATGGGCAAAGGTGGTAACTTACACCCTCCACCCCTGCTTCAGTCTTCTTCATCACTGCCATGTTCCTGTCTGGGACCAAACACAGCTCAGATTATGGTTTCTATAGATACACATCTGACTGAGATCAGAAGACTTCATGCTCTAGATTTTGTGGGTACATATGAGTTCAATAAAAATTACATCCTCTGTAGTTATTGGTCTCCCAGTGTAAGAGAATTACTTTGTTTCCAGAAGCAAAGTGGTCCCCACTCTTGCTGGGGGGCAATGACAAGAAGGGCAGTGGGTCAGGATGTGTGACCTGGGAGAAGCAGGAGGCCCTCTGCCTATTCCCTACCTGCCCTTGCTACCCTCCCAGGCTTACTGAGAATTTCATGAGATCAGAAATCTTAGAGATACTCAGTTTCTCTCTTTCTCTGGAAATATCAGAAATGACAACACTAATACATTTATGCGAGAGTAGTTGGAATCCATTGCTTTTATGCACAAGACTTTTGGAACATTGAACATGAACGTAATGTGGTAATGCTCATGAAGTCCTTATACCACTGAAGACCATACACTGATGATGGAGGGGTTGGATCGGCTTCATATTCAGGAAGGGAGCAGGATGAGGGACAAAGAGGAGTGGGAGAGTCCACAAGAAGAGTCATGTTCATGACCTTGTGTTTGGATATGGATGCAGGCTGTTGTTTGCTCTATTGTCTATAGTTTGCTTACCTTGCAAATGAGCCTATATATTGTCTTTTCCTATCTGTGATGATATGCCTGTATCCTGCTCTAAGGAGCTACTCAGAGTTGCCAAAATATGTGTTTTCTGCATGACTCCTGTTGTAGTACATTTTCCCCTCTGAGCTGAGGAGGAGGCAGCTTGGAAACCATGGAAGGGGTGGGAATTCAGGTTTTGAGTTATAAGAAAGACAGAAAGCTGGAGGTCAGAGAGGAAGGGGAAAGACTGCATTGGGAGCAGGAAGGTGGGTGCGGGCAGGTCAGGATGGACACTTAGGGAAGGGAGGACTTTGGGGTCTATGCTAGCAGCCCTGAGGACGTTCCTGAGCTCAATGAGTAAGATCCTTCCCACTGCCTTGAGCACAGGGTCTCAGGGAAGTGGCTGATTGCAGTCACAGAAGTTGAGTCAAAGGGCCTTTGAGTCTAGAAGTGTGGGAATCATGCGCAGAGTGAAAGCTGAGTTGGACCCATGGTGCAGCGAGGAAGGGAAGGCTTCTGGAAGCCATTGCTCAGACGTTGAACACGTCTGGAAAACATTACAATTTCACATTTAACTTCTACTAAATTAGACGAAGTATAAAAAATGCAGGTAAGGGATTTTTTAAAAAGATTTTATTTATTTATTTTTTTGTCATAGAGAGAGAGAGAGAACAAGCAGGGGATGCAGCAGACAGAGGGGGAAGCAAGCTCCCTGTTGAGCAGGGAGCCGAAGAGGAACTCGATCCTGGGACCTGGGATCATGACCTGAGCCGAAGGCAGAGACTTAACCGACTGAGCCACTCAGGCGCCCCTACATGTAGGGAACTTTTCTTATAAACAAATGTTATGATGTCTAAGACAAACTCCTGAGAAGAAATGCATGACACAGACATACAGAACCTACAAACTTGGGAACATAAAGTCAATTCCGCACGTTAAAAACATGTTACAATCTCTACGGGCAATTGTGAAGCCAACCAAAGCCATTGTTTATATTTATGTATTTTTTACCAATCATTAAATCAAATGTAATCTCTACCAACACTTACACTGCCATGTTTTGAAATGTTTGCTGAATTGTCCTCTTTGGAATATGCACTGAGTGATTGTATCCCTACAAACTTTTCTGTCTATGCCTCACACAGAAACAGTCCCTATAATTTCTTCAAAGCAGCTCCACTGTCCCCCGCTCTGTGACACCTGACCTGATGCACACGTGGGTCATTCAGCTTTGTCTAGAACATCCTGCAATCATATATGCACATATTCGCACGTCCCGTGGACCAGGGCTCCTCCTGGAGTGAGAACTTACAGGAAGCAAGCACAAGCATCAGAATCATAATACAGGTGTCCCCGACTTTTGAAAGTTCCCTTTACACCACTTAGCTTTTATGAAACATTTACATTAGGACCTGCTTTAGCTACTAAAAGCAATCTGAAGAGGATTTTCAGTTTCACAAAAAAATAAGTGCCAACTTAGTTAGCAACCAGCATGAGTTTTGCAGGAGCCTCTCCAGAGATGGTGCACAACCCAACCAGCATGACGGGCGCCTTCCAGCTGCTTCCCCGGGAGTCACACCCAGCAGCTCAGCCACAGGCCACCGCGGCTGTGAACGGTGTGTGTTATCACATGCGCTTTATCGCCATTCGTGTTCTATATCTGACGGCAAAATGTGTCCTTGGGTATCCGAGGAGCCTAGGACTGATTTCTTTTTAAGCCTGGAAACATGCAAAAAATTGTGCATACAAATTAATATTAATTGCTTCTTGCCTTATGCCATTGTGGCTTACTAAGGTTTCTTAGGGATGATGGACATGGGATGTAGTAAGATACAGCAGGGGAAACCTGTACTGAGACTTGGTCCACGGAAGTGTGGATCCACAGGGATGTGATGAGCTGCAGAAATCAGCCAGGCTCTCAGGGCTTTGGGACACAGTGACGGCTGCGCCCGTGACCAGCAGGGGACGAGGTGAGACTGACCTGTGGTGTCTACATAGCAGCTCAGTGAGGAGCATTCACTCAAGAAAAATGAAGTGGGGACTGGCCCTGTGCTCTCTGATGGGGACTCAGCAGCTGTGTCCCCTCTTGCCTGGCAGAGTCCCCTGAGCAGGGACCCATGTGTGGTCTCAGCAGGTGCATCCTCCCAGGGCTTTCCCAAGGGCTGAAGCCACCCCCATCCTGCTCAGTGTGCCTGTGAGCTGAGCCCCAGCACCAGGGCTCAGGGAAGGGCTGTGCAGTCACTGGGTGGACCCCGTTGGCATGGACAGCCCCTCCTGTGGCAGAGAGTGGAGGAGAAAAGGCAGTGGGAGCACCTACCGTTCCTCACAGCATCTCAGATAAGGAGGAAGTGGGTCAAAAACCTCTGGACCCACAGATCTTGTTTCTGAGCCACTTTTCAGTAAGAAACTTACCTGGAGAGACATAGCGGGGTGGTCTCTTCTGCACGACGATCTATCCTTCAACAGGGAAAGAGGAAGAGTCATGTAATGCACGGAAAGTGACATAAAATGGGGGCATCCGAGGAAGACACAGACACATGAGGTATCTGAGCCCAAGCGCACATCCCCACTCAATCTGGAGAAGATGGACAGGAATGAATTCTGTGTCTACAGCTGAACATACTGCCCACGAACATTCCTCCACAATCTGTTCTATCATCTTATTCCATTAGTGTGACCTTGTGTCACGACTGATGTATGCATAGCTGATACATTGACAATGACCCTGGTCACAGACACAGTCTCCTCTCTCGGAACCAGCTACACGTGAACTTGGACCGGATCCTACAGACTCTCCCTGACAACAGCCCCCACACCCTTCTCTTCTCTTTGCTCCCGTGTCCCTCAGGTGTCAGTCTCTCCCTCTGGCTCTTCAGTCTGAGCTCTGTCTCCACATCAGGATTTCAGAGAAAACTGGAAATGACCTTGCTGTAGTTTCCAGTCTCCAGTGTCCATTTGCAGGCAGGAGAGAGACCAGAAAATACAGCTGCATGCAACCCCCCACATTCTCCCTCCTGCTCTCAGCCCAGGCTCCATTTTGTGCGCCCAACACTCCCAGTCAGTCTCTTGATTTTTTTAGAGATTTATTTATTTTAGAGAGAACAATTGGGAAAGGCAGACGGAGAGGGAGAGATCGTCTTAAGCAGACTCAGCTCTCAGTGCGGAGCCCTGGCTGGAGCCCAAGACACTGGCATCATGAACTGAGACAAATCTAGAGTCGGAAGCTAAACCTACTGTGCCCCTCAGACACCCGCCAGTCAGTCTCGTTAATATGAAAGAAAGTTATTACATTTCGTGAAAAGGATGTATTCATCTACCTTTATGTATTTGCACATGGGATCTGCGGATTTTGACCCACTTCAGAATTAACTGATGCTCCCACCCATGGGGAGTCTTGGAGGAATCCACAGACAAAGGAGCACCTGCATATCTTAAGATATGTCGTTATTTTTCTTATGCTCCAGATTCTCATTACTAAGAATTCTGTCGACAGGAATTCCACCACAGAAATATTTTTCTATAATTCCTAAAGTACCAGGCTGTAGGGTTTTCTCACACACACAAAACCATCAGCAATATCTTTTTCTCACTCACTGGTAGAGCCCTGGGGACATGGGGGCTTTTGGGTCTGGCTCGGATGCGGGGTAGGAAGGAGGGGGCTGCATGCTCCCCCCCACCCTGTGGTTCCAGAAACCTGAAAACCCCACAGCTGTAGGTCTTGTGTCTGCAGAGATAAAAAAAAATTGAGAGATTATTTTTCTTAGATTTTATTTATTTGACAGAGAAAGACACAGCGAGAGATGGGACACAAGCAGGGGGCGTGGGAGAGGGAGAAGCAGTCTTCCCGAGAAGCAGGGATCCTGACGTGGGGCTCAATCCCAGGATCCTGGGATACTGACCTGAGCTGAAGGCAGATGCTTAACGACTGAGCCACCCAGGTACCCCGACAGATTTTTTGTTACTCACCAGGACCTGGACTTCTGATTCAGTAAATTGTTAATAGTTCTGCTCTCACATGTGTCTTCCTGGCCAAAATAAATCCTTTTCCAGTAAAAATCTTTGAGATCCTTACCTCTAAAGGCAGGATCAGGATGCTGGGGGTTTATAAAGACAATCACGATAGAGAAACATCCCTCCGGGGGGAGCGACAGGGGTCACATTTCTTCATTTTTGGTCCTGGGTTGAGGCTGATGCTTAGGAATCCCAGGGGGAGTCTCTGTCCCCATGGGCAGCTCAGCCCCCATCACCTCTGGGTTCCAGTCAGGGCCTGAGGCTGATCGGTACCTTGATTCTGGGATCCCAGCCTCAGTGCTGCTCCCTTAGAGCTCAAGGTGTATGGGGGACATGAGACACACCCTCCCTGTGCTCTCAGCCCTGCGCTGTCCCTCCCTCAGTCACCCCAGTGACACCTCCAGCCAGGCTGCACTCCGATGGAAAGTCTTCTGTCCCAACCCAGGGCCACAGGGCCTGTGACCTCAGGGACACCTTCCCCCTTATCTCCACCTTGCCAACACTCACATGTGGGACCTTTGACAGTAACTTCTGGGTCCAGTTGGCCTTGGGTAGGAGATATCCATTCCGGTAGTCATGGCTGGCTGAATGAATAAAGGTTCCATCCTGAACATGTTGGACACAGTTGCAGGGACTAGAGCTGTGCTCACCCCAGAGAGTGGTCTGACCGCAAATCCCTGTGTCCTGGAAGCTCTGGATGTGTTTGATAATTTTGTCAGCAGGATGGTTCTGAGTTCATAGGAACAGGCCCCTCAAGGGGTTTCACTGGGCACCACGTTGACCTTTCCTAGCTGGGAGACCAGACACATGGTACAAATAAGTGATTTTAGACAAAGACTATATACCCAAATTCTCCTGAGAACAGAAGGCATTTCTGTACCACTGTTTTCCACCCAGATTCTCTCTGCACTAAGCACAGATCTGGGGAAAGTCCACTCCTGATTGTACGTGCATCTTCACACTGACATTGTCGTTGAGTTTAAATCAATCTTACTGAATAGAATTACGTATAAAATAACACATGTTCATCTTAAGTACGAGGTTGGCTCCGTGGTGACTAACACATAAACTCTGTCAGTAGGTCCCTGTCAGAGCATCTACAGCTGTCACTCCTTTCTTCCCACAATTTCCAGCAGACTTGCCCTTTGTGCTCTGAGGTCAGGGCCACACACTCACGTGGCAGGGCTCCTGCAGACTCGTGTCTGTGCTGGGAAGACAGAGCCGAGGAGGGAATCCCTGGCCAGTGCGTGGAGGCCTGTTGTTTCAAGCACGGCAAAAGAGTGACGGGTGACAAAGATGCTCATTGTGTAACCCTCTAGGAATACACATGACGGCCACAACCCACAAACTGCAGAGAAGAGTTCCCCATGTCCTCAGTGCTGTGGGGTTCTCAGAGAAAGGAGAGCTCTGGAAATCAGGGAGAAGGCACATAAGAGGAAAGTCCCAGCATCCTGCACAGAAGCGACCTTTTGTCCCTGGGGACCCATCACTGCTTGGGACTGGATCCTGATCTAGAAGAGTTTGTGTAGAGACACCGCCTCAGTCCTGATGCGGGAGCAGAGAAGGGAACCATGGACAGACTCATTCTGAAGACTCTTAGCAGGCCATAGAGTGAGTCCTGACTTAGTGGGAGGTGACATATAGGGACATCTGGTCAGGCCCAAATGCAGGGAACAGTGGTCAAAACAGTTTGGTAGGCGGTGGTGTAGACATGTGTGTGATGGACTGTGGCCACCATGTCACACAATGATGTGTCTGGGTCTGGACACCAGGGGGCACTCTGGTTCCATTTCTGAGGAGTCAGGGGTGATCAGAGCTGGGCCCTGCCACCTGGCCCTGCCTGTGCCCTCTGCTCAGCACTCGCAGCTGGCACCTCCACACCCCTGGCCCCACACAGCCCCTCCCCTGCCCAACCCCCTGACATGCTGAAGCAGAGGACCTGACCAGGACCAGGGAGGCGTCAGAGAGCTGGGGGTCTCATTTGCATGGATGGGCCCTCCCTCTCTCAGAGGATGAAGAGGCGAAGGGAGAGATTAGGGGAGGCTCTGCTTAGCTGTGGGGCCACAGAAGGCAGGATCGGTGATGACCTCCACCATGGCCTGGTCCCCTCTCCTCCTCAGCCTCCTCGCTCACTGCACAGGTGAGTGGATGCAGGGACAGGGGAAGGGGCCCTGGGAGGACATGAAGGGCCCTCCTTCCTCTTTTTGTCTCTAGACCCCAGCATCACCCTCTCTGTGTCTCTCCCCCTTGCAGGGTCCTGGGCCCAGTCTGTGCTGACTCAGCCGTCCTCCGTGTCTGGGGCTCTGGGCCAGAGGGTCACCATCTCCTGCACTGGAAGCAGCTCCAACATCGGGGGTGGTAATGGTGTTAACTGGTACCAACAGCTCCCAGGAAAGCCCCCTAAAACCATGATCTATGGTAGTAGTGGTAGACCCTCGGGGGTTCCCGAACGATTCTCTGGCTCCAGGTCTGGCAGCTCAGGCACCCTGACCATCACTGGGCTCCAGGCTGAGGACGAGGCTGAGTATTATTGTGCATCATGGGATGATAGTCTCAGTGCTCACACAGTGCTCCCGGCCTGTGGGGAAGTGAGACAAAAACCTGCTGTCCCTCAGCAAGGGGTCTCCCTGTGCAGCTCCGACTCCTTGGCCAAGTCACCTCCTTCCTTTTTTGGTCTAAACTGTAGTCTGAACTAATCTCAAGGAACACGGGCTACAAAATCCTCCAAATTCTTTTAAATTCAGCCCCTCCAGCCTCTCCTAAGCAGGAAGACATTGTTTGGTTTTCTCCTATTGAGGAGAAACTCCTGGGTGTCAGGGCCAGGCTGCCTGGGGAACAGAGTTAGCTGATGAGGGAAACAAAGGCAGGAGAAATGTCCCTTAAAGTAAATCTCCTACAGCTGCAGCCCCTGGTAGATACCTGACCCCTGCGGAGTGTGACCTTCCTCAAGGACCTCATGGCTCCCTTAGCGCCTTCATGTGTGTGTATTATTAAAGACTGAAGTAACCTTGTCTTCACAGCAGCTAGCCCCTCGATTCCTGAAAGCCTGGCTTGCAAATTCCTTAGAGATTTACACTATCCCTCACCTCCACTAATTAAAAAGTATATAATCAGTCCCACTCCTCACAATCCCAGTGAGTTTTCTGCCCATGGGTCCTGTCCCCAGGCTATAGCAAAATCATCTTTTTTCAACATGAAATATCTCAAGAATTCTTTCTTGACCATTGGGCTTGACAATCCCATATCACTGTGACAGGTCAGGATAGAACCAGAGACAGGGAGTCCAGCTGTGTCTGACTTAGGATAGAGCACTGTCCAGTGAGTGTGCATTCACACCACTTACTGAGCACCTACCATGTTAGTCTAGGGATGTGGGACATATGTGGACATGACAGGAAGGGTCTGTAGGTTCAGGGAGCTGACAGTGTGTGGGGAAAGAGAGAGGACACAGAAGCTAAACATGTTGTCATGGACAGCTGTGTCTCAGGATAATGAGGAGGGGTGAGGTTGATGGGGTGGAGTGGGAACATTGGAAGGGTTCACAGGGAAGTCCAGAATCTCATGTGTCATAATGGCATCCCCGTTCTGCAGAGACAATGAAGGAACAGGAGGGACCATGTAGGTGGGATGTGGCAGGGCTGGGGACTCTGTCCCAGTCAGACAAGGAGTTCTGGACAAGGGGTTGATAGGGAAGAAAGTAAGAGTCCTCATGACCTACGGGAAGCAGGGACTGAGAATGGGAGTGGGAAGGAGAGGTTAGAGGTGGGGGGGCTTGGGAACAGTGGGTGGAGGGGTTTCCACAAGGTGGGACAGTATGAGTGCCCATCTCTGATGCAGGATGACTTATATCTCATGTTTCCAGGAGATAGGATCTGGCCCTGACCCAGGGGACTGTTCGTCAGGAGTCCTAGGGATGCACGCATCTACTTACTCTTGCCGGACCCTTGATGAATCGTCACCTGTGCCTGGTGTTGGGGAGGAAGTATTTCCTGTGCTCTTCAAGGTCCATTTGGCTGAATCAGAATCAAATTGACATTTGGCCGATATGCGGGTCAAAATCAAAATTAATAGCCTGCATAACGTGAATCCACACAGCCATGCAGAATACAAAACACAGTCAGGCAACATGACACTTATATGTGTGAAATAGAGGGATAGGGATCTGAGGATCAAAGAGGAGAAAGAGCATTAGCAGGAAGGTGAGAGGAGATGTTTGCAAAACAAAGGTTGTCCTGCTATGTAGATACATGTCTTAGGTAAAGAGTACACCCTACTAATAGCTGTCTTCCTGGTACAAGCAGGCAGTTTTGGGGGAGGTATAGAGCTTTTCCTAAATCTGGTGAGTTTCCTTTCCTTTTAAGAAAATAATGGTCACACCAAAGTGGCTCAACTTGGGGCAGTCTAGTCTTGGCCAGTTCCCTCCCTCTTCTGAAACTTCCCAAAGTTACACATGTCCAAAGTTGGGCTAGACGATCGTTCAGTTTGGTTGACACTCTCCTGACAATAAGCCAGTTTAGTTAAACTTATTTCAGGATGGAGGGATGCAGGTATGTTCTCAAAGAAAGGCCTGGTGTTCTAGAAATCAGGTATTAAACAAGAGGCATTTCTATGGAAACAAACAAAATGATGGTTAAAGATTGTATCAAAGTATAAAGCAGTTCTCGAGTTCTGAGGGTACCCAGGGGAGAAGACTTCTAGATGTCAAGCTCAAATATCTTCAGATAGAGTGACAGCAAGCTGTGACAATCTGACAGATTTTGCTGGTTTGTAGTTCAAATGTGTCTGCTGATCCCTGAGTGGCCCACAGAGCAACAGAGACGAAGACCGTCTCTATGTGAGCTGCTCTGGTGGTTTTTCTGAAGTTTACATCGTATTGTTTGTATTTACTTTTCAGGACTTCAGGGAAAAAGGCAGTTTGAGCCCAAGTCAGAAAGTGGGAGAAAAATTGTGATGTTAGTTTTGAGACTTGTAACCAGACATTGTAGGAAGCTAGAGAATATCAGGATCTAGTCCAGGTTTTAATGAACAGGATTGGAATCAAGTAATCACTCTGGTGTGTTATTGAAACATTTTTTTCTACAATCACCCTGATTTCTACCAAGTACAGCCAAATTAACATTAATTTGCTCACCAAGTAATTGTGTTTTCAAAAAGAACTTGGTCTGATTATTTACATAAGCGTAGCAAGAAAGGCAATCAACCATAGAGGCTCTTTAAAACCTGCTTTGCTGGAACTTGTATAAGAAACCTCTAGATTGAACATTTAACAGCCCGTCCAGGCTAGAAGCCAAGCCAAAACTTGTGCCAGATACTTGTTATCAGACTTATATTTTATAACTAGAATCTTATATGTTTCTTTTTTTTTTTTAAAGATTTTATTTATTTATTTGACAGAGAGAGAGAGCACAAGTCGACAGAGCGGTAGGCAGAGGGAGAGGTAGAAGCAGGCTCCCTGCTCAGCGGGGCTCAATCCCATCATGAGATCATGACCTGAGCCGAAGGCAGACGCTTCACCAACTGAGCCACCCAGGTGCCATGAGAATCTTACAGGTTTCTAACTGCACAGTTGCAGTGTAAATATCAAGTGGAATTAGTAGTGTGGAACACTTTTTTTTTTCCTCCATCTTCAAATAATCCAACAGTCCAGGAAGGGTTTCAAAGCTTGAGAGGTTATCTTTTGATGACACTGACCTTCTCAGAGATAGAGGAATCTGGCTCCAGGGGGAAGGTGGTGGGAGATGCTGGAGGCTGGAGGACAGGGTGGGAGCTGGTCAACCAGCAGAGAGGGGCTGGGTGCGGGGAGGGCAGTGTCCTCTCCCAGGGACCACACCCTGAGGAAGCAGAGAGCTGGAAGCAGGGCTCTCCTCTCAGTCCTGACAGAACCACTGCGTCAGGAGCACAGAGGGGGCTCCTTCCTGACCCTTCCTTACCTGCACCAATCACAAAACAGTTGGTGCGGGCGCCTGGTGGCTCAGTTGGTGAAGCGACTGCCTTCGGCTCAGGTCATGATCCTGGAGTCCCGGGATCGAGTCCCGCATCGGGCCACCTGCTCAGCAGGGAGTCTGCTTCTCCCTCTCCCGCTCCCCCCTCTTGTGCTCTCTCTCTCTCACTCTCTCTCTCAAAGAAATAAATAAAATCTTTAAAAAAAAAAAGAAAGAAAACAGTTGGTGCTTCTAAAATGTGTGTTTTACAAATAACTACGTAAGTTCTAGAACACATAAATGAGTTATTTATCAAACTAACAAAAGTTAAAAAAACAACTTTATGCTTTTCTGTTTTACCATAAGTATTGGGGGCAGCACAGGTTCAATTTAGTTCTGAAATTCCTCCTGTGCTCAGACTCTACCCTGTGAGATCGCTCATTTCAGGGTCATAGATGCAGAGCTTCCCTCTCAGATTCCCTCCTGCTTCATTACCTGTCCTACTGTTCCAAAATAGGGAACACATTCTATTATACCCCTAAGCTGTATCTGTCTAGCATCTCCTACAGGAGTTCATGTAGTAATTTCCCTACAACAACCAGGTGATCATCACTACATCAACAATGAAGAAGCCCAAGAGAATATTACGTCATTAAGCGTCTGCCTTTGGCTTAGGTCATGATCTCAGGGTCCTGGGATCGAGTCCCACATCAGGCTCCCTGCTCGGCAGGAAGCCTGCTTCTCCCTCTCCAACTCCCCCTGCTTGTGTTCCCTGTCTCACTGTGTCTCTCTCTGTCAAGTAAATAAATAAAATCTTTCTTAAAAAAAAAAGATAGCATCCAAAAGAAAATAACTTTTAGGGGTCAACTTAACCAAGTAGGCAAAAGACTTGCAAACTGAAAAGTAAAAAGGATTGCTGAAAATACTAAAAGGATTTAAATAAGTGAGAGGACCCCACATCCATGGCTCGGATGACTTAATATTGTGAAGGTACAAACAACACCATCCAAATCCATCTCCACAGTCAATGCTGTCCTGCCAGGTGCTTGTTGCTCCCAGTTTAATCCCACGATGTCTACTGCTCACCCCCCTGCTTGTTGGAGGGTTTTGGATAAATGTCTGTTCTTTGGACCCAGATTTTAGACACTCATCCCCCATGAATTCCACCTTAGGGCGAGGGTTGTCAGTGCAGGAGAGATGGAAGAACCCCTCAACAGAGGAGTGATCCATTTATAGCAATGTTCTGTGTATAACAATCTTTACACTAATTGAAATTTTAAAGCTGATTTAAAATATATTAAGTAGGGGCCCCAGTGGCTCAGTCGTTAAGTGTCTGCCTTCAGCTTAGGTCATGATCCCAGGGTCCTGGGATCGAGACCCGCATCAGGCTTTCTGCTCCATGCGAAGCCTGCTTCACCCTCTCCCACTCCCCATGCTTGTGTTCCCTCTCTCGCTGTGTGTCTCTATCTGTCAAATAAATAAATAAAATCTTCAAAGAAATAAAAAATAAAATAAAAAATAAAATATATTAAGTATATAAGAGAGTCAAATATGTAACCATTTGTCAGGCTAAATTTCAAGGAAACTTTGAACTTGGAAAAGTGAGCAGGAGCAGAAGACGCATGTCCCTGACAGTGTCCTCTTCCCATGGCAGAGACAGGCATCAAACGTCCTTGCAATGCAGGCTGAGTGGACCTCACAGGAGAATCTAAACCCACAGCAACAACAACTGTCAAACTGGAAGACGGGTCCCTGTAGAATTACTGTGCGGTGTGAACCACCTTGGTACTCGGATAACTTTAAGCCTTTATTTGGTTCAAGATGATGGTAGACTGGTTATGAGCCCAAGCTCCTGGAAGAGGCAAACTCCAATGTCAGGTAATCCTGAAA
>NC_058416.1:67902463-67962794 GCF_002201575.2 Neomonachus schauinslandi
GCCTTTGCTGCATCCCAAAGATTTTGAATAGTTGTGTTTTCATTTTCATTGGTTTCCATGTATTTTTTAAATTCTTCTTTAATTTCCTGGTTGACCTATTCATTCTTCAGTAGGATGCTCTTTAGCCTCCATGTATTTGAGTTCTTTCTGACTTTAGTCTTGTGATTGAGTTCTAGTTTCAAAGCATTGTGGTCTGAAAATAGGCAGGGAATGATCCCAATCTTTTGGTACCGGTTGAGACCTGATTTATGACCTAGGATGTGATCTATTCTGGAGAATGTTCCATGGGCACTAGAGAAGAATGTGTATTCCATTGCTTTGGGGTGGAATGTTCTGAATATGTCTGTGAAGTCCATTTGGTCCAGTGTGTCATTTAAGGTCTTTATTTCCTTGTTGATCTTTTGCTTAGATGATCTGTCCATTTCAGTGAGGGGCATGTTAAAGTCCCCCACTATTATTGTATTGTTGTCGATGTGTTTCTTTGCTTTTGTTATTAATTGCCTTATATAATTGGCTGCTCCCATGTGAGAGGCATAGACATTTACAATTGTTAGATCTTCTTGTTGGATAGATCCTTTAAGTAGGATATAATGTCCTTCCTCATCTCTTATTACAGTCTTTGGTTTAAAATCTACTTTGTCTGATATAAGGATTGCCACCCCAGCTTTCTTTTGGTGTCCATTAGCATGGTAAATGGTTTTCCACCCCTCACTTTCTTTTTTAGATTTTATTTTTTTTTTATTTATTCCTGAGAGACAGAGAGACAGAGGCAGAGGGAGAAGCAGGCTCTCCGCGGAGCAGGGAGACTGATGTGGGACTCAATCCCAGGACCCTGGGATCATGACCTGAGCCGAAGGCAGACGCTTAACCGACTGAGCCACCCAGGCGTCCCTCCACCCCCTCACTTTCAATCTGGGGGTGTCTTTGGGTCTAAAATGAGTCTCTTGCAGACAGCATATCGATGGGTCTTGTTTTTTAATCCAGTCTGGTAGCCTGTGTCTTTTGATTGGGGCATTTAGCCCATTTACATTCAGGGTAACTATTGAAAGATAGGAATTTAGTGCCATTGTATTGCCTGTAAGGTGACTGTTACCGTATATTGTCTGTGTTCCTTTCTGGTCTATGTTGCTTTCAGGCTCTCTCTTTGCTTAGAGGACCCCTTTCAAGATTTCCTGTAGGGCTGGTTTTGTGTTTGCAAATTCCTTTACTTTTTGTTTGTCCTGGAAGCTTTTTATCTCTCCTTCAATTTTCAATGACAGCCTAGCTGGATCTAGTATTCTTGGCTGCATATTTTTCTCATTTAGTGCTCTGAATATATCCTGCCAGTCCTTTCTGGCCTGCCAGGTCTCTGTGGATAGGTCTGTTGCCAATCTAATGTTTCTACCCTTGTAGGTTACATATCTCTTCTCCCGAGCCGCTTTCAGGATTTTCTCTTTGTCTATGAGACTCGTAAGTTTTACTATTAGACGTTGGGGTGTTGACCTATTTTTATTGATTTTGAGAGGGGTTCTCTGTGCTTCCTGGATTTTCATGCCTGTTTCCTTCCCCAAATTAGGGAAGTTCTCTGCTATAATTTGCTCCATTATACCTTCTGCCCCTCTCTCTCTTTCTTCTTCTTCTGGGATCCCAATTATTCTAATGTTGTTTCGTCTTATGGTATCGCTTATCTCTCGAATTCTGCCCTCGTGATGCAGTAGTTGTTGATCTCTCTTTTTCTCAGCTTCTTTATTTTCCATCATTTCGTCTTCTGTATTACTGATTCTCTCTTCTGCCTCATTTATTCTAGCAGTTAGTGCCCCCATTTTTGATTGCAGCTCATTAAAAGCCTTTTTGATTTCTACTTGGTTGGATTTTAGTTCTTTTACTTCTCCAGAAAGGGTTTCTCTAATAACTTCCATATTTTTTTCCAGCCCAGCCAGTATCTTTAAAGTGATGATTCTGAACTCTAGATCTGACATAGTACTAATGTCCATATTGAGTAGGTCCCTGGCACTCGGTACTACCTCTTGTTCTTTTTGTTGAGGTGATTTTTTCCGTCTTGTCATTTTGTGCAGAGGAGAATAGATTAATGAGAGAACAAAATGCTAGCAGAGTAACAACGTCCCCAGAAAATATACTCTAAACAAATCAGAAAAGACCTGAAGCAGTGGAAAAAGAAATGGAAAGAGAGAAAAAAGAAAAAGAAAAAAAACAAAAAGAAAAAGATAAAGAAAAAAAACAAAAACAAACAAAACAAAACAACAACAACAACAAAAACCAGAATGTGATCAAGTATGATCAGGCTGGTATATAGATCTGTGCCACACACTAGATTTGGGGTGTATTTTGGTCTTTGAGAAGAAAGTGCCTCCCAAAATTTTAAAGAAAGAAAAACTTATGTATGTACAAAAGTAAGGGTTGATATGATGAAGGGATGGAATATGACTCTAAAGATGGAAATTATAAAAAATTTTATAAAAGGAATTGATAAGAAGTTGTTTGAAAAAAGAAAGAAGAGGATTTAAAAAAAGAAAAAAGAAAAAAAAAGGAGAGAATGTGATCAGGCAGGGGAATAGAAAACACCATATACTAGAGATTTAGGGTATATTTTAATCTGTTAGAGGAAACTATCTCAAATTTTAAAGAGAGAACAACTTATATATATATGCCAAAAATACAGGTAACTACTATGGAGGGATAGAATATGACTCTAAAAATGAAAAATAAAAATGTTTTTTTAAAAAAAGGATTGATAAGACGTTGGTTGAAAAAGGGAAAAAGAAAAATTCAAAAAAAAAGAAAAAAAGACAGTTAAAAAAAAATAACTTTGAAAGACTAAAGAATCATGGTAAAAAAGCCATGAATTCTATGTGCACTATTCCCCTACACGGGAGTTCTGCCATTCTCATTGATCGGCAAACTTGGTCTTGGCTGGCTGTTCTCGCTGATCTTCTGGGGAGGGGCCTGTTGCCGTGGTTTCCAAATGTCTCTGCCGGAGGTGGAATTGCCCTGCCCTTGCCCCTTCCCGGCTAAGTAATCTGCTCGGGTTTGCTCTCCGGGGCTTTTGTTCCCTGCGAGCTTTCCCTACACCTTTGGAGGCGGAGAGTGAAAATGGCGGCCTCCCAATCTCCGCCCCGGAGGAGCCGAGAACTCGGGGCCCCGCTTCTCAGTGAGACCCCAGAGAAAAGCCGTCAGTCACTCCCGTCTCCCCGGTCTCCGGCCGCACTCCGTGCTCACCCGGCCTGTGACCGCGCGTTTCTATCTCCGGCACCCGACCCCGGGTGGAGTCTCCAAACCCAGCAGATCCCTGCGGCGCACTCCCGCGCGGCTCCTCCCGGGGGAGGAAGGGGAGTCTCCCCGGATCTGCTGCTTGTTGGGTCCCTGCTGGAGGAGCAGTGGCCCGACTGTGCCACGGATCACGGTTTATGGCAACCCTGAGCTGAGAGCCCGCGCCTGGGCTCCGCCTCTGCAGCCGGCTTCCCTGCTCCGATACCTGGGAGCTCTGCCACACTCAGGCACCCCCGGTCTTTCTGTGACCCCGAGGGTCCTGAGACCACACTGTCCCGGAGGGTTCCACCCCCCGCTTAGCCACCAGAGTGACGTCCCTCGGCGGAGCAGACTTTTAAAAGTTCTGATTTTGTGCTCCGCGGCTCTATCACTTCCCAGAAGCGGCCGACGGAGGCCCCTCCCCCATCGTCTATCCTCCTAAATTTCGAATATCGCCTCGGATTCACTTCTCCGCACGTCCTACCTTCCAGAAAGTGGTCACTTTTCTGTTCAGAGAGTTGTTGCTATTCTTTTCTTTGATCTCCTGTTGAGTTTGTAGGTGTTCAGAATGGTTTGATCCCTATCCAGCTGAATTCCTGAGACCAGACGAAATCCAGGTCTCCTACTCCTCCGCCATCTTGCTCCGCCCCCTTCCTTTTCCTTTTTCAAACCACCTGTTCCACCGGCCTCAGGTCCACACCTTGCTGCCCTCCCCCTTCAGGGCGGCAGGTTCATGCCTTCGTAGGGCAGCGCATGGGATGACGTCACACTGGGCCCTCCATCATGGACCCCAGATGCCTAGGTGACTTTCTGTGCCCGCACTAGGATGCTGTCGCTGTGCCTAGAGTCTAGTGAGCTGTGACAACACAGCCCCACAGTGTGGCCACCCTCACAGGGTCCTGTACGGGAGTGACTCCAGCATAAATACAGTCACTGGGCTTCACACACTCTCCCCCCTCCTCCCTCCTCCCCCTCCTGTCCATCCCTGGCCTCTTCACCACCTCTAGATTCCTGCCTCCCCCAAAATGTGCCACAGCGACCAGTACAGAGAACGCGGCCTTTTAGATGCTCTTCGTCCCAAAGATATGTGCATTTAAAATCCACGTATGTTTTTGGACTTGAGAGCTTATTTCCTTTAAATTTTGACTAATAGCCTACTCTTTGAATACACATCCTAATGGAGGACATGTTTGTGACCTCAAGCCTTGGTCATTTTATGACAAGCTGGTAAAAAATCGCTGTGCAGGGCTTTAATTGCTCTCACGTGTGATTATGAATAAAGTTTCCATAAACATTCACATGCGGGTTTTCCTCTAGAAGGCTTTTTTTTTTGGCTTTTCTAGTTCTGAGTTTGGCATTGTTTTATATATTCCACATAAACATCCAACACTCACCGGAACTGCCATCTGGTTAAGGCTAAGCCAGTGATGAGGGCAGGTGACAAGGGAGCTGCCCTGTCCCTCTGCAGAGCAGGGGTGGTGCTGAGGGCCCATGCTGGCTTCGTGACCCGAGAGAGCTTCAGATACTGAAAACTCAGACGATGATAAAAGAATGCACACTAGCCTAGAAGTACATTGTCCCAGCTCATGAGGACAAGACTTTCTATTTCCTTCGAGGCCCTTCGTGTACAAATGGGCTGCTCTGAGGGACTCGGAGGACAGAAAGGAGAGAAGGAGCCACCATTCCCAGGCGGTGCCCCAGGAGGGATCTGGGCCCAGGGCGTCAGCACAAGAATGAGGAGAATTACAGGGGGAGCCTAAGCAGGCAGCTGGGGTGCTCATTCACTTTGCAGGGGTAAGTAGGTTTTTGTCTCACTTCCCCACAGGCGGGGAGCACTGTGTGAGTACTGAGACTATAATCCCAACATGCACAGTAATACTCAGCCTCGTCCTCAGCCTGGAGCCCAGTGATGGTCAGGGTGCCTGAGCTGCCAGACTTGGAGCCAGAGAATCGATCCGGGATCCCTGAGGGTCGGTTGCTGTTACCATAGATGACGCTTCTGGGGGCTTTTCCTGGGAGCTGTTGGTACCAGTTAACAGCATAACCACCCCCGATGTTGGAGCTGCTTCCAGTGCAGGAGATGGTGACCGTCTGGCCCAGGCTCCCAGACACGGAGGGCGGCTGAGTCAGCACAGACTGGGCCCAGGACCCTGCAAGGGGGAGAGACACAGAGAGGGTGATGCTGGGGTCTAGAGACAAAAAGAGGAAGGAGGGCCCTTCATGTCCTCCCAGGGCCCCTTCCCCTGTCCCTGCATCCAGTCACCTGTGCAGTGAGCGAGGAGGCTGAGGAGGAGAGGGGACCAGGCCATGGTGGAGGTCATCACCGATCCTGCCTTCTGTGGCCCCACAGCTAAGCAGAGCCTCCCCTAATCTCTCCCTTTGCCTCTTCATCCTCTGAGAGAGGGAGGGCCCATCCATGCAAATGAGACCCCCAGCTCTCTGACCCCTCCCTGGCCAAGTTTCAGTTCCCTGTGCCTGAGGATGTTGGGGGGGTGGGCAGGGTAGGGGCTGTGTGGGAGCAGGGGTGGAGAGGTCAGAGCTGTGAGCCCTGAGCAGAGGGCACAGGCAAGGCCATGTGGCAGGTCCCAGCACTGATCACCCCTGGTTCCTCAGAAATGGGACCAGAGTGCCCCCTGGTGTCCAGACCCAGACACATCATTGTGTGACTGGTCAGCAGGACCCATCAGATCTATTTCCACCCCCACCCCACTGCTTTGTCCACTGTTCCCTCCAATAGGGTCTGACCAGGTATCCCTATACGTCACCTCCCATTACTTAAGGACTCAGTATATGCTCATCTAACAGTCTTCAGAGTGACTCTGTACATGGCTCCCTTCTCTGTTCCTGGGTCAGGACTGAGATGGTGTCTCTACACAAACTCTTCTTAGAGATCAGGATCCAGAGCAGTGACGGGTCCCCGTGGACACAGGTTCACCTCTCTGCAGGATGCTGGGACTTTCCTTTTATGTGCTTTCTCCCTGATTTCCAGAGCTCTCCTTCCTCTGAGGTCCTCACAGCACTGAGGAGACGGGGAACTCTTCACCCCAGATTGTGTGTAGAAGCCGTCACGTGCATTCCTAGATGGTTACACACGGATCATCTTTATCACCTGTCACTGTTTCCCCCTGCTTGAAACAACAGTTGTCCACACACTGGGCAGGGATTCCCTCCCCGGCTCCGTCCTCCCAGCACAGACACGAGTCTGCAGGAGCCCTGCCACGTGAGTGTGTGTGGCCCTGACCTCAGAGCACAAAGGACGAACGTGCTGGAAGTTCTAGCAGGGAAGGAGTGACAGCTGCATGACAAGAATCCAGAGGAAGAGGTTATGTACTGGTCACCACTTGGCCAACCGTGCACTTAAAATGCATGAGTGTTCTTTTCAAGCAACTCTTCTCAATAATACTGATTCAAGCTCAATGGCAGCGCCATGGTGAAGATGCAGGTGCAAATCACTAGTATGTGGTTCCCAGATCCGTGCTTGTTGCAGGGACAATGTGGATGGAAATTGTGGTTACATACATCACTGCAGAACAGAGAAGAAGTATGACTTTGGCTTTCCTTTGAATAGACGTCTATAAACATTTTCTGGAAGCATTTGTCTCATTTTTTTCCCTAAGATTGCATCATGGCTCTGATCGTGCAGGTGGGAAAGCCGGAAGTGGTGCCCATGACCCCCCAGGAGCGACCTGTTTCTACGAACTTCCCAGCGCCCTCGTGATGGAATCCCCAAACACAGACAGAGCTTCCAGGATGGAGCAAGTGAGCGCCACACTCACATCTGGGGTGGGCTCAGCTGTAATCTCAGCTGCCTGTGTCCAGCATGTTCAGGATAGAGCAGGTGCTCGTTCAGACCCCCATGAGCAGAAGTATGAATTTCTATTAGCAAAAGCCGCCTGGACCCAGAAGTTTCTGTCAAAGGTCACATGGGACTGGTGAAGAGGTGCAGATAAGGAGGACCAGGTCCCTGAGCTCACAGACCCTGTGCTTCTGAGTTGTGACAGAAGACTGAGCAGAGGTCCAGCCTGGCTGGAGGTGTCACTGGGGAGACTGAGGGAGTGACAGCCCAGCCCTGGGAGCGCAGGGGTTTTGTGTCTCACGTCCCCCATGGGCCACGTGCTCCGTGGGAGCCACACTGAGGCTGGGGTCCCAGATTCAACGTACTGATCCACCTCCCACACTGACTGGAGCCCAGAAGTGGTGGGGACTGAGCTGCCCATGGGGACAGAGACTGCGCCTGGGATTCCTGAGCATCAGTCTGGTCCCAGGACAGCAGGTGTTCAGGGCACGTCCTGGCTGCCCTGGTGACATGACCTTAGTCACACTGGTTGTCCCTGGGGTTTCCTCAGATGGGGATTCTGCCTCTTGGACATTGTGTCTCTGAGGATGACTGGGTGAGCACAGGTTGAGCCTGACTTCTGGATGGATGGAAAAGCCCAGAAACAGCAGAATGTCACACAGTATATCCTCAGAGAGAGGAGACAGCTGTGTGTGTGTGTGTGTGTGTGTGTGTGTGTGTGACCAAAAATGAGGCAATGACCCCCTGTGTCTCTTACGTCTTCTCCTGAGGGATGGTTCTCCATGAAGCTGAATGTGGATTTAAAGGGCAAGTGTCCAAAGACCTTTTCCTGGGAGAGGATTTATTTTAGGCAGTGAGGACTCATTTGAAAACAGACCTGTTAACAACTTGCTGAATCAGAAGGCTCGGGCTTGTCGAGGGACAGCAATCTGTGCATTTTATCTCCTCAGGGCTCCATCCACGGAGTGGCATAAGAGGGATTTAAAGAAAGGCTTCCACATAGTGGAGAATAAGATATTTGACCCAGTGGAAATAACACTGGGGTAGTTTTGCCCCAGGAGTATTTGGAAATCGCCTGTGCAGTGAGTGAAGGGGGTGAGGAGCAGAGAAGCAAACCCCATGGTAGAGACACCCCAGTCTCCTGCTGACCCTACGGCGAGGCCCTGGACCCACACACTGTTCCTATGTGTCTCCCTGATCCTCAGGTAAGGGGTCTCCTTGCGATTCTGCCCCGTTCTGGGAGTCATGCAAGCACCCCCTCAACCTAAGCCTGGGCTCCAGCTGAGCCAAAGAAAATGTACAAGTGGGGGGGGATTCACCCAAGGGATGACACCAGAGCACCTGCAAGAGGCAGGGAGACACATCTCCGCTCTGGAACGGGGAACACCCGCGCCCTCTGGTGGACGCCAGAGACATGTCCACCAAGGGCTGGAGCTAGTGCCCAGGGCTCCTGTCCCCCCAGCCCCCACTGGTCACTGTTTCAGCCTCTTCAGATGGGCCTCTTCCACTAAGAAATGTCACTTAGAGATATGCACGGGGGCACCTGGGTGGATCAGTCAGTTAAGCGTCCAACCCTTCGGTCACCGCAGGTCATGAGCTCAGGGTCCTGAAATCCAGACATGCTTCAGGCTCAGCACACAGCTCAGATTCCGCTGGAGATTCTCTCTCTCCCTCCCTCTACCCCTGTCCCTGCTCCAGCTCTCTAAGTAAATAAATAAATAAATAAATAAATAAATAAATAAATAAATAAATAAATAAAATCTTTTAAAAAAGGAAATATGCATGGATATTTCCTCAATCTTTTTCTGTGCCCTATTCACTTGTCCCGCTCCAGCCCACCAACCTCACCCTCCTCATGCTCCTGGGACACAGCTTCTCTTTACAACATGTTTACCCTCTGTGTCCCCTCTCTTCCCCCAGACACTGTCAGCTCCCTGAGCATGGGGACCCTTCCTGTCATGTCCACATGTGTCCCACATCCCTAGACTTACATGTGGCACATGCTAGATGTTCAGGAGGTGGTGTGAACGCACACTCACTGGACAGTGCTCTATCCTCAGTCAGACACAGCTGGACTCCCTGTCTCTGGTTCTGTCCTGACTTGTCACAGTGATACGGGATTGTGGAACCCAAATTTCAAGAGAGAATGCTTGAGACATTGAATGTTGCAAAAAAAAAAAAAAAAGATGATTTTACTATGCCCCGGGGACAGGACCCATGGGCAGAAAGCTCACTGGGATTGTGAGGAGTGAGTGATTATATAGTTTTTAATTAGTGGAAGTGAGGGATAGTGTAAATCTCTAAGGAATTTGGAAGCCAGGCTTTCAGGAATCAAGGGGCTAGCTGCTGTGAAGACGAGGTTACTTCAGTCTTTAATAAAACACACTCATGAAGGCACTAAGGCAGCCATGAGGTCCTTGAGGAAGGTCACACTCAGCATGGGTCAGGTATCTATCAGGGGCTGCAGCTGTAGGAGATTTACTTTAAGTGACATTTCTCCTGCCTTTGTTTCCCTCATCAGCAGACTCTGTTACTCGGCAGCCTGCCCCTGGCACCCAGGAGTTTCTCCTCAATATGAGAAACCAAACAATGACTTCCTGCTTAGGAGAGGCTGGAGGGGCTGAATTTAAGAGAATTTGGAATATTTTGTAGCCAATGTTCCTTGAGATTAGTTCGGACTACAGTTTAGACCAAACAAAGGAAGGAGTTGACTTGGCCAAGGAAGGGGAGCTGCACAGGGAGACCCCTTGCTGAGGGACAGCAGGTTTTTGTCTCACTTCCCCACAGGCCGGGAGCACTGTGTGAACACTGGGACTGCTGTCCCATGCTGAGCAGTAATACTCAGCCTCATCCTCAGCCTGGAGCCCAGTGATGGTCAAGGTGCCTGAGCTGCCAGACCTGGAGCCAGAGAATCGATCCGGGACCCCTGAGGGTCGCTTGCTATTATCATAGATGACGGTTCTGGGGGCTTTTCCTGGGAGCTGTTGGTACCAGTAACACCATAACTACCCCCGATATTGGAGCTGCTTCCAGTGCAGGAGATGGTGGGCCTCTGGCCCAGGCTCCCAGACACGGAGGGCGGCTGAGTCAGCACAGACTGGGCCCAGGACCCTGCAAGGGGGAGAGACACAGAGAGGGTGATGCTGGAGTCTAGAGACAAGAGGAGGAAGCAGGGCCCCACGTGTCCTTCCCCTGTCCCTGCATCCACTCACCTGTGCAGTGAGCAAGGAGGCTGAGGAGGAGAGGGGACCAGGCGATGGTGGAGGTCATCAGGGATCCTGCCTCCTGTGGCCCCACAGGTGAACAGAGCTTCCTCTAATTTCTACCCCTCTTCATTCTATGACAGAGGGAGGGCTTATCCATGCAAATGAGATCCCCAACTTTCTGACTCCTCAGTGGCCTTGGGTCAGTCCCTCTGCCTGAAGATGTGTGGCCAGGGGGCGGGATGGTCACAGCTGTGAATCCTGAGCCGAAGTCACAGGCAGTGCCAGGTGGCAAGTCCCAATGCCGATCACTGTGACTCCTCAGAAAGGGCCCTGCACACCCCCTAGTGTCCAGGCTCAGACATACCATTTTATGACCGGTGACTAGAGCCCATCATAAACAGCTCCTGCCTCCTAACTCCTCTCCCCACTGTCCCCTGCCTTAGGGCCAGTCCAGGTGTCCCCTATGTCACCTCCTATCACCTCAGGGAAGACTGTATGCTGTTCCCAGACTCTTTAGGATGAATCTGTCCATGGCTCTCTTGGTTGTTTATGGGTCAGGACTGAGGTGGTGTCTCTACACAGATTCCTTTTAGGTCAGAATTAAGTGCAGAGAACTGACTTGTCCCCAGGAAGACATGTCCCCATCCATGCAGGACAAACATTTTTTTCATTATGGGATTTCTCACTTGTTAAAATCAGCAGTGTATCTCCAATATAACAAAATATTTCTTCAAAGCCTACTTACCCCGTGAACTGCACATACTTTGATTTTTGATCTGCTTTTTTTTATTCTTTCCATGTAGTACGTGCCCTCTTTAATACCCATCACCAAGCTAACCCATCCCCCTCTGTCCCCTCTAGAACCCTCAGTTTGTTTTTTCAGAGTCCCTAGTCTCTCATGGTTCATCTCCCCCTCTGATTTCCCCCCTTCATTCTTCCCTTCCTGCTATTGTCTTCTTCTTTTTTTTTTTAACATATAATGTATTATTTGTTTCAGAGGTACAGGTCTGTGATTCAACAGACTTACACAGTTCACAGCGCTCACCATAGCACATACCCTCCCCAATGTCTATCATCCAGCCGCCCCATCCCTCCCACCCCCCACCACTCCAGCAAACTGAGGGTTGCTGGTTTGATCTGCTTTTTAATCAAGCTTCACCATTTTACTGGTCTCCTCACCAATATATGAGTTGAATCAAATATTTCACACTTGTCCATTGTCTATTTGTATGAGAGTCAGATGTTTGACTTTTTGAGTCAGGCTAACTCTGATTCCTACTCCCAGGACATAGAAGAAGGTGAGTGTGAGAGCACCTCCTGTGACCAGGGCCCTGTGAGGTGGAGACTCTCAGCAAAGATCCTTGGTGACCTGGGAGATCACTTACTGGGGATGGTAGAAGAAGGGGACTCTTCATGGAGTACGTGTCCAGAGTGAACTGTGCTGGACCTCAGGGACGGGGCCTCACCTGAGGGAGGGACAGATGTAAGAGAAGAGCACAGGTGGTCATGGGATGTCTTATATTTTATAAGACATTAGAGAAGTCCGGGGGTAAAAAATACAACTTTTGGAGACACCAACCCTTGGTCCCTGTCCCCTGGCTAGCTCTCAGTGTACAAGACCAATATGAACTAGCAATGAGGGTGGCAGCGTTGGTGGAGGGCTGAGTGACATCTGTGGTGAGGACACTTGAGCAAACACTCTGACCTTTCCCTCTCCTATCTGGACCCACATGTCCTGGACGTGTCAACATGTGATTGACCCCAGCTCCAATTCCAGGGATGAGCCCTGTGTTTCCCATAGAAATCAGACAATTCCCTTTCTGATAACCATGTTGCTATCAAAGAAGATGGCGTGTTTGGTCTGGCCCAGTGCTCCTGAAGGCTGGGATTCCTGATCAGTGAGTGGGTCCAGGAGGACAAGGCTCTTTCATTCTGGAGGGCCTGTTGTGTGGAAGTGCTATGTGGGAATTCTGAGGCATTTTGTCCCTATGTGGAAATCAGCCTGGGGAAAGGGGGGTCATGAGAAAGGAAAACTTGGATAACTATCTGAAAGAGTGAGCCCTGCAAGATTCCCACCCCCCTCGTCATCTGGAGAGGAAATATCCCTGTGTCAACACTGAGCAGGCAGAAGGCTGTTGATGCTTCCATCACGGGGGTGAGCTTGGGGACTTATCTCTATACCCTTGCCCATGAAGCTTCTCCCCAAGGGCTCACTCACATCCCACCCACTTCCTAACGGCAGGCTTGACATCACACTCCATTCTTGAGTATCTTCCTCCCCCTCAAACTTGCTGAGTCTGCCTGTTCTCACCCAACAGCCACAGCTGTTCCACTGAACTCCCTCCACCCTCCTCCTCATTCATATTAACTGAAGCATCTGGACTTTTCTTCATTACCTTTATCAGATCCTGTGTCTTCTTGTCAAATTGTCAAGTGGCTCCTATACCCACCATGGCATAAAGGAATTTCTGTCACTGTGAGACAGTATCACAAAGTGTTGTTGGCAAGGACTAGATTTGGGGACATATATTGAGAGGATGAGGACCATTTATAGATGATGTGCAGTTAGGTGCAGTAGGCGTCTGGAGAGTGATGGGCCCACAGGGAGAGGAGGGAGACTGTATCTTGATGCCTCACAGATTTGGAACGCCGTGTCCACATTGTCCCATATCTGTTCTCAGCGGCCAAGTCTGCTTTAGGACAGGAAATGAGGAACCTTCCGGATCCATTCCTTGATAGACCTGGAGCCAGAGATTCTACCTGGGAGGGCAATGAAGCAAAAACTCCCAGGTCCAGGTCACGTTTCTTATACGCTTCTAGGGCTTCTGTCCGTGTGCCTTTGTTGCTAGGCCATAATATTCACCTCTGTGTTGCTGCTTCTTCTGCTGTAGATGATAAATTTCTGGAGCTCAGACCGCAAAATCATGAGTGGATGTGTCTGCAGAGCTTGGAAACAGGAACCAAAACAATATAAAATATGGGGGTAGTGCTGGGTGGCTCAGTTGGTTGAGTGTCCAACTTTTGATCTGGCTCAGATCATGATCTCAGGGTCATGAAAGACTGCTTGGTATTCTCTCTCTCCCTCTCCCTCTGTCCCCCCCTTCACACTTTCTCTTTAAATAAATAAATAAATAAATAAATAAATAAATAAATAAATAAATAAATAAATAAATAAAAGCTTTTAAAAAACTATAGGGAGAGGAGATTTGGGGACCCTGCTCACTTTATCCAAAGCCTGTATCACTTGAGGAGTCAGAGCACAAAACTTGGGACTGCCAAGAAAGTTGCAGAAAGGGTTGAGTCAGTGAGTATGGGACTGCATAAATCTGAATATAAACAGAGAAACCTCTGTCTGTACCTGCACTCACTGTGTGTGTGGGCGGGGGGGACTCAAAGAAACACAGATACAAACTCATGTTTCATTTCCTCACTTGATCAGATGAGGAAACACTGACAAGAAAAGGGGAATCAATTTCACATTGGCCCTGTAGAGAGATGAAATTGGCTGCAGTGCTCATGAAGCTTGAATCTCATTCCCCCCCATGCCTGAGATACAGGAAGGGTACTGGGACCTTCTCATTGTGCTGGTCAGTGGTGTTCAGCTTCATCCTTAAGGTGCGGTCAAGAGTGACATGGAGACAATAAAGAGAACCAACATCCCAAGAGTATGTAGTTGTTTCAATGGGTTCAGAGTTTGATGAAATATCTCAAGTGCTGATGTGTCAAAATTACACCTTTGAGCCACTGTGGTTGCTTCTTCCAGGGCAGTAGATATTGGTCTTCTGTGCTGGGATCCCAGTCCCTGAGGGAGGCTGGATCAGCAGGGAGAGGTGTTGAATCACAGGGCAGGGTCCACACAGTGGAGGTAGTGAGTCAGAGCTGGAGAGGGATGCCTGCCTGAGCATGAGCATCAGGATCCCTTACCTGTGTTGTGTTAGGGACAGTGAGGAGGAGGGGAATCCAGAATGTGGTGTAGACAATCCACACTCTTGTTCCTTAGGCCCCACAGCTAAGGCACAGTTGTCTCAGTCTATTTCTCTACTCCATATCTATATCATAAGCTCCGACTTCTGGCCCCTTCGTGGGTCCTGTTCTCTGGAATAATCTATGATAAGTGTTGGGGGATAGGAGAATCTGAACCCCGAGTCCAACAAAGGCTCCAAGAAGTCTGAGTCTCAAGGAAGCCTGTGTCAGGAACACACAATTTCCCCAACAGGCATGACTTCCCACTACATACACACCCACAAGAACAGGCAAACAACACCCCATATGTTGCAGGGATATACCCACACGCTTTTTTAACATAGGCCAAGGCAATTGTTGGAGGTGATTTATCTTAGGATCAGTTTCTTCAGACTGTCTTCTCAGGAATTATGAATGCAAGTTCCATTTGGAACATTTGGAAGGACAGTCAGAGATTCTGAATCAGATCGTGCCCTCCTCAGTAAAGTGCCCTTTTGGTTCCAATTCTCCAACAGGTCACAAGTCACAGAGTCATTCACCAGATTGAGGTGATGAACAGAACTATCAGCCCAGATGCACATTAGGTGTGTCTGCACAAGCTCAGTGCCCAGGGGACCCCAGTTCTAAGCCTACTGCACCAACACGCTGTGAATCAGCCCTCAGGACAGCAGCTCACCTACCTGTCTGTGTCCTTGACAGAAGCCATGTGCCTGTGTGCAACTAGACCCATTTCCTCTGACTTCAACCAACTTCCTGAGTCTCCTCCTCCTCAGAGACAGGCGGGCCCTGTGGACACAGAGCAGATTGTCCCGGGACTAAAACCCAGGCACATATTTTTGTAGTGTTGCTATTTTTTTTTCCCTGAAATTCCCTACCATTGCTAGGACATTTTATTAAAGTTATTGCAACAAATGTATTGGTCAGTTCTGAGAGAATTAACATCTTCACCACATTAAATATTTGACCCATAAGCTAGATCTATTTGTACATTTATTTAAATCTTTAAACTCTCTCATGAATGGTTTATAGATTTTACTGCATAATGTTTTCAAATTCCATGAGATTTATCCTCATATGCTTCATATTTTTAACACTGTCATAAACCATGTTATTTCTAATTTTCCTTTTTTGTGGTTGATAGCTAGAACAGAGAACACAATTCCACCCTGCATGTGGGGCCTGCCTCCCAACCCCAAATTGAAACACACACCAGAAGCATCTCTGAGTCACTCTACACCCCCTGAAGGGCATGACCCGAGTCAGCATTTTCGTCTTCATCCAATTTCTTCATTAGGAGCCATTTATCTCTGGCCAGAGGATTACTTCCAGTGTGATATTAATAGGGTGAAACTATGCCAGCAATGGATTAATTAATCTAAATTTTAACTGAAGAAGAAATGACAATGGAAGTGACCCTCTGCGCAGGACTTGGTCAGGACCCCTGCTGTGGGCGGGGCACCAGGTCAGGAGATGAGGTTTATGTCTCACTTCCTCTTGGGTCTGGAGCACAGAGTAAGCCTGAAAGTTGCCACGACATATGTTATAGGAAGAGTCAGCCTCATTCTCAGGCTGCAGGCCAGAGATGAGCAGAAGACATGCATTTGCCAATACATCCCTGGATCTAGAGAAGTGGATCACTTGGTCACAGGGAACCCAGATATTGGTGAACTACTGTTGTGGGTATTTCTGTGAGAGCATTTTTGGATGAGACTAACATTTAAATCAGTAGAGCTAGTAATGGAGATTGCACTCCACAGGGCGGTTGGGCCTCATCTAATGCTGTGAGACCTGAACAGAACAAGAGGTTGATCCTCACACTCCCCGCCCTTTGCAGACTAAGATAAAATTTTTCTATCTGATGTTTTTCACACTGGTACATTAGCTGTCTCCTACCAATGCCTTTGACATGGACTCTTCTTGGTTCTACAACAACCTGCCAGCCTTGGCACTCAACCTGGGACATTGACTCTGCAGATTTTGGCCTCCCACCCTCAATATTTACATGAGCAAATTCCTTAAATGTCTTTGTGCCCTGGAAACAAAACAAAATCACACACACACACACACACACACACACACACCCCAAAACTCCTATCTCTTGTAGCCACAGGGCTGAGATGCTGAAAACCAAACCAGGAAACTCATCCTGACACGGGGTGAGCTGCAAAGCAGATCAAATCCCCAGCTTCTCGGGGTGACTGCCGTTTAAGTGAGGGCATTGATCAGGTAGGGATGAAATCCTGAAAGTTTGATTTAGGATGAGTGGGAAGACTTTGATTAAGTTAGAAACTTTGAGGCCTGAAATACTGATGGGATCATCTTCATCGGTATGAGTAGCTTCTTCATCCCTCACAGGCTGACTTATTTTACTGGTGCTGTTGTGAACGGGCTCCTGTTCCGTCCCCACGCCCACTGCCCCAGTGCTGCCCTTTCACGTCTCTCTGGGCCGCTAGAACACATGCAGCATACAGTCAGGGAAAGCAGTCCTCTTCTCTGGCTTTCTTACTGCTCTGGCTTTCATTGGCCCTTAATTGCTATTCTGGAGGTTTAGTCTTTCTTCTTTTGATCTATGATATGTTTATCATTGCTTTTCCTTCTGGGTTAACTTAGTGGACTCCAAGGCCTTTGTCCTGATTCCACTTTGAATCCTGGTTAAATTTTTGGTAAATGCTTCAGTGCTGACATTGAAGAATGTACAGACCTTTCTAGAAGTGTACCAAAATGCATACAAAAATCCACCATGCTTCCTTGAAGAGAAACAGAATGGGAGAAGGATTAGGATTTGTGGGACAGACGTGGTGGGGCAGGTGAGCAGGTGCTGGACCTGAGGGCCGGGCCCGTAATGGGAAGGATACCCTCCTGCACTTGGGAACTTAAAGATCTGGAGGATGTAATCTGAGGAGAAAGAGAGAAACCATGCTTGGAGAAGGTTTCAGAGCTCAGGGAATGATCAGCAAACCTGGGCCAGTCTCATGGGACAAGTCAGGGAATATGCAGAGGGGGACCAGGATGTCCTGAGTCACACATGTTTGAGTTTTGTTCTCCATGTCATCCCCAGCTAGCATGAGTGGGAGTTTTTATAGTTTCTGGAGACAAAGTCATGGTTATTTCCATTGGGAGACCTCACTGCTGTCCTAGGTCACAGACTTAGGGGCTCTGCCTGGGAGTTCTCGGTACTGGTTGCCACAGAAGCCCCAGTGTTCCTGCTGTTCCCCTGACAGGGGCTTTCTCAGAAGCATGGTGGGCTCACTTCATGTATATTTTGGGGTTTGTGGCCCCTGAATTCCAAAAACCCGGCTCTACATCTGTGATTAGTGAGATGTTCCAATGAGTCATGAGGAGAGAGAGAGGAGGACACAATACAAGCAGGAGCCCAGAGGTGAGCAGGATCCATCCCTGAATTTGCTGAGGTATCTTTGGATCCAGAGAAGATGGTGGAGACCCTGGGGCCCTGCTGCTTATCTCAGTCTGAGTAATGATGCAGGAGATACTGGGGAAGGCTCCCTGGCCCCTGCTCGAACTACCTTATGACATAACTGTCTACACTGAAGCCACTGCTCAGGGTGCAGGGGATTCTGGCTGTTGTTCCAGGGATGCAGAGAAGGAGGGTGGTTGGCTCAGCACAGGCTGGGACAGAGAACCTGCAAACACAGATACTCATTGGTGATGGGGCATTTAAGCTGGAAGTTTCTCCATCTCAGGGTCTAATAATATCTGGGAAGCTCCCCCAGAAATCTGAGCTTATCCTTACCTGAGCAGAGAAAGAGGAATTCTAGGAGGACATGGGTCCAGGCCATCGTGAGACAGCCCCTGGCTCCACTATATGTCTGGGCTGCCCCCAGGCTTGTTTTATCCTCCCTACTGTCCCCAGAGAAATGAAGGGATACCATGCCAAATTGCACACACCCCCCCCTTACAGAGCCTTTCTGACATAATTTGATCAGTGATTCAGGATCCTGAGAGGGGACCTGAGGAGAGAGGAGGCTGAGGGCAGGACCTGCTCTGACTGGGACCCAGGAGGGGTTGGACGGATCAGCTGTGGGAACTACCACAGGATCCTACCCAGGAGCCTCTGCCAGGCCCTGAGGGCACCATGCTGCTGGGCTTCATCATGAACACAGGGGCACCTCATCCTCTACTCAGCAGGGGGTGGGGGGGTCCACAAGCTGTGAGTGTCCCCCTGTATTGTCTGGGGTGTTAAACAGTGCCCCTGCTGGTTACATGTCCACCTGCATTGTCCTCAATGTCCTGAGGTTGATGCCTCACAGGGAGCCTGATCTCATGACCGCGAGATCACGACCTGAGTCAAGACCCAGAGTCAGAATCTTAATGGGCTGCACCACCCAGGCACCCTGCTAATGCTTTTTAATTAATGTTAATATGATTTCATCAACTTGCAATTCAGAGGGGAATGTTGTCATGACACAATACTCTGGACATTGGAATCTCTATAAAATACATACAAGTGTGCAACTCTCACTACCTGGGACATTTAGGGAGCTGAAGTTGAAGGCAGCATCCAGGGTATTTTTCACATGGGGGAACAAAAGGGAGAAGAAAACAGGAAGTGTCAATGCTCAAACCAGGAGGGGATGTGTCAGTTTCACAGACTGGAGCAACACCGGGGACTGGGAATCAGGAACGTGGGGAGTGCAGGGCCATCCTTAGGGAGGATGTCTTGTGGAAGCAGACTTTAGACAGGAATACAGGAGGAGGAGACTTGTTGGAGCCAAGCTCAGCCATACAGTCTCCAGGAGTGTGGACCAGAAGGAACTTGGGGGAGAGAATGGATGATGAATGAAATCAGAATTTGAGATTTCAGTTTGAACAGAAACGCAGAAGAGGTGGAAATTTAGTGCAGTAGAAAATAAGGCTATTGGATAGTTTTCTAGTTGCAAAATAGTGGAACATCTGGTCACCAGTTGGAAATACTGAATTCCAAGCCCAGAAATAGTGGAGCCTGACATTGTGTGGCAGCAAGCAGTGACCATGGCTGGGAAGTTGGGGTCCAGGCATGGTGATCAGTCTCCAGCATGGGTGTGGGTGTGTGGAGCCTGGGATGGAACACTGGACACCATCCCCTTGTATAGAATAGTTGAGAAGGGTCCTGGAAGCAGAGCTGCTCAGTCCAGTCTGGCTCCTGTGTTCAGTCTCTTCATCATTCTTGTGATGTGTGTGTTAGTGACCTTCTGCTTGGGGTCCCAAATGTCAGCTGAATGCAGGTTTAAGACAGAATACACCTCTTTGTCTTCCCCAAGTATGTGTTCCAAAGAGGGCTGAGAGCAGTGAAGATGTGATTGGTGGTGATGTTTGCAGACCTTCCCACCCCAAGAGAAGGTGAGGATGGGGGCACATGAAGGACATAAGAGTAGAAACTCTCACCTCTCCTCCACATCCCCAGGACCTCCAGGCATAGGAAGCAGAGCTGCAGGCTCTCTCTCATCCTCTTCTGCCTCCTGGGGGAGGAGCACTGAATTCTGGTTACTGCTCCCTACACCCCCTTCCACTTCCCTTTCTCTGTCAAGGGGAGGGCACTAGGAGGACCCACCTAAGCTCTCAGGGCCTCATGGTGAAGGCAGCTGGGCCCTAGGCACAGATTCAGGCAGGGGCTGTTTTCCCAGCCAGCATCACACCATAGAGTCCAGGGACAGGTTCACAGTGCCCCTCTGGTCCCTCCTGACTGAGATGAGGGGACAGGAGCCCAGAGCAGAGCTCCCCCTGCCTCCAGCACTGTGGGTCCTGGCCCACTCCCCAAGGAAGTTGGGCCACATCCAGACTTTCCTTAGACGGCAGCCTCATGGCCACACTCAGCTCAGAATCCCCTGCTGTGGCTCCTCCCTGAGGACTGTCTCCAGCTGTCTCCCCTGCTCCATGCTTCTCCACTAATGGGGTGAGGTGGGTGTCAGCCTCATCCCCAGTGCACAGAGCAAAAGGACAAAGACATAAGCACCAGCACACCTGCCCACGTGAACACTCAGTGTGGGACCCAAGAAGTTTGGTCTCTCTGTCTCTCTCTGTGTCTCACACCCCCAGCTCCTTATTCTGTCAGCTGAGTCTTTGTCCACATTCCTGGTGCGAGGGCTCAGGCTGGCTTTTCCTCTACCTATGACCTCCCTCTGTGGCCCCAGGTGTGCTGTGTAATTTCCAGGTCTTCTAAGTAATAAACCTTTATTGTTCAAAGTTTCTTGATGGTTGCAGCTCAAGTGTGACTTACAACCATAAACAGAACCACAAGCATGAATCTGACCATGTCATTGGTTATGGAGAAGCTGAGACCCACACAAAACTTGAACTTCCCTTCCTGAAGGCAGAGCACTGGCTCTCACCCTCTCTGATCATTGAACTCATTGTTACGTTGCAGGCACAGACCAGAAACTTCACAATTATTGACCACTTACACCATGGGACACAGCTGCCTCACATGGAATAAGGGGCTCATATACAATTACTTTTCTCTCTGAACCTACAAGCTCCCTTCCTTTGCAAAGTCCCTCGGGTCAGGACCATTGGGTCCCACCCCTTCTGTGAGGCAGGTTCACAAATTTGTAGCAGCAGATGGGATAATGTCACACTGTGCACTCCATCATGGACCCCAGTTCTCCTAAATGACTTTGTATGCATGCACTCAGGTGCTGTTACTCTGCTCTAGAGTTTAGTGAGCTGTGACTATGCAGCAATGGGGTGTGATCATCATCACAATGTTGTATACAAGAGGGATACCACCATCAATACAATCACTGTGCTTCACACATTCACCCACCTCCTCCTCCTCCTTCATCCACCTCCTGTGCATCACTGACCTTTCTACCACTTCTAGATTCCTGTTCTTCCAAAACGTAATACAATTACAATGATAATAATAAGCCTTTTATATGTTCTTCCCTAAGAAGTATGTATTTAAAATTCATACACATTTTTTGACTCAAGAATTACTTTATTTTAAATTTTGACTAATAATCCAGTGCATGAATATACAACATATCAGAGGACATCTTTGTTACCTCAAGTCTTGGTCATTATATAAAAAGCTGGTATAAAAATCAGTGTGCAGAATTTTGGTTGCTTTCATGTTTGGTGTTAGGAATAAAGTTTCTGTAAACATTCACCTGAAGGTGTTTCTCTAGAAAGTTATTATTTTTGTTTTGTTTTGTTTTCTTTGTTTTGTTTGTTTAACTTTTAACATTTTTAGTTTGGAATCATTTTAATTATTCCCTGCAAACATCAGAAAATGAACAAACTGGTCATCTGCTTAAAGCTAAGCTAATCCTGGTTCCAGATGCAAACAGAGCTGATATCCATCAAGCCAGGCAGGGATGGTGCTGATGCCCAATGAGAGTCTCAGAGCCCACGAAATGTTTCATTTTATGAAAAATGAGAAGGAAATTATTGAATGCACATGAGCTAAAAAGGAAACTGTCCAATTCATAAGACAAGGAATTTCTATTTCCTTTGAGACCCCTTGTATAGGAATGGGCCGGTCTGAGTGACTCTGAGGATAGAAGGGAGAGAAAGAGCCTTCACTCCCAGACAGTGTCCCTGGATGGACACAGGCCCAGAGTGTCAAAAAAAAAAAAAAAAGAATAAGAAAAATCACAGCGCGAGCT
The DNA here is from genome assembly GCF_002201575.2 of Neomonachus schauinslandi. Lineage (NCBI taxonomy): Eukaryota > Metazoa > Chordata > Mammalia > Carnivora > Phocidae > Neomonachus > Neomonachus schauinslandi. The sequence goes on from NC_058416.1 coordinate 67,924,279, forward strand.
GAGCAGCCAGGTGCTGAGCTGTTCATGCTCTTTGCAGAGGAGTAACTAGAAATCTGACTCGCTTTCCCACGGGCTAGAGCACTGTGTGAACACTGAGAACCTTGACCCACACCCAGTTGTAACAATCAACCTTGAGCCCAGTGATAATCGGGGAGCCCAGGCTGCCAGACTGGAGCCAGAGAATGGATCTGTGTCCCCCGAGAGTGAATTGTTATTACCATGGATGAGGAGTTCGGGGGTGTTCCTGGGAGCTGTTGGAGCCAGTTCACAGGATAACCACTCCCGATGTTGGAGCTGCTTCCAGTGCAGGAGATGGTGACCCTCTGGCCCAGAGCCCCAGGAGCAGAGGGTGGTTGAGTCAGCACAGACTGGGCCCAGGACCCTGGAAAAAAAACAACAACACGTGTTTCTCTACTTAATTTCCTCACTGCAAATAAGCCATGCTCTGTGTGCCCAGGTGTTTTTGTCTCACCGTCTCACTATCTGAGAACTGTTTGTCAGTATGGCTGCTCCCACTCCAGTGAGCTACAGCACAGTAATAGCCAGCCTAGTGCTCAGGCTGCAGCCCCGAGATGAGCAGGATTGCTGTATAAGTGGAGGGATCCATGGATCCAGACTCGACTGCGGACCCAGGTCCCCACTGGAGGAAGATGAGAGCCGAAGAAACAGGGAAGGGAGAAATGTCACATGTCCCCAGGTGGGACATAGGGAGGTGGCCAAATGAACCCTAGGCTGTGGGAGAGGGAGGGATGGTCCAGAGCATCAGGTAGTTGGAGGGCTATACCCACAGAGATGGGGATGCCCAGACTGTCATGGGTGAGGTCAGGTGGGAGAGCAAGTGGAGGGCTGGTGATGTGTGGGTTGTCCTGTGTCAGATGGTGATCATGGTGTGAAAGTGTAGAGAAGTTTAGAAAAATTCAGAGACACCAGTGCTGCAGTGATTGATACTCCAAGCTCTGAGGACTGCATTGTGTCCCCTTAGCTGACTGCCAAGACGGGTGGCTCTCCCACAGAGCCTTCCCTCCCAGGCAAGTGGCTTGGGGCAGAGATATGCAAGGGACAAAGCATCTAATGCCCTGAGACACCTCAGCTTGACATAATTTGGGGTCCATGTGGAGGAAGAGGCAGATGAAGGACAGCACAGCCCTTGTCCTGAGGATGGCATACAATTGTGTTGGCCCTGGAAGGGAAGGCCTCAGTCTTCCTTCCCAGGAGAACCTACAGGTAGGACACTAGGTAACTTTGACAGCCCCATTTCTCCTTTGTTGGCTACAGGCAAACATGAGCTCAGGGATTGCTGAGTCTCGTTTCCCTGGGGGAAGAATGCTCCACAAATGTCCCTCAAGTGCCAAGACCTTCTTCATCCCTGTTGACATGCACAGACCTGTGGTTCCAGGCTCTTCCTACCTGACCCTCCCTTCCTTGTCTCCTTCCAGGGGTCAGACCTATAGCTACAGGATCTCCCTCCTACTCCAGCTCCTCTGAAAGCAGTCCCCTCTGAAAATCACATTCTTTTCTCATCCCTTTTCATCATCTGATTGTGGCACATGTCCAACTCAGTTCTCGGAGGCCTGTCTGTGCATGAACAGTGCAAGGGATGCTAGAGGAGGACAGGAATCCAGGCCATGGGGACACAGCCGTCCTGAATGCCAAGCTGGGGCTGGGTGGCCAGTGGCCAAAAGGGGAGGAGTGTTCACATGAACTTTTTCCTACTGGAGAATCTGTTCCATCCTGAGCATAAGCTGCCATCTGAGCTTGGTTCTTAGATTAGAGTCTGAGGATGAGCCTCAGAGTTTTTCCCCTTGGAAGGACCAGGGAGGAAGCAGCTGCTGGGATCTTCCACAGACCAGTGAGCAGGACACTCTGCCCAGCCAGAGGGAACACAGCTGCTTAGTCCCTACCTGTACACACAGATGCCAATTTCTCAGCCTGGGGAGTTTGGGGGATCACAAAGCAGGGAGCCCCCACTGAGCAGAAGCTGGGGAAGGCACTCAGCACCACCTACTGTCGACTGGCCAAACCTTAGCTTTGTCTGGAAATGATGTTGTGGCAGGACTGACAGTCTACTCACTCTCAGTCCATAAACACCCATGGGCTGTGCCCCTGATGTGACCCGAGTTGCTGATATAGATTGGTTTTCTAATTTCTCAAAGAGCACATGCTTTCCAAAATTAAAAAAAAATGATTTTTTGACTATACCTCATATTTGTTATTAACTTTTCAAGAAGTTTTAAAATTACACTATTAATAAGGTAAGTACTGCCATAGTTAATTAAGTGCTGACCCAAATTAGAAGAAATAAAAATTGTGGAACATGGATATCAGAAGAGAATTAACACTCTCAGACAGCATTCACACTTGAACTTTTCCAAATGCTTCTTCTCCCTCATGATCTTTACTGCACACTGACTAGAAGCATCTGGCATGTGGAGCAGAACAGCAGATGGGCTATGGATCCAGCTCATGACTGAGATGAAGAAATGTTCAATGAGTTTTGTTCTCCATCATCAAATTACTGAATGAGGACATGGTTGTCAATGTCCTTTGAATAAGAAGCATCTCACAAGGAGCAGTGAGCTCACTGAATCTCACTGTTTGTGGATATATTTTGGACCTGAGCCCCCTCCCCATCACTATAAACAGAGAAGGAGGGATGAAGCACAGGCTTGTGGGGTCGCACTGGAGAGATGGACACACCATGGGAGAGTCGGGATTGGGGCATATGACAAGGAACCATTGGAGGGGAGAATGGGGCCAGGAAGCCTCTCCTCCCATGGTGGTGTTGACTATTCCCCCTCCTCACTTTCTTTCCTGCCCCTAAGACTGAGCAGTTATGAGCCCATGAGGAGGTTCTGGTTGCACTTCCCCATTGATGTAAATCACTGTGTAAGTATAACCACCAGAATACAGAACACAGTAATAGTCAGCCTCATCCTCGGGCTGGGCCCCCGTGATGGCGAGGGCGGCTTTGTTCCCAGAGATGGATCCAGAGAAGCGGTCAGGGACCCCAGAGGGGCAGCCATTTGTGCTGTTGATAATCATGCGAGGAGGCTGGCCTAGGGTCTGCTGGTACCAGCTGGGGTAGTTACCCATAGAGACTGAACCAGAACTAAGGGCACAGGTGAGTGTGACTGTCCGTCCGGGAGACACGGTCAGTGATGGCTCTTGGGTCACCACATTCTGAGAGTCTGCTCCTAAAACCAAGAGGAGAGACAGGTGTTGTTATGGGAGACAAGGGTCACCCTGAGACCTTGATTTTATGTGCCCTTCAAGGATGCAGAGTCCCCTCCCCTGACCTGAGCCGTAAGTGAGGAGCCCAAGAAGAATCACTGTCCAGGCCATGGTGGGGACCCTCACAAGATGCAGCCACCTCAGGCTCCTGAGCGGGAGTGGGGCATCCCCGGGCCTTTTCATGTGTCCAGACCCATTAGGAAGAGAAGGTGCTTCATGCAAATCAGCTTCCTCTCTCTCCCTGCCCAGTGTCACCCTGATGTCCCCTGCAGGAGAATTTGAATGAAGCATAAGCTGGGGCTTCACACAGACCAATGACTGCAGGGTGACTGGGACATTCATTGACAGGGATGGCGTCTTTCACCAAATCAGCTCCCTCACATGTCTGGTGACCTCAGTCCCAAGTCTCTTCTCTGGAAAGGTTGAGACTAAGGACATGGGTATGTTTTACACGTCCTAACCTTCCTTCTAGTTCATTCCAAATCTACCCCAGCCCTGGGAACATTTTCTGCCCTCCCCAGTGACATCCCTGATTGTCTCCTTGTTGGATCTTAGTGGTCACTCCTCCAGTAGTGAATCCACTGGGAATCTCAGAGCCCCCATCTTGGGGTTGAAGGAACAGGGTCTCCTCTGATTCAGTCCTAAAACCTGTTTCTGGCAGCCATGGAGAAGCATAGCAGGGCTCAGGGTGCATATACTGACTGACCCTCCAGGCTTGAGAGGCCAAGCTTGTCTGTTCTAAGAAGCTGTCTACTCCATGAAGTCCATCAATGTAACTGTAGCCTTTGAGGAGGAACGGTCAGAGGGTCACCATGAAATTCTGAAACAACTGTCCACATCGGGTATAACAGATAGAGACAAGTGTGGCTCATGATCATAAATGAAAAGGATACCGTGTGCCTGACTGGCTCAGTTCATAAAGCATATGATGCTTGATCTTGGGGTTTTGAGTTCAAGCCCCACATTGGACATACCACTTACTTAAAAAAGAAATTAATGAAATTAAAAAAGACACTGTGTGAACAAGTGGGTGTGACTATCAAGGTCCATTTTCAACTCACTTTCCCTTTGTGTTCTGCTGAGGAGTAGAAGAACCTAGAAGTCTGGAGAAGAGCCTGGTAGTTAGGAGGACTGTCAGGAGTGTTAAGGAGTTTGACGAGGCTCAGGGTTGGTGCTTTTCTCAGGATGAGTTATAAATATGATTGGCATTCATTTTGGAATCACTAGTAAATTGTTGATTTGATAACTCTTTCAGGATACTTTTCCTGTCTCTTTGCATGTGTTTGAGAACCACAACTCATGTCAGAGAAAAATACTCATACTAAATGCGGTCCTACTAAACTAATGCTCGGGATACTTTAGAGACCATTGGGTACTTTCATATATATCAGATTTTGAGGTTAGGAGCAGTATTGACATTCAAGAAAAAAGAAAGAATTTGAAAGCTGAAAACTGATTAATATCAGTTTCCCTAAGTCACTATAAAGTATTGGCATAAATGAAAATGATAGGTACACAATAACAACTGAAATGATGGAAGATAAATGGCTCACACACTTACTGCATATTTCATCATGGACACATTTGGAAGTCATAATTAGCAGCAAGGTCCCAGAGGGTGGCCACTCAGACACATTATCTTGGGCATTCCCCAGACACCAGGGTCCCATTCACTTCCCCATGGGGGCAGATCTGAGTAGGGATCCACAATCAGAGGTAATGCTGGGATTCATTGGCTGGAGATGGGAGAAGCACCCTGCATGCCAGGGACGCCTAACACGCAGGAAGGTGGTAGAGCAGCGCCCCCTGATGGTCCTGAGTTTTCCTATATAAATCAGGTAGGAGGGGCGCCTGGGTGGCTCAGTTGTTAAGCGTCTGCCTTTGGCTCAGGTCATGATCCCAGGGTCCTGGGATCGAGCCCCACATTGGGCTCCCTGCCCAGCGGGAAGCCTGCTTCTCCCTCTCCCACTCCCCCTGCTGTGTTCCCTTTCTCGCTGTCTCTCTCTCTCTCTCTCTCTCTGTCAAATAAATAAATAAAATCTTTTAAAAAAATAAAAATAAATAAATCAGGTAGGAACACCCTCTGGACTGTGCTTGTATCTGAGAGGACATGCTGAGGCAGGCTGTCCATGTGCTCTAGAGATCACTGTGTCCCTTGTGGTGTGTCTGTTGACTTCACTCTTCTTTCCCACGGAGGGTCAGGGAACCACCATTGGAAGCGCAGGAGCTCTACCCTGGTTCAGGCATCGGACACATGGTTCAGTGTCTCTTCACATCCCCCACATTCCATGTTCCTCAACACTGGGAGACTGCACACAACTGGTCTCAGCCCCAATCTGCCCTGGTGGTCAAGGTGAATTTTTTCGGAGATAACATGATTCTAGTGGCTTATGTGTTAAGTCATTTGTGCAAGTATCAGATATGTTCATAAATGAGATCATCCTGTAATTTTTCCATCTGATACTCTTCTGTTGGAATGTGTTCCCCACCCCATCCCCCGCCCCCACTGATTTGCTAGAGTGAGAAAATGAACTTAGGATACATGCCCTCTATTTTCATATATATTTTAAACCATTTTTAAAACAAAGACTTAGACACTGTGGATGGCAAAACCAGCCCCATCTGTCTCAACCCTGGAGACAGGGTCAGAAGGTGACAGAAAGAATGGGATGACAGCCACGTGTGTCTAGAACATAGGAGAAAAGACCAGAGCCCTACCCCCACCCTTTCGCTTTCCCTTAATGGAAACTCTCTATTCAATCAGTGAGGAGGTGAAGAGAAGAATCCAGGCCATGGTGGAGAAGCCCTTGAGCTCTGCTTGCTGAGGCCCAATTGTTGGCATGGAGACAGTCACTCCTCTTCTGTGTCCTATCCTTTGCCCAGGTTTCATTGAAGCTTGAGCTCAGGAAGCAAATTTATTTTTGTTGTGGGACTGTCCTGTCCTTCTATCTTTCCATGAAAATCAGTTTACTCTGTGATGGAGTGGAGGACAAAATATGAGGCACGTGTGATTCAGAGCTCAGGGCTCATGTTGCTTTGGGGGGCCCAGGTGCAGGATAGTCACCCACAATGAGGAACCTGCTTCTTAAGGATGCAAGGGCCAGTGATAGATTTTCCTGGTCTTCCTGACCCAGACCCAGACCCCTGATCTCTCAGCAGCAGCCCACCAGCACTCCCTGCTGACATCAGACACCATGCCCCCCAGCCTATGTCACACTGCCCAGCACTCCTGGAAGGACTTTCTGAACTTTCAGGTGGACCTTTCTGATGTCAACACGCAGAGCAGTAGAACGAGCAGCTCAGTTCTAGGGTTGAACCATTCATTTTTCCAGAGCATCAGTGCCCTCAGGTAGACAGCTAAGGGAAATATTTATGTTATGAGATATTTCAGGAATACCTGATGTTCTGACTTTGCTTCTACTTTGTCCCTGGTTTCATTAATGGGACATAATTCACTTGAATCAAGCTTAAGGCTTAAAGTTCCACAGAGAATCCCATTGGTTCTACCCTGGTGATAATTCTACCTGGGGTACCCTTAAAGGTTGACTTATTTGGTTATTGTTGTTGTTGTCAGGGTCTCCTCTTAGGTTCACCAGTCCCCATGGCATATATCTTGTCCTTATATCTGTCTTTGTCACAAAAATATGCTCTCAGGGACATGTTTTTTGTCTTTGATTACTTCTGTGTGTTCTCATTTATGCTTTAATAGTTATTGTATCCTTATAATAATTATTTTGTACTAACTCTGATATATTTAAGATGTTTTTCTCAAATTTTGTAAATTATCTAAGACAAAGATTGATATTTAATAACATTTCTATTAGTGGTCTATAAAATTAATATGATGCTGCCCACCGAAAGCCCACTCTTCTGTTCCACTGCCACTTCCTTCCTGAATGGATAACTGTTAACACTTTAAAGGATGTGCTGTAGTAATTTATGTATATATAAATTATATATATATAATTTATATATATGAATTTATATATTTAATAGATAAATATATATATAATTTATATATATTCTATAAATATATACTTATATAAATTATATATAAGATATATAAATACATAAAATAAATAAATACACTTATGAGTATATAACAATATATACTATTATTATTACATAATGAGATCTTGCTTTTTGTGTTCCATTGTTCCATGACCAGCATTTCCACATAACACGTAATTGGTGATCTTTGTTTGACAGTACATGTAGGTCTGTCTCATTTGGATTCATAGTTCATCTTTATTCCATGGGATGATTTGGTATAATTTGGCCACTTTTCCAATGAGAAACATCCCTGTTGGTTTCAATTATTTTTCATTATCAACAACTCTGAACTGGACATATTTGTATATTCATTCTTAAGTGTCTTAGGTAGATAATTTTCTTTAATACTTACTTTTTAAAAATATAATACTGAGTCAAAACATGCATATATTTAATATTTTGATAAAGTATTAAAAATTTTTTAATGTTCCAAAGTGGATCAAATAATTTGTAAAAATTCAGACCCATCCCATCCCCATCTCTGCATGGATGGTTAATATTTCATTTGTCCTGAAGTCAGGTATCTGGTCATGGGATGCCAATATGACATGATCATAGTTGTACCCACACTTGGTGAAAACACCTTTATGTTTTGCTTCCTCTTCTGTGTCTCTCACTGCACCAAGCACCACTATAACAGTAACCCCCAGTGGTATTCAGCCTTATCCCTGGGCTGGGCACCAGCGAGGGTCAGGGTAGATTTTCCCCCAAGGACAAAACCTGAGAACTTGGTGGGGGTCCATGAGTGTTTATTGCTTGTCGCCTAAATCAATGCCCTGGGGACTTGGCCAGGCTTCTGCTGGAACCAGTATGGATAGTGAGCATTAGTGACTGCTCCAGTTCTGGAGCCACAGGTGAGTGACTGTCCTTCCTGGGGACACAGTCAGTGAGGGCCCCCGAGTCACCACAGCCTGAGAACTTGTCCCTGAAATGAAAATAGACATATGATAGGAATGAAGAATAAAGGCAGAGCTATCCCTCCAAAGGCTGACTTTTGAAATCTCCGTGACCCTGGGCAGTGGGTGAGGAGGAGGAGGAGAAGAGTCCAGGTCATGGTGTGGACTTTCCACAGATCCACTGACCTCTAGTGACCTCCACTGACAGCTAGTGCTGGTCTCTGGAATGTGTCCTTTACCTCCTCCTCAGCTCCAGGGGTAAAGGGAGTGCTTGATGGTGCATGATGCAAATACGAGCCCACAGGGCCATTTAATTCTGGGTACTCAGCCCAGCTAATAGCTTCACTCCAAAGAGGAGCTCTGGGGAGGTCAAGAGCTCTGAGTTTGTCCCCTGGGAGGTAGCAAATGCTGTCACCTCTCATGCCAGTGAGCATGGGTGCAGGGCCCAGTCAGGTGGGACCATTTCAGTTGGTTTCAGGCCTTGCCAGCTCTCAGCAGGTGCACAGTGCCACCTAGTGACAGCCATAGGAGAATAGTCATGGTGGAGGGAATTGTGCAGAAGGAATGTAGCACATTTGTGCTTTCAACAAAGAAATAACAAATAGGTGTTACCTATTTTTGAGTTTGTTCAGAGAGTTTTCTTTATTAATTTCATCTATTGTGTTTTTCAGTTCTATAATTTCCATTTGGTTTGTTTTTGATAAAAACTTCTACTTCAGTTCGGCATTTCTATCTTTTCCATTTGTTCCAAGATCATCTATAGTTGCTCACCAGATGAATTTTACGATTGTTGCCTATATCTGTCCTGTAATTTCAGCAACTGAGTAACCCTAGTGTTAGTGGCAGTGTATTCTTCTATCTCATTCAAGGTTTGATTTTCCTGGTTCCTTTTTTTAAAATTCAATTAATTAACATAGAGTGTATTATTAGTTTCAGAGCTAGAGTTTAGTGATTCAGCAGTGACATGTAACACCCAGTGCTCATTACATCAAGTGCCCTCCTTATTGCCCATTACCCAGTTAACTCATCCCCCCACCATATCCCCTCCAGCAAACCTCAGCTTATTTCCTGTAGTTAAGAGTCTCTTATGGTTTGCCTCTCTCTCTGATTTCCTCTCTTTTTTATTATTCCATCCCTTCCCCTATGATCCTCTTTTTTGTTTCTTAAATTCCACATATGAGTGAAATCAAATGATAATAGTCTTTCTCTGATTGACTTATTTCTCTTAGTATAATACCCACTAGTTCCATCTACATCATGCAATACTAAGATTTCATTTTCTTGATGGCTGTGCAATATTCCATTATGTGTATATATATTCTTGGTCCTCAGCCCATATATATATACCACTCTTTTTTTTGAGATTTTTAAAAATTTATTTATTGGACAGAGACAGAGAGAAACAGTGAGAGAGAGAACACAAGCAGGGGGAGTGGGAGAGGGAGAAGCAGGTTTCCCACCAAGCGAAGAGCCCGATGCGGGACCCGATCACAGGACCCTGGAATAACGACCCAAGCTGAAAGCAGATGCCAAACGACTGAGCCCCCCAGGTGCCCCTATATACCACTTTTTTTTATCCATTCAACTGTTGATGGACATATGGGCTATTTCCACAGTTTAGCTATTGTTTATTGCTGCTATAAACATTGGGGTGCCAGTGCCCCTTCCCATCACTATATTTGTAACCTTTGGGTAAATACCTAGGAGTGCAATTTCTGGGTTGTAGAGTAGCTCTGTTTTTAACTTCTTAACTGACTGAGCCACCTAGGCATCCCTATTTTTAACTTCTTGAGGAAACTCCATACAGTTTTCCAGAGTGACTGTACCAGCTTGCAGTCCCACCAACAGCATAAGAGGGTTCCCCTCTCGCAGACATTTGTTGTTTCCTGACTTATTATTTTTAGCCATTCTGACTGGTATGAGGTGGTATCTCTTTGTTTTGATTTCTATTTACCTGATGCAAGTGATGTGGAGCATTTTTTCATGTGTCTGCTGGCCATTTGTTTTTGTTTTTGTTTTTTAAGATTTTACTTATTTATTTGAAAGAGAGAGAATGAGAGAGAGAAAGCACATAAAAGGGGGGGGGTCAGAGGGAGAAGCAGACTCCCTGCCAAGCAGGGACCCTGATGCGGGACTCGATCCAGGGACTCCAGGATCATGACCTGAGCTGAAGGCAGTCGCTTAACCAACTGAGCCACCCAGCCACCCCCATTTGTAAGTCTTCTTTGGACAAATGTCTGTTCATGTTTTCTGACCATTTCTTGACTGGATTATTTGCATTTTGGGTGTTGACTTTGATAAGTTCTTTATAGATTTTGGATACTAGCCCATTATCTGATAAGATATTTGCAAATATCTTCTCCCATTCTGTAGGTTGTCTTTTGATTTTGTCTACTGTTTCCTTTGCTGTGCAAAAGCTTTTTATCTTGATAAAGTCCCAATAGTTCATTTTTGCTTTTGTTTCCCTTACCTTTGAAGACTAGTCAAGCAACAAGTTGCTATGGCCAAGCTCAAAGAGGTCGTTGCCTGTGTTCTCCTCTAGGATTTTGATGGATTCCTGACTCACATTTAGGTATTTAATCCATTTTGAGTTTATTTTTGTGTATAGTGTGAGAAAATGGTTCAGTTTCATTCTTCTGCATGTGGCTGTCCAATGTTCCCAACATTTGTTGAAGAGACTGTCTTTTTTTCCATTGGATATTCTTTGCTGCTTTGTCAAAGATTAGTTGCCCGTAGACTTGAGGGTCCATTTCAGGGTTCTCTATTCTGTTCCATTGATTATGTGTCTGTTTTTGTGCCAGTACCATACTAGACTGATGATTACAACTTTGTAATATAGCTTTAAATCTGGAATTGTGATGCCACCAACATTTTTTTCTTTTTATTTAAATTCAGTTAGGCAACATATAGTACATCATTAGTTTTCGATATAATGTTCAAAGATTCATTAGTTGTGTGTAACACCCAGGGCTCATCACATCACATTCCTTTGGCTATCCAAGCATTTTATTTGTTCCATACAAAATTTAGGTTTACCCAGGTCTTTGAAAAATGTTGATGATGTTTTGATAGGGATTGCCTTGAATGTGTACATTCTTCTGTGGAGCCCAGATATTTTTACAATATTTGTTCTTCCAACCCATGAGCATGGACTGTTTTTCCATTTCTATGTGCCTTCCTCAACTTCTTTCATGAATTTTCTATAGTTTTCAGAGTGCAGATCCTTTGCCTCTTTGGTTCAGTTTATTCAAAGCTATCTTATGGTTTTTGGTGCAATTGTAAATGGGCTCAATTCCTTAATTTCTCTTCTTTCTGTCTCATTATTAGTCTATGGAAATGCAACTGATTTCTGTGCTTTGATTTTATATCCTTCTACTTGTTGAATTCTTGTAAGAGTTCTGGCAATTTTTGGCTGTAATCTTTTGGGTTTTCAACATAGAGTATTATGTCATCTGTGAAGAGTGAAAGTTTGAGTTCTTCCTTGCTGATTTGGATGCCTTTTATTTCTACTTGTTGTATGCACACTGAGACTAGGCTTTCCAGCAGTATGTTGAACAAGAGTGGTGAGAGGGACATTCCTATTGTGTTCCTGACCTTAGGGGAAAAGCACTCAGTATTCCTCCATTGAGAATGATTGATATTCACTATGGGTTTTTCTTACATGGTTTTATGATATTGAGGTATGTTCCCTCTGTCAGTACACTGCAGAGAGTTTTAATCAAGAAAAAAAATGTTGTGTTTTATCAAACACTTCTTCTGCATCTATTGAGAAGATCATGTGGTTCTTGTTCTTTCTTAATGTGGTGTATCACAATGATTGATTTGCAGATGTTAAACCATCATTGCCACCCAGGAATAAATCCCACTTGGTTGTGGTGGGTAATTCTTTTAATGTACTGTTGGATCCTAGGCTAGGATCTTGTTGAGGACTTTTACATTCATGTTCATCAGGGATCTTGGTCTGTAATTCTTCTTAGTGGCGTCTTTGGTTTTGGGATCAAGGTAATACTGGCCTCATAGAATGGGTTGCACATCTTCCTTCCATTTCTATTTTTTGGAACAGTTTCAGAAGAATAGGTATTAATTCTTCCTTAAATGATTGGTAAAATACCCCTGGGAAACCATCCGGCTCTGGACTCTTCTTTGCTGGGAGAGTTTTGATTACTACTTCAATTTCTTTGCTGCTTGTGAGTCTGTTCAGATTTTATCTTTCTTAGTATTTCAGCTTTGGTAGTTTATGTTTCTAGGAATGCATCCATTTCTTCCAGAATGCCTAATTATTGGCATATACTTGCTCATAATATTTTTGTATGATTCTTTGTATTTCTACAGTGCTGGCTGTGTTTTGTGCTCTTTCATATGTGATTTTATGTATTTGGTCCTTTCCCTTTTCTTTTTATAAGTCTGGCTAGGGGTTTATCAATTTACTTAATTCCTTCAAAGAACTAGCTCCCTATTTTGTTAATCTTTTCTACTGTTTTTATTTCTATATCATTGATTTCTGCTCTAATCTTTATTATTTCTCTTCTCCTGCTGAATTTAGGTTTTATTTACTGTTCTTTTATCAGCTCCTTTAGGTATAGTAAGGTTAGGTTGTATTTTTGAGACTTTGTTTTTGAGGCTTGTATTGGAATATGGTTATATGGGCATGTCTGTTGATGAATTTGAATGAGAAACATCTTACAAGGAGCAGTGAAGTCACTGAGCCTTACTGTTAGTGGATATATCTTGGACCTGAGCCCACTCCCCATCAATCTAGGCAGAAAAGGAGAGAGGAGTTCTGGTCTTGGAGGGACACACTGGGAGAGAGGAGATGGGGCACATGGCAATGAACCACTGGACAGGAGAATAGGGCCATGGAGCTTCCCTTCCCCATGGAGGTGTGGTGTTTCACCCCTCTCACTTTCTCTTCTGCCTCTAATGGCTGAGCCACTCTGAGCAACACCACCACCCACATACAGCATACAGTGATAGTTTGTCTCAAGCTCTGGCTTAGCCCCAGTGAGTGTAAGAGTGGTTTTATTCCCAGAAATGGATCCAGAGAAGTAATCAGGGACCCCAGAGGGATGGATGCTTACCTGGTAGATAATGGGAGCCAGGACTACAGATCCCACAAGACTGTAAAATTCCAATGCCAGGGGAAAATAAAATATTGAGCACCAGGTTGCATTTTGCATGGGTCATGGTTGATATTTTGAACTCTCTTCATTCTCCTACCCATTGTTGTATGGACAGAATGACTAGAAAGAGGAACTCACAAAAAAAAGAAAAAAAAAAGAACAAGAAAAAAGAACAAGAGGCAGTGTCCTCTGCCATAGAGCTAATCGATATGGATACAAATAAAATGTCAGAGATAGAATTCAGGATAGCAATCATAAAGTTAATAGCTAGGCTTGGAAAAAGCCTACGTGACAATATAGCATCTATAAGGGCAGAAATGAGATCTAACCATGCCAAACTTAAAAAGGCTATGAATGAGATGCGGTCTAAACTTGATACTCTAACAGCTAGGGTCAATGAGGCAGAAGAGAGAATAAGTGATCTAGAGGACAGGCTGATGGAAAGGAAGGAAATTGAAGAAAAAAGAGAAAAACAACTCAATGCATATTAAGAGAGACTTAGAGAATTTAATGATACATTAAAAAGAACCAATATTAGGATCATTGGAATCCAAGGGGGGGTGGAAAGAGACAGGGGGCTTGAAGGCATATTTGAGCAAATCATGGCTGAGAACTTCCCTAATCTGGGCAAGGAAACAAACATTCACGTCCAAAGGCACAGAGGAACCCTCCCCAAATCAATAAAAATAGATCAACACTCAGACATATAATAGTGAAGCTTGCAAATCTTAGAGCCAAGGAAGCTATCCTGAGAGCAGAAAGGGGGAAGGGATCTCTTACATACAGAGAGAGGATCATCAGAATAACATCAGACCTATCCACAGAAACCGAGCAAGCCAGAAAGGGGTGGCAAGACATATTCAGGATACTAAATGAGAAGAACATGCAGCCAAGAATACTTTGTCCAGCAAGGCTGTCATTCAGAATGGATGGAGAGAAAAAGAGCTTCCAGGCCAGGCAGAAAGCAAAAGAATATGTGACCGCGGAAGCCAACCCTACAAGAAATATTAAGGGGGATTCTGTAAGTGAAGAGAGACCCCAAGAATAATACAGACAAGAAAATAACAGAGACAATATAGAGAAACAGGGACTTTACAGGCAATACAATGGCACTAAACCCGTATCTTTCAATAGTTACTTTGAATGTAAATAGATTGAATGCTCCAATCAAAAGACGCAGGGTATCAGATTGGACAAAAAAGAAGGATCCATCCATATGCTGCCTACGAGAGACTCATTTTCAACCTAAAGTCACCTCCAGATTAAAAGTGAAGGGATGGAGAACCATTTACCATGCTAATGGACCTCAAAAGAAAGCTGAGGTAGCAATCCTTATATCAGACAAATTAGATTTTAAACCAAAGACTGTAGTTAGTAAGAGATGTAGGGGGACACTAGCATACTTAAAGGGTCTATCCAACAAGAAGATCTAATGATTGTAAATATCTATGCCCCCAACGTTGGAGCAGCCAATTATACAAACCAATTAATAAGCACAGAAACATATTGATAATAATACATTAATAGTAGGAGACATCAACACTCCACTCACAACAATGGACAGATCATCTAAGCAGAAGATCAACAAAGAAACAAGAGCTTTGAATGACACATTGGAACAGATGGACTTCACAGATATATACCGAATATTTCACCCTAAAACAACAGAATACTCATTCTTCTCGAGTGCACATGGAAGTTTCTCCAGAATAGACCACATACTGGCTCACAAATCAGGTCTCAACCCACACCAAAATATTAAGATTATTCCCTGCATATTTTCAGACCACAATGCTTTGAAACTGGAACTCAATCACAAGAAAAAAATTAGAAGGAACTCAAACACTTGGAGGTTAAAGAAAATCCTGCTAAAGAATGAAAGGGTCAATCAGGAAATGAAAGAAGAACTTAAACAATTCATTGAAACTAATGAGAATGAAAACACATCAGTGCAAAACCTATGGGATACTGCAAAGGTGGTACTGAGAGGGAATTGCTTAGCCATCCAAGCCTCTCTCAAAAAAAATAGGAAAATACCAAATGCACAACCTAACCTTACACATGGAAGATGTGGAGAAAGAACAGCAAATATAGCCTAAACCAAGTAGGAGAAGAGAAATAATAAACTTTAGAGCGGAAATCAATGAAATAGAAACCAGAAAAACAGTAGAACAGATCAACGAAACTAGAGGCTGGTTCTTTGAAAGCATTAATAAGATCGATAAACCTCCGGCCAGACTTATCCAAAAGAAAAGAGAAAGGACCCAAATTAATAAAATCATGATTGAAAGGGGAGAGATTATGGCTAAAACCAAGGAAATAGAAACAATTATTAGAAGTTATTACCAGAAACTATATGCCAACAAATTAGGCAACCTGGAAGAAATGGGTGCATTCCTGGAATTTTATAAATTACCAAGACTGAAACAGGAAGAAATAGACAATCTGAACAGACCAATAAACAGTAAGGCTATTGAAGCAGTAATAAAAAAACTTCCAAAAACATGAGAAGTCCAGGGCCAGATGGCTTCCCAGGGGAATTCTACCAAACATTTAAAGAAGAAATAATACTATTCTACTGAAGCTGTTTCAAAAAATAGAAATGGAAGGAAAACTTTTAATCTTTTTCTATGAGGCCAACATTACCTTGATCCCAAAACCAGACAAAGACCACACCAAAAAGGAGAATTACAGACCAATATACCTGATGAACTTGGATGCAAAAATACTCGCCAAGATCCAAGCCAATAGGATCCAATGATACATTAAAAGGATTATTCAGCATGACCAGGTGGGATTTATTCATGGGATGCAAGAGTGGTTCAACATTCACAAATCAATCAGTGTGATAGAACACATTAATAAAAGAAAAGGCAAGAACCATATGATCCTCCCAATTGATGCAGAGAAACATTTGACCTAATAAAGCATCCTTTATTGATTAAAACTCTCCACAGTGGAGGGATAGAGGGAACGTACCTCAATATCATAAAAGCTATATACAAATAATCCACAGTGAATATCATTCTCAATGGGGAAAAACTGAAAGCTTTTCCCTTAAGGACAAGGACACGACAGGGATGCCCACTCTCACCACTATTGTTCAACATATTACTAGAAGTGCTAGCCTCAGCAGTCAGACAGCAAAAAGAATAAAAGGCATTAAATTTGACAAACAAGAAGTCAAACATTCTCTCTTTGCAGATGACATGATACTTTATATGGAAAATCCAAAGACTCCACCCCTAAATTCCTAAAACTCATACAGCAATTCAGCACCATGGCAGGATACAAAAATCAATGCACAGAAATCAGTTGCATTTCTATACACTAACAATGTGAATGAAGAAAGAGAAATTAAGGAATTGATCCCATTCACAATTGCACCAAAATACATTAGATACCTAACCAGAGTTCAAGTACTCTAGAAACTACAGAACACTTATGAAAGAAATTGAGGAAGACACAAGGAGATGGAAAAATATTCCATGCTCATGGATTGGAAGAATAAACATTGTTAAATTGTCTATGCTGCCCAGATTAAACTACACATTCGATGCTATCCCTATCAAAACATCATCAACTTTTTTCCACAGAGCTGGAACAAACATCCTAAAATTTGTATGGAACCAGAAAAGACCCCGAGTCACCAGGGGAATGTTGAAAAAGAAAACCAAAGCTGAGGGCATCACACTGCCTGACTTCAAGCTGTATTACAAATCTGTGATCATCAAGACAGTATTTTACTGGCACAAAAACAGACACATAGATCAATGGAACAGAATACAGAGCCCAGAAATGGACCCTCAACTCTATGGGCAACTAATCTTCGACAAATCAGGAAAGAATATCCAACGGAAAAAAGACAGTCTCTGCAATAAATGGTATAGGGTAAATTGGACAGCCGCATGCAGAAGAAAAAAAAAAAAACTGGACCATTCTCTTACAGCATACACAAAAATAAATGCAAAACAGTTCAAATATCTAAATGTGAGACAGGAATCCATCAAAATCCTAGAGGAGAAGACAGGCAGCGAGCTCTTTGACCGTGGCCATAACAACTTGTTGCTTGACTAGTCTTCAAAGTCAAGGGAAACAAAAGCAAAATGAACTATTGGGACTTCATCAAGATAAAAAGCAAAGGAAACAGTCAACAGAATTAAAAGGCAACCTATGGAATGGGAGGAGATATTTGCAAATGACATTACAGATAAAGGGCCGGTATCCAAGATCTATAAAGAACTTCTCAAACTCAGCACCCAAAAAACAAATAATCCAGTTAAGAAATGGGCAGAAGACATGAACAGACATTTCTCCACAGAACACATACAAATGGCCAACAGACACATGAAAAAATGCTCCATATCACTTGCCGTCAGGGAAATACAAATCAAAACCACAATGAGATACTACTTTACACCAGTCAGAATGGCTAAAATTAAAAAGACAGGAAACAACAAATGTTGGCAAGGATGTGGAGAAAGGGGAACCCTCTTACACTGTTGGTGGAAATACAAGCTGGTATCGCCACTCTGGAAAACAGTATGGAGGTTCCTCAGAACGTTAAATATAGAGCTCTCCTATGATCCAGCAATTGCACTACTGGGTATTTACCTCAAAATACAGATGTTGTTAAAAGGGGGGCACACGAACCCAAATGTTCATAGCAGCAATGTCCACAATAGCCAAACTGTGGAAGGCCCGAGATGTCCTTCAACAGATGAATGGATAAAGTAGATGTGGTTTATATATACAATGGAATATTATTCAGCCATCAGAAAGGATGAATACCTATCATTTACATCGACATGGATGGAACTGGAGGGTATTATGTTAAGTGAAATAAGTCAGAGAAATAAATCAGAGAAACACAATTATCATATGGCTTCACTTATATGTGGTCCATAAGGAATAGTGCAGAAGATCATAGGGGAAGGGAGGGAAAACTGATCAGAGAGGGCTACAGACCATATGAGACTCTTGACTCTGAGAAACAAACTGAGGGTTGATGAAAGGGAGGTGGTTGGGGAGATGGGTCAACTGGGGTGATCAAATTAAAGAGGGCACGTGATATGATGAGCATTGGGTGTTATACTCAACTGATGAATCATTGAACATTATATCAAAGCTAATGATGTACTATACCTTGGCTAATTGAATTTAAATAAAAAATAATCTAATTGGTGCTTCAAAATCAGGTTTTTAAATGACAGAACAGGACAAACCACTTTCTAACTTTTGAATGAAAATGGATAATACATAAATATGCAAAAGAGAAATGACATGTGGACATAAATTAAAAAATGAAAATATCCTACTGCTAAGCTGTATTAATAATAAATAAAAACATACTTTACTAGGAAGAAAAATGGTTCCATTAAAAAATGAATTCACACAACTAGTGAATCATTGAATATTATATCAAAAACTAACAATGTACTATACCTGGGCTAACTGTATTTAAATTAAAAAAAATAAGTTACAGACCATTTTCCTTAGAAAAAATAGACAATATTATTAGAAACAACTCCTCAAAAAGGCATAAGATGCAATTAGCTTCACAAGAAACACAAGTCTTCAAGGATCATAGATTTCACTTGTTTGATATAGTTTGAAATGATGGAAAATTTAAATTCTTATAGAAAGAAATATAACAGTGATACATACACTTGATATATAAAATACAGAAAAATGAAAATTGGGGAATATTATGAAATACTGATACAAATGTTCTAAATAAAATGTCAATGGTGAGATTCCATTATCAGATTAATATATTCATACACTGTGTCCATAGTGTATTATTGCAGATATAGAGTGAGATTCCATATTGATAAATGCTCTAAGATATCATACTGATAAATCAACAGATGAAAATAACATGATATCACTAGGCTTAGAAAGGTCCTTTGATTAAGTTGAAATCAAACCCCTAATAAAAACCACATAAAATAGAAACAAATAGAGACACTCATACCATGATACCACACTCTCTCCCCCACACACAAAACACATCCCCGTTGTCAGGAAATTAGCTAATGGGTGGCTGGAGGGAGGACATTGCTACAATTTAGGAACAGGGAAATGTGACCTCAGTTTTATTATTCAACATCTTTCTGCAAGTATTAGACAATGGAAGTGAACAAGAAAAATTACTGGTTAGAGCTCAGTAATGATGGGAATAGACATGGAGTTATTTCAAAAGACCCAAATACATGATTCAGCCATAGATACTCCAGGGCTTGTGCAACAGTGACAGAAGAAAGTACCCCAGTGAGCAAAAAGAACAGGCATTCTTATTGAAGACTATTAAGAGGACTCTATAGGTCTGAAAACTTCTAGAAATGGGTAATTGGCCAAGAATGGAGAGCCCAGATTCCTGAGAAGCCAGAAGTGAGATCATCACACTGGACCTGCTACACCTAATCCATTAACTTCAGTGCAAAGAGACTCTGTGCCCCAACCTAATGGGTTAGATAACATTTCTGTGTCCTTGAGACCATTTGTCTAGGAAGGGTCTGCAGTGAGTGTCTTTGAGGACAGTGGGAAGGAGAAACCCTCACTCCTAGGTGGTTCCACTGCATGGAACTTGGACCCATGTTGGTGAAAGCAGGAATAGCAGAAGCAGGAGACACAGCCTGGCCTGAGCAGCTGCGTACACCTCCCCACTCCCAGCAGATGAGAAAGGGGTTCTGGTCTCAGTTCTCATGGGCCTGGGACTTGGATGAACCCTGTCATTCAGTCTCAAGAGGGACAGTGAGGAATGGCTTCATCTTTAGACCTCAGTCCATTGATGGTCTGGGAGCCAGAGTTGACAGACATGGAGTCAGAGAATTGATCAGGGCCCCCAGGGGGTCTAACCATCAAATAGATGAGGATTTGGTCCTCCATTCATGGGAGCTGTTGGTACCAGGACACATATTGGACACTCCTGATGTGTCCCGACTCAGACAGAGCTGGATTCTGTGACCCTATTTCTACCCTGACCTGTCATGGACTCTGTCCTCAGGAGAGCCTGCCCCTGTAACCCAGGAATTTGGGCTCAATTTAGGAAATCATACAATATCTTGCTCCCAGGGACAGGCTTCAAGGAGAAATTTAAAAGAATGTGGAAAGACTTTGTAGACAAATTCCTTGAGATGGGTCTCAGACCCCTGTTTACATCAAAAGAGCAGCTGCTGACTTGGCCAAAAAGTTGGAGCTGCATAGGGAGCTCCATTGCTGTGGGGACAGCAGGTTTTTGTCTCACTTCCCCACAGGCCTGGAGCACTGTGTGAGCACCTACACTAGGATCAAAGGACTGGCAGTAATAATCAGCCTCATCCTCAGCCTGGAGCCCATTGATGGTCAGAGAGCCTGAGTCACCAGCTTTGGAGCCAGAAAATCGTTCAGGGACACCAGAGGGTCGATTGCTACCAGCATATATGAGGAGTTTAGGAGCCTTTCCTGGGAGCTGTTGGTACCAGTTCACACCCAAAAAACTGTTGTATGAACTTCCAGAGCAGGAGATGGTGACCTTCTGGCCCAGGGCCCCAGAAACTGAAGGTGGCTGAGTCAGCACAGACTGGGCCCAGGACCCTGCAAGGGGGAGAGACACAGACAGGGTGATGATTGGTTCTGGAGACAAGAGGAGGAAATAGTGCCCAAGTATCCTCCCAGGGCCCCTTCCCCTGTCCCTGCATCCAGTCACCTGTGCAATAAGCAAGGAGGGTGAGGAGGAGAAAGGACCAGGCCATGGTGGAGGTCATCACCGATCCTGCCTTCTGTGGCCCCACAGCTGAGCAGAGCCTCCCCTCATCTCTCCCTTCCCCTCTTCATCCTCTGAGAGAGGGATGGACCAAACATGCAAATTAGACCCCCAATGCTCTGAACCCTCACTGACTCTGGGTCATGTCCCTCTGTTTGAGCATGTCACGGCGTTGGGCAGGGGAGGGGCTGTGTGGGACAGGGGGTTGGGTGGTCACAGTTGTGAGCCAGAAAAGAGGGAACAGGAAGTGCCAGGTGGCAGGTCCCTGCTCTGTTGAACCCTGACCCCTCAGATACAGGTGAGTGGTGCCCCCTGGTGTCCACGCCCAGAAACAGCATTGTGTGACTTGCTGACACAATGGACCCATCAGAGAGAACTCCTGCCTCCCCACTGCACTGTCCACTGTCACCTTCCTTAGGGCCAGGCCATGTGTCTCCTTATGAGGCCTCCCATCAGGTCAGGACACACTTTTGCTCTACTCTCGCTCCACATAGTGAGTGTGTCCACACCTCTCTTGGCGGCTTAAGGGGCCGGACTGAGGTGGTGACTCTTGTAGAACCACATAGATGAGGATCAAGTCCAGAGCAGGGATGGGTCCACACTGACACATGGCCAGTTCTGTGCAGGAGGCTGATTTCCTCCCTTTTACCTGATTCCTCTCTGGTTTCCAGAGTTCTTTCCCAGAAGTTCCCTAGGCACTGAAGAGACAAGGGGATAAGGAAAATAATCATATATTTTGAAATCGGCAGATGACACCTTCTCCACGGATTCTTTCAGTCCTCATCATGGGTACAGTGTCAGCTAATTGTGAAGGAGGAACAAAATCAATCCTCATCATGGGTACATATCAGCTAATTGTGAAGAAGGAACAAAATCAATCCTCATCATGGGTACAGTATCAGCTAATTATGAAGGAGGAAAAAAATCAATAAGTTCTATATGCAAATACTGAAAGGTAGGATAAACACATCACTTTTAGAAAAATATATTAATTTTACTTTCATATTAAAGAAACTGACTGGGCATGTTGGGAGCTAAAAGGCAGAGCCTGGGGTTGACAGCAGGAAGGAGAATATGAGGGGTTGCCGGCAGCTCTATTTTCTGGTCATTCTCCTCCCCAGAGATGGAGCATTTAGACAGGAAAATAGAGCAATATGATTTTCAGTTTTCTATGAAATCCTGTGTGGAGAGGGAAATCAGACCTCAAGAGTCAGGGGCAGAGCCAGAAGTCCTGAGGCACAGGGGATCAGAGAGGAGAAGAGGAGGGAGAGTGTGGGGGGTGTTGTCAGGGAGAGTCTGTAGGATCTGGTCCAAGTTCACATGTAGCTGGTTCAGAGAGAGGAGACTGTGTCTGTGACCAGGGGTGTTGTCAATATATTAGCTGTGGATAAATCAGTAGTGACACAAAGTCACACTTTAAGGAATAAGATGGTAAAACTGATTTGGATGAATGTTTGGTGGGAAGCTTGTATTCATTCTCCAGACCCTGTGGGGATGTACACTTGGGCTCTTTTACCTGATCCATCAGTATGTACCTTGGATGCCCAATTTTCTCTTACTTTACATTCAAACATGAGTGTTTCCATTGTTCAAGGACAGAACTTTCTGCAGGTGACCACCCCCCTCCTTATGTTTCTGTAGGTAAGTTTCTCACTGAAAAAATGCTCACAGCTATTATCTGTGTGCATAGGGATTTATGACTCATTTCCTCCTTATCTGAGACGCTGTGAGGAACGGTAGCTGCTCCCACTGCCGCGAGCTGTAGCGCAGTGATAGTCAGCCTCATCCTCAGCCTGCAGCGACTTGGGGCCCTGGAGCCTTGATGCTTATATGAGTCTGCTTAGTAGTACGGGACATACCAGGGAAGGCTCCCTATCTTCTGCTGGAACCAGCTTATAGCGTAGTTGCAAACACTGAAGCCGCTGCTCAGGGTTCAGGTGAGTCTGGATGAGGATCCCAGGGAGGCAGAAAGGGAGGGTGGCTGGGTCAGCACAGGCTGGACAAGACACCTGCAAACACACACACTCATGGGTGATGTGGAACAGGGACCAAGGTAAATTTTCTGGTGCCTCTAAGTCAGAGTGGCTGACATAGGCTGGGGGGCCATCCTGTGTCCCTGAAGCCTGTCCTTACCTATGCAGTGAGACAGAAGCATGGGAAGGACGGGCCCCCTGGTTGCCACACTGGGATCAGCTGCCTGAGGCTATTTTTCTCCTCCACCCTCTGCCTCAGGAGGGGCTGTCCATGCAAATGGGGTCTATCCAGTGACTGCTCAGACCCCTGAGCCCTGGTGCTGGACCTCAGCTCACACCACACCCTGAGGAGGATGGAGGGTGGCTTCAGTCCTGGGGAGAGCTTTGGGGGGAAGCAGCTGCTCAGACCACACAGGGGTCCCTGCTCAGGAGACCAGACCAGAGAGGACACAGCTGCTGAGTCCCCATCAGGTAGCACCTTACCCAGCCCCCAGGCCCAAGCTCCTTTGAATGGTAACGAGCTGCTTAGGGAAACAGGGCAGTGCCACTTTACTGGGACACACGCCTCACCACGCCCCCAAGCCCTAAGAGCCCGGATTGTGCCTGCAGCTCACTATGTCTGATTTCTAGACGCTGTGATCCTTTAGGCTTCCCAGTGATATTGTCGGGTCTCACTCTCAGAACGGACCCAGGTCTATAGGAATATACATATAAAACGTGAACATCACTAAAAGGAAAAACTTCTTGAATAGGGTTCAGAGACCAGTAGGGGGAGCTCACGTGTCCACCACGCCTCAACTGCAGACCCAACAGAAGACAGACCATGCAAGTCTACAGACTACTGTAGCAACTGCCTTATCACCTCCCCAAGAGAAAGAAAGATTTCCACCTCCACCAGAAACACCCTAGCCAGTGAGAGACTGTCACAACTCAGTTATGAAAAGTGACTGTACTCGGAATCCCTAGTTTCCTCCCATGGACTTTTTGGTCATAACATCCCTCTCACCCTCAGCCTTTGCTCCGTAAATGAGATTTCCTCTTCTTTGTTCTTGGACTTACCTATGGAATTCCCATAGTTTGCCTGTCCTGGATTATAATTTCCTACTGTTCCTGAATAAACCCATTGTCACAGGTAAAAATAACCAGCAGTTTTATGTATATATGTATGTATGTATGTATGTATGTATGTATTTGAATTCAATTAGTCCATTTATAGTGTATCATTAGTTTCAGATGTAGAGCTCAATGACTCATCAGTTGCATCACATCACATGCCCTCCTTAATGCCCATCAACCAGTTACCCCATACTCCCACTCACCTCCCTTCCAACAACCCTTAGTTTGTTTCCTATACTTAAGAGTCTCTCATGGTTTGTCTCCCTCTCTGATTTCTTCCCCTTCAGTTTTCCCTTCCTTCCCCTATGATCCTCTGCACTGTTTCCTATATTCCACATATGAGTGAAACCATATGATAATCGTTTACTGGCAGTTTTATTCTTAAGGTTCACAGTAACACCTGAAGTGGTCAGTGAATCCCAGAGTAGATTTTAGAAAAAGCTGAAGGACCCATATGTGCCACACATGATGTCACTTGCCAGGGGACAGTGGATTTGTTTTTTGTTTGCTTGAATGTACTATAAGGGTTCTTCAGGGCATCAGTATAGAATGAACATATTCCAGATAATAAAATGCATAGTGATACATTGAAATGATGGAAACTTCATAAAAATTCTATAAGATACCACCTTACACCAGTTAGAATGGCTAAAATTAACAAGACAGGAAACAACAAATGTTGGCCAGGATGTGGAGAATGCGGAACCCTCTTACACTGTTGGTGGGAATGCAAGCTGGGGCAGCCACTCTGGAAAACAGTATGGAGGTTCCTCAGAATGTTAAATATAGAGCTCTCCTACGACCCAGCAATTGCACTACTGGGTATTTACCCCAAAGAAACAGATGTAGTGGAAGAAGAGGCACATGAACCCAAATGTTCATAGCACCAATGTCCACAATAGCCAAACTGTGGAAGGCCCGAGATGTCCTTCAACAGTTGAATGGATAAAGTAGATGTGGTTTATATATACAATGGGATATTACTCAGCCATCAGAAAAGATGAATACCCAACTTTTACATCAACATGGATGGAACTGGAGGAGATTATGCTAAGTGAAATAAGTCAAGCAGAGAAAGTCAATTATCATATGGTTTCACTTATTTGTGGAACATAAGGAATAACATGGAGGACATTAGGAGAAGGAAAGGAAAAATGGGCGGGGGAAATTGGAGGGAGAGATGAACCATGAGAGACTATGGACTCTGAGAAACAAACAGGTTTTAGAGGGGAGGGGGAAGGGGGGATTGGTTAGCCCGGTGATGGGTATTAAGGAGGGCACATACTGCATGGAGCACTGTGTGTTATACGAAAACAATGGATCGTGGATCACCACATCAAAAACCAATGATGTATTGTATGGTGACTAACATAACATAATAAAATTTAAAAAAAAAGACAATTGTCATATAGTTTCATCCATATGTGGAATATAAGAAATAGCACAGAGGATCCTAGGGGAAGGGAGGGAAAACTGAAGGGGAAGAAATCAGAGAGGGAGACAAACCATGAGAGACTGGACTCCAGGAAACAAACTGAGGGTTGTGGAAAGGGAAGTGGGTGGGGGGATGGGGTAACTGAGTGATGGGTATTAAGGAGGGCACGTGATGTGATGAGCACTGGGTGTTATATGCAACTAATGAATTATTGAACACTACACCAAAAGCTAATGATGTACTGCATGTTAGCTAACGAAATTTAAAAAGTAAATAAATGAATTTCTATCCTCTTCCTGAAAAAAAAAAGATGTGTAATAGTTTTATAACATTTGTAGATTCAATTAGATTTGGTGATATAAGGAAATTAATACATTTCATATACTTAACCTTTAGTAGTGAATAACATAAGATTTTCTGTACTTTATGAAGTTAGGTTAATTTAAGTAAAATGTGTGTTTTGTTTTTGGTTTTTTTTTAAGATTTTATTTATTTATTTGACAGAGAGAGACAGTGAGAGAGGGAACACAAGAAGGGGGAGTGGGAGAGGGAGAAGCAGGCTTCCCGCGGAGCAGGGAGCCTGACATGGGACTCGATCCCAGGACCCGGGGATCACGACCCAAGCCGAAGGCAGACACCCAATGACTGAGCCACCCAGGCACCCGTAAAATGTGTGTTTTTATTAATAATTGTATTATATATTTCTTTTGGGGAGTTTTTGCTAGGATATACAACTTGATTATATTGTCATTTTTCCACCTTAATTTTTTGTTTGTTATTTTCAGTTTCCTACCAAGATCAAAACATATTTCAAAGTCCTATGAAGATAATTTGAATGCCCACGTAGACCAGGGCAGAAACTCACATTCCTCACAGTTACCTGTATGTACACTTCCATCAACTGCACAAATATCCCCAGATTTGTTGGAGAAGAGAATCAAACCTACTTGAGAGGGTGAGGGAGCCCCTCTGTCATCTGTCATTTTAATTGTTTAACTATGATCACAAATGATTTATTTCTGCTTCTGCTTTAGCGTTAAGGTGACAGGATAGGAGGCAAGGTGGGAGAGATAGCATGCCCTCCTGTCCAGTGTGAGAGTGGGTGGGTAGATATTTGTGAAAGAAACATTTTTCTCTCTCCCTTACCCTGAGGGTTCTTTCACTTCCTTATACTCCTGTTCATGCTCACTTACTTAAAATCATAGATCATCATTCTATGTCTTTCTAACTCCACCGTGGTTAGTCCCCTCACCTCACCAACCACCCCCTCCATGGAATCCACCATGCTGCTTCCTTTCTCCTGAGTCCCCAGCTGACTGGCTGCAGGTGCACAGGGCCATCATGACTGCTCCCCTGTGAATGTGTGAGAACCCCCTCTAGGTTCTCCCTAAATCAGACACCGTGATCCTTCATTTTTCACCCCCCTCTCCACAATCTATTGTTAAGTTTACCCTTGTCTGCAATGCACAAACTTTCCACAGTTTTTTTGAAGTTAAAAAAGTACCTTCTATCCAGACTCCACATAGGAAAATAGAAGCTAGAAGTTACAGGAGATCACCTACTCACTCTTAAGAATGTTCATGTTTGCTTTCTTATTGAAAAACAGACAAACAGACAAACAAAACAAGATCACCATTTTTTTTTCAAATGTTCTTTCATATTCTTGAAATTTTACACTTTCCTAAAACATACAGATTGCACACATCTCAGGATGGCTTCCTTTTATTGTAACAGCACTCCCACTGGTCTTTTTTTTTTTATGTTATGTTAGTCACCATTCATTACATCATTAGTTTTTGATGTGGTGATCCATGATTCATTGTTTGCATATAACACCCAGTGCTCCATGCAGAACGTGCCCTCTTTAATACCCATCACCGGCTAACCCATCCCCCCACCCCCCTCCACTCTAGAACCCTCAGTTTGTTTCTCAGAGTCCATAGTCTCTCATGGTTCGTCTCCCCCTCCGATTTCCCTTCCTTCAGTCTTTCCTTCCTGCTCTCTTCTTTCTTTCTTTTTTTTTTTTTTAACATAT
The DNA here is from genome assembly GCF_002201575.2 of Neomonachus schauinslandi. Lineage (NCBI taxonomy): Eukaryota > Metazoa > Chordata > Mammalia > Carnivora > Phocidae > Neomonachus > Neomonachus schauinslandi. Next base: position 67,951,885 of record NC_058416.1, read on the forward strand.
AATGTATTATTTGGGTGACCTTGCTCCAAGCTTATGCACTCCTTGTTTTCTTACCTAAGTCCTGTGGGTTGTAGCAGAAATAACCTACATTCCTTGAGGTTTGCACACAACTGGCCTTAAGGAGTGAAAGATGAAACTTTCCTGGAGGGTAAGCCCTAACCCCATTCCAAAACAGATGCCTGCGAGTCCATTCAGGGTCATGACTTCATATTGATGTGATATGATGTGGGCCCGGAGTGAGTGGTCAAGAAAGAATTCTTGAGATGTTTTCAGTCCAAAAAGGTGCTTTTATCATGGCCCGGGGACAGGACCGTGCTCTGAAAGAGCTGCACTTGCGCTTGTGAGGAGTGACCTGATTGATTATACACTTTCCAGTTAGTGGGGGCTAAGGCTAGCAAAAGTCTCTTAGGAATTTGGAAGTAAAGCTTCCAACAATGAAGGTGTAGCCCCTGCTAAGATAAGGTTATTCACTACTGTCTCAAAAAAAAATTATCAGTCTTGAGACCCTTCGGATGTATTATCAGTAGGCAATATGCTTGGAGGTAATCGCAAACATGTGATGGGCAGTGTTTGCAGCTCTAAGGGAAAGTGACATGAAGGTGCAAAGCTATCGTGGTAAAACAATAAAAGAAGTCCTTGAGAGAGCTGTAGGAGTGTTACAAACTCTAAGCCTCAGGACTTCTGCCTGGAGACTGCAACCTGCAACAAAGTCGGCTTTTTGTTTCTCCTTCTCCCATCAATATAACTAACCACCTGGGCACCTGCTTCTCCTGCATGGAGACCCTACCATTTCCCACATCTTCCCCTGCAAAACCCTCTAGCTTTGCCTGGACTGGGAAGATGGTCTATGAGGCATTTGTCCAATATATTCCTGGAGTGCTGGCTTCCCGAATAAAGCAACCTTTCCTTTGCCACCATCTCTTGTTTCTCTTGCGTTGATTTTCCAGCAGTGAAGAGCAGGACCTGAGTTTGGAACCTGTTCTCTTTCTGGTAACATTAGCAAATTTACTTTATTAGTAATATTAGTAAAATATTTTTTTTATTATTTTACCTTATGGTTAGAGAGGTGATCAGAGAGGCCATGTTTCCAGAGCTGGAGCCAGAGAACTGACCTGGGATCCCTAAGGGCCTAGTGTTTATGAGCATCATAGCTTTGGGGGCACCCTGAGAAATCTGTTGGTACCAGCCCACATAACATGCTTCAACACTGTTGCTGTTTCCAGTGCAAGTGAGGATGACCTTCTGTCCCACAGACACTGACATGGAGGCTTCCTGTGTCAGCGCAGACTGTGCCCAGGGCCCTGCAACAGAGCAGTGGGGACACACACAGGTGAGTCTCAGGTTATTGCCCACAAGGTGTTCTCAAATAGGGAAAGAAGTCCCCAGGGGTCCTCATAATCACTCCCTGTGCTTTCTATAGCCAGTCACCTGAGCAGAGAGCGAGGAGGGTGATGAGGAGAAGGATCCAGGCCATGGTGCAGATGCCCCAGGCTCTGTTTCTGAGCCCACAAGTGAGAGACCTGCACAAATCCTCTATTATCCTCTCCCCTGCTGGGAGAGCAGAGAAGAACACTTCGTGCAAATCACTCCCTCCCCTGGGGTCCCAGGGCCTGAATTTGGGGAAAGCTGATTTTGGGGTGGGGCTGGGGAGCCTCTCCTTGGACCGGGTGAGCACAGAGCACAGGGTGCAAGGCAGGGCCTCAGGCCTGGGTTACCAGCTGAGACCACCCCTTCCACCCCTCCCAGACCCACAGGGACAGGCCCACAGCGCCCCCTGCTGTCTCAGAGTCCAGACTCACTTCACCTGGGAGGGACATCCTGGAGCTGAGCAGAGAGGGACACTCTGGACTTCAGCCTGCCTGGCTCACCACACAGCCCCACACAGGGGCAGGGGCTTCTCATCCCCCAGGGGCTCCTTCCTCTGCTGGAGGTGCCACCACACCTCAGTCCTTGATTCAGAGACATGGCCTCCACAGCAGGAATCTCCCTGTGCTCCTCGGAAACTTAGGTAGTTGTGTTGTTGGGGCCACAGGTGAGTGACCCCTCGAGGAAGATGTGTCTAGCTCCCAGTGAGCAGAAGGGCAGAGGACATTCTCGCCCCTCCACAGGCTCTAGGGGAGTTTCCTGAGGGGAGAGCCAATCTTTCTCCAACCCCACCCATTTTTCCCTCTGCTAGGCTAGACTTCAGAACCCTTTGCACTTGCCCCCTCCTCACGCTTCATGGGGCAGGGCCAATTAATAGCAGGCACATGGAATTCTTCAAGGAAAGACCAGAATTATTCAGAAGTGTGATGTCGTTCTTCTGTGGCTCTTCCCCTAAGAGCACCCACAGGAGATGATCGACAACACAGCCCTCCCAGGATGCAGACAAGAACTCTCAGCCCTAAGGGGAGACACACGGGTGAATGGGTCTCCTGCACTGGACAGAGGATTCATTGGATGACACTGCACATTTAGGGACATGCAGCAGGGTGGGTGTGGCAAGAACAGAGCTCAGTCTCATGACCCAGAAGATCCTGCTGCCCTAAGCCCTCTGTTCCCCGTCTATGATGAATTTTAATTACTCACCAGATCTTTTTCTAGTGCTTTCTTTGTGTCATACGTAACTCCAATCATGCCATGAATACTAACACACTTATTTTCCCCAGTGATTTATCTAATCTATTTTTGTACTGGTAATGGAATTGCGTGGATATATATTACATGGTTATTCTGTCTACGTATGTATGCATGTATCTATCTATTATCTATCTATCTATCATCTATCATCTATCTATCTATTATCTATCATCTATCTATCTATCATCATCATCAATCAAATCTAGATTTATCTCATCGATGCATTACCTAAATTACATATAAATGGTATGGTATTGGCCCAGAAACAGACACATAGATCAATGCTACGGATTAAAAGACTAGAAATAAATACAAGTTTCCCTTGACAAGTATGGAGGATGCAGACTGAAAATGGGTCTTTTGCCAGGTCTGGCGTACAGGTGACATGGATTTTAGGAGTTCAGTTAGGAATATATATGAATCATACAACACTTGCCCCAAATGAGATCCTTAGCTTCTCACTGATGCTTCCTGACACCTTTCGGGAGAGAAAGCTGCAATTACTGGACACCCTGCAATGGGCACATTGATACCCATGCCACAGTGGGTAAGAAGCACAAGAAGCACAGCCCAATGAATGCTTTCACCTGGGCCAGGCCATGTCTGTCAAGAGACCCCATGTGGGTAGCTCTCTGCTGCTTCCTGCATTGGAATGGGATCCCAGATCCCCGGTTCCTCTGTCTTATCCAGTCTCCCATTCCCCTACTGGGTGCACAGTTACTGCTTAGGATGATGAAAAAGTTTTGGAAATGGATAGCTGTGATGATTACACAACATTGTCAATATACTTAATACCACTGAATTGCACATTAAAGAGTGATTGAAATAGTAAATTTTCTGTTATGTATAACAAGTATAAAATACTAGTTGAAAATCAAAATTATGTTTAAGAAGATCTACGCATACAAATATGCTTCCAATGCTTAGATACGTTACCATATTCTAACTCATCCTGATCAGTAAACATTTACGGTAATTTTTAAATTATTTTTGTCCTGTAGATTCCATGTATAAAGAGAGTATTTGTGTTTCTTTGTAGGGCTCATTTCATTTAGGGTAATGTCCTGCAAGTTCATTCACGTTGTCACAAATGGGAGGATCTCCTCCTGGAAAGAATCATGGGGTAGACTTCTTTTGTGCACAGATGGGAAAATGCTGCTCCTGATGTCCTGCGCCCCCCTGCAGATCAATCATTAATGAGCCTCGATGTGGCAGGAGAGGAGAGGACACAGTCAGGGCCTGTGGGCTCAGGAAAACTATCACAGGGGTTCCCATGGATCTTGATGGTGTCAGTTGTGGATAACTCACATCTGTGGGATCTACTTCACCCACCTTCCCTAGAACAGGCTCAGAACTTTGTAGCAATGTTAGAGTGTCCTCCTTACTCTCATAAGCCCAACACAGAGGTTTGCTAACTGAAAACTAAAGGTCCTCCCAGACCTAACTACTCTCTCCTGATATCACAGCTGAAGAGCAGGCACCCAGTCAGTGTGTCAGGCCAGCCGTGTGCCCGGAAATCCTCCTGTTCTGGGTCCTCACTCAACACCAGTCTTAGTGCCTCGTTCCTGGGACACAGAGCTGCTCAGCCAACCGTGAGCACAGGAGACTGGAGGGAAGGAGGGTCTCTCTGCTCTGACCCCAGGAGGAACAGGATCCATGCAGTGGAAGACTGTCCACCTGCTGGGATGGTCTGCAGGCTCTAACCAAGTAACCTAAGGAAAGTTGATGTGCTTTTCTAAAGAGGAAAAATAAACACAAAACACCTCAACTCAACAGGCTCTGATTTTTACATTCGTATTACCAGCAAAGTTTCTGCAACATCATGAGTTTTTTTGTTGTTTTTGTTTTTGTTCTGTTTCTTGTTTGTTTGTTTGTTTGTTGTTTTGTTATTATTTTATTTTCTTTTGCTGAGAGTTTAGATACGTTGCATAGGAAACTAGGAAGAAGGACACTGATCCGGAAGCTACTTCCCAGTACAGTTAGTGTGAATTCAAGTTATTTTAAATTGCTGAGAGTCAGAGTCCAGGGGTCTGAGCAGGCTGAGGTGTTTGTCCCACGTCCCCATCTGTGTGTGTCACTGTGACCAGCACCACCGTGTCAGACTGCACAGTGATAGTCAGCTTTGTCCTCAGGCTGTGGCCCAGAGATGAGCAGAAGCCCTGCATTGGCCAGAACCCTGGTTCTTGATTGAGTCTGAAAAGCTCAGGAGATAGCAGGGATGGCTCCCTGGCTTCCAGACTATGGGATTGGTACCAACACTGAAGCCACTACTCAGGGTTCAGGTGAGTCTGTCTGTTGTTCCCAGAGATGCAGAGAGGGAGGGTGGCGGGGTCAGCACAGGCTGGGACAGGGAACCTACAAACACACACACACTCACGAGTGATGGGACTAGATGAAAAAAAAAATCTCAAAATGCTAAGCAAGGGAAGAGTCATTTGGGGCCACCCTGTGTTCCTGAGGTCTGTCCCTACCTGTCCACTGAGATGGGAGCACAAGAAGGAGAGGTGTCCAGGCCATGGTAACAGAGCCCTTGGTCCCTACACCTGACTGGGCTGACCCAGGCCTCTTTTTCTCCTCCACTCTCTGTCACAGGAGGGGCTGTCCATGCAAATAGGGTCCGTCCAGTGACTGCCCAGCCCCTCCCTGAGCCCTGGTGCTGGACCTCAACTCACACCACACACTGAGGAGGAGGGTGACTGGCTTCACTCCTGGGAAGCCATGGAGGAAGTACCTGTGGAAACAACACATAGGTCCTGAGCAGAGGGCACAACCAAGGAGCTGGAATCACAGCTCTGGTCTCACACATGTGGCTCAGACATGTGCCCACAGTGACTCCTCCTGAACAGAGGGCACACATCTCACTCTTGCCCGAAGACCTGAGAGTCCAGCTGGTTTCTTCAGCTCACCAGGTCACTATGTATATTCACACATCCATGGTCTAATTTCTAGATATGATGATTCCAATACACTCTACATTACTATTTTAATATCTCACTCCTGGGAGGAGTCCCCACCTTTGGGAGGTGCAAGTATGTACATCAATGATAACTTAATGTTCTTTATCCCACAGAAGATACTGCAAATGCATTATCTCTTCACTGGTACGTGATTTTGCTATTAATTCATTGTTAGTTTTACATGATTTATGCATTAAAATAAGAGTTCCCACTTTACTGTCACATAAATTGAATTATGTTTCAATCTCCCATTTAGTTACAAAATTGATGTTGTGACAGAAGTATAATGTATGTTATTTTGAAGATTGCTATGCTCACAGCATGTCATAATGTGGAAAAAATACGATCCAAAAGAAACATAAATTCTCAGACAATCATTTATTGTCTTCCATCATCCATTTCTCCATGAGTAGAACCTGTTCTTGTGATAACAAAGAGGTCACACACCATCAGTCTTCAATGGATTTGCCAATATGGGGTCTTTACAGGGATTTGTGTTGAAGAGTTGAATATTAGAATTTCTTGATCATATAGGTGGGTTTTCTAAAATTCAACATTTTGTAGACAGATGGCAATCTTACTGATTAGATGAAACATCAGCAGATGTTCAAATAGCTGATCTGTATTCTGATGTTCATTTGCTCATGGATGCTGTCTTCTCTGCTCAGAATGTGCTCCATGATCCAATGTGTTCCCTCTGGTTTCTGTACTCAGTACGAGGGGTGCCTGACTGGTTCAGTCAGTAGTGCATGTGACAGTACCTGGAGGCTACTCATGTCCTTTCTCCTTCTGTCCTCACATGAACCCATGGAATCCAATCCATGGTACTGTAGCCTTCCCCAAGGGTGAAATCAATTTTCTCTTGTCCTCTATCCTAAAGTCAAGTGCTTAGTTCACAACTCCTCTCAAATCAACTCAGAACTCAAACCACAAAAAGGCCCATAAGCAGAAATCATATGATTTGCCTCAGATCTACTCCTCTTTATGGGATTTCTATTGAGGTGAATTCACCCATTCATTCAACAAACTGGTGTGAATTTGTTCTTGGTGTCAGGCTGGGTTTTGAACTTTGTAGATACAGTAATAATACGCATACACCAAAAGAAAAAAATTCTAGTATAGGACACACAGTGAAGACAGTCACAAAGAAATGTGTCCATGTGACTAATGCCACCCAACCAGTGATCACCCTGGGAGTCTGGGGACCACAGCTAGCTTCTGAGAGGCCTTCACCTCCTACAGAATGTCAACACTGAATTTCACCATGCTCTGTCCACAGCCTGCCCTTGGTATTCACACCCCCCTCCACTATTCCAGGTGCCTGAATGCAGGTGCCCAACCATGCCCACCTGGTATTGGTTCCCAACCCTGTTGGGAGCTTCCCAAGTGTGATCTGAAAATGGCCCTTGTTCTCAGAGGGCAGAGAGAGACTGAAGAATGTGGAATGTCACTCTAGGTTAGTAGGTGACAGTTTTAATGAACAAAAGGGACTTACATACGAGGCTTGGCTTGGGTGGCAGCAAGACGGATGGATCCTTGAACCAGGCTACCACATTTTTTATGTTCACAAAGACCCCTTAACTAGGTTCAGGTATGTATACGGTGCAGGTGTTCTCAGCACCACATCAGTGTCTCAAAATTATGTCCTTGGAGCAGCTTCTGGGAGTGGGGAAGAGAAGAAGAACTCACATTCCATGGAGAAGGGAGGGGTGAGGAGCCTCTGAGAGTCCAGGTCCAGCTCACAGATGAATCGGCAGACACATCATTTGGATGACATTCCCCAGCACATGGCCAAGCAGAATTCCTCCTGTGACTTCTCCACCATTTTCCCATTTTAAATCCTTACTAGGAATATCTTATTAGGGCTGCAGTGGGGAGGCAGGTGATAAGCTGTTGTAAGGAATGGGACAGGGGTAGGGACTGGGAAGTGCTTGTCCCTGTGGACACAGTGACCACTCCCCTCACATGACCTGTGACTACAAGGAGGAGAGAGAAGAGGACCCAGGCTATGGTGGAGACACAAGCATGATGAAAATAGGTTATCAAACTAAAAATGTAGCTGAAGAAAGGATATGACATTCTCAAATCATCTGGTACCAGGAAACCTAAGGGTCTGTTGAAGATCTGAGAACAGAATTCACCCCCTGAACCACCTGAGGGGTGATATCACCAGGTCCAGAGAGTGGAGGGAGATTCTGTCTCACTTCCCTGTGGGTCTGAGCACTGCATCAGCATTAGCACTATTTTGGCGTATATGACAGTAATGGTCACCTCGTCCTCATGCTGGAGTCCAGAGATATCAGAACACCTGAATTGGCTGAACCATCTTTGGAACAGCAACAGCAACAAAAGGAGACTCAGGATCCCTAGTGTGTATCTGACCCTGATTTGAATCTCAGGAGAAACCAGGGATGACTTCCTGGCTTCTGCTAGTTTCAGTATGCACACACACACACACACACAAATATATGTATATATTTATTTATCAACAATGGAGTCACTTCTCAGGGTTCAGATGCAGTCTGGCAGATTCTTCAAGGGATGCACAGAGGAGGAGGACTGAGTCAGCACAGGATGGGAAAGGGAAACTGCAAACACAGACACTTATGGATTATGGGGCAGGGTTGGAGGTGAAGCTGTTTGGGGGTCTGGACCAAAGTCATAGACATAGGCTCAGGGGATGGCCCAGATGTCCAAGGTTGATCCTTATCTATGCAGTAAAAGGAGAACGTGAGAAGGGAAGGAGTCCACACAAAAGGTGGACGTAACCATGCTGTGACATGATGGCTGGCGCTCTGCTGCCCCAGCTATCTATAATCTCCTTCAGTGGCCTCTGGAAGGAGGGGCTATTTCTGTAAATGTGTTTCCACTGCTGGTGATGTCTGCTCCTCCCTTCGAACCAGTGAAGGTATGCATTTGGCTTTTAGACATGGGGGGCGGATGGGTGTGTCTCAGAGTGTGTCCCCTGAGAGGGACCAGGAAGGAAGCAGCTGCTGGGACCTTCCACAGACCTGTGAGCAGGAGAATCCGCCCAGCTTGGAAGGGGCACAGCTGCTGAGTCCCCGTCACCAGTCACAGGCCCACATGACCCAGCCCTAGGGAATATGGCCAATTTGGGGGAATTACACAGAAGTCAGCCCCTGTAAAAACACTGGGAAAGACCCACAGTGCCCCCTGCTGCCCATTGTCCAAACTTTACCGTCTCAGCGTTGTAATGTGCTTAATGTGTTGAGGACACTGCGCTAACAGCCTGCTCACTGTCTGTCCTCAAACACCCATGGGCCACAGTCCCTGCACTGCCCCCAGTTAACTGGGAATTCCTAGAGTACCAGGAGGAAGACGTGGAAATATGACCCTGTGCAGGGTGAGTGAGTGGGAATGCAGGGAGGTGGGATTGGGGAGGGCTAGGAGCAAATGCTGATCCCTTCTTCAGCAGGGCCACATGAGGGATCACTGGTGACCTGGTCTGAAGGCAGGCCACATGTCCTGATGCAGGACAATGAAAGTAAGTTATTCCTGGAAGAAGGGCCAGGTTCTTAGTAGCAGTAGCCGAATGTGCAGATGCTCAGACACAAAGTAACAGACACTGATGACAGGAAGGCAAATGCTATGGGGTGGCCACTGCATAGAAAAGCTGGACAGTGAGGTTATTCATGGATGGATGGATGGTAAGAAAGATGTTTTTATATTGAAGAGATGTCAAGCTATTTATGACAGTTTTATTGAGGTATAAATGACTTAGAATCAACTGCACATATTTAAATGATTCAAGTTGAGATATTTTGAGAGGTGTACAGACACATGAAATGGTACCCAGAGTCAACGTGATGATGTAGGGCTAAGGGCAGGCCTCCCCAAGATGGGCATCTTTGCCGTGAACCTTATTTTGAGTTAAAAGTGTTCACAACTCTACCAATCCAGCAAAATCTCTTTGCAACCCCCTCTACTATCTGCCTGTATCAAGAAGAGAGCTATTAGCAGAGATTTCTCTTTACCTAAGAAACTTATCCGTATAACAGGGAAACATTGGTTTCTGTACATTTCTCCTCTCTTTCCTACTAATGATCTTCCTCCCCTTTGTATCCCCAGGTCCATTTCCCTGTTCTTTGCTCAGGATGTCAGATAAGCTTCCTGTTGCATGACTGTCTTTGGAATTTCAAGTGTGTGTGGATTCCCCATCAGCATGAAACTAAATCTGATAATGTCCTGTTAATCTGTCTCATGTCAATTTGGTTCTTAGTCCAGACTAAAGGACCTTGAGGGGCCGAGGAAATTCTTCCTCCCCAACAAATGGCATGGTGGTCAGGTCACTTGTACTTGGCTCGACACAGCTTGAATCAGATGAAGCAGCTGAGATCCTGGGACATCTAACATACAGTCAGCAGAAGGCAAGATTTCTTACCATGTGAGCCCCCAAGAATCTTGGTCTGTGGTGTCCAACGGAGGGAGGGTGGTGAGAGGCATTTTTTGTCTCCCTCTCTAAATATAGATTAGCAGGAGAAAATATTATGGCCTAGTCCCTTGGGCTTAGCAACTCTTAATAAAAATGTAAGAGGATAATTTTTGATTATAGATCCATTTCCTCCCAGAGCTGGCCTTTGTTTTCCTTTGTCTCTTTAGTGGTATGTGTCCCAGAAAGGAATTACGATGGGGCAAATGGTAGACAAAGGTCCCAGAAGCCTTCTTTTGGAGTCAGCCCCACAGACTGGTTAGTCCACAGTTCTCACCCAAATGGTATCTGTTTGGATAAACTCTCATTCAGGTTACAGGCTGTCTCTAAGAGACATCTTGGAAGTCAAAGTGCAAATTTGTTGGCACAGGTTAAGCACTTAAATGCTGTTAGGATTCTCACTTCAAGAAGACTTGGTCCACAGGCTAAGCTGGCCAGGGAACAGGTTAGATTGATAGTTGGCCATTAGTCAACCTCAAGAAGACTTTGGTGCAATGAGGTACATTGTAAAACACCACACAGTACCCAACCCTATGGCATATCCCTCTTAGGTATTAGAGTGGCTGAGAGACCCAAGGCTTAGCTGGAGAAAACAAAAACAAAAACAAAAAAAACAAGGATGGCGATTTTTCTTTCTTCTTTTCTATGTCCTAAGAGCTTGGCTCTGTGACCAGTGAGAACGTTCTCCCTGGTCTCTACATCTTGAAGGTGTACTTACCAGGATGAATGTTACTGTCCAATAAAACAGACTAGGAATCTCTCTCTCTCTCTCTGCTGTTCCCACATTCGGTGTACTTACCAGGATGAACGTTGCTGTCCAATAAAACAGACTAGGAATCTCTCTCTCTCTCTCTCTCTCTCTCTCTCTCTCTCTCTCTCTCTCT
>NC_058416.1:67962804-67997463 GCF_002201575.2 Neomonachus schauinslandi
TCTCTCTCTCTCTCTCTCTCTCTCTCTCTCTCTCTCTCTCTCTCTCTCTGCTGTTCCTGCATTCATGGGAGTTTACCATAAGAGTTTGCAGCCCATAGGAACGTTTCATCATCTCAACCTTCATTGCTTGTTCCTGCTAGATAGATCCATTCTTACATCGCTTGCCTAGTGTCAGAGAGTAGTAGCTCTGTGTCTGGAGTAGCCTCATGATTTTGGAGACGGGAGACTCCATTTTCACTAGACCACCCCTCCCCTCTGTGCAACAGAGACTTTTGTTCCCATAGACTAATACTGGAGCTAAGTTTTAGTTCGTGGAGGCTGCATCATCTATGCCCTTTCTGGCCACCTCTTGTATCTTTGGTTAAGCTATCAAAAGGTTTAATGTTTTGAGTTACTATTAATAGATCATACTCCTATATGGCCTGATGATGGAGCCTTTATCTTGGTTATATTTAAAAGCCAAAATGAATTTTACAGACCTCTCAATTTTTTTTTAGTATAATGGCTAGCCTTAGCAACTCCCTGAAAAATAAAAAAAGGGGGGAAACCCAGAAATCAGGCTTAAGACAAAAATGAATGCTCACATCTAATGTAAATTATCCTTCTTAAAATCCAGCCTCATGGGGCAAGATGGCGGAGGAGTAGGAGACCTGGATTTCGTCTGGTCTCAGGAATTCGGCTGGATAGGGATCAAACCATTCTGAACACCTACGAACTCAACAGGAGATCGAAGATCTGTTTTTTTGTTTTGTTTTGTTTTTGTTTGCTTTTATCTTTTTTTTTCTTTTTTCTTTCTTTCCCTTTCTTTTCCCCCAGTTTCAGGTCTTTTCTGATTTGTTTAGTGTATATTTTCTGGGGACGTTGTTACCCTGTTAGCATTTTGTTCTCTCATTCATCTGTTACCCTCTGGACAAAATGACAAGACGGAAAAAATCACCTCAACAAAAAGAACAAGAGGCAGTACCGACTGCCAGGGACCTAATCAATACAGACATTTAGTAAGATGTCAGAACTAGAGTTCAGAATGACAAATTTAAAGATACTAGCTGGGCTTGAAAAAAGCATGGAAGTTATTAGAGAAACCCTTTCTGGAGAAGTAAAAGAACTAAAATCTAACCAAGTCAAAATCAAAAAGGCTATTAATGAGGTGCAATCAAAAATGGAGGTTCTAACTGCTAGAATAAATGAGGCAGAAGAGAGAATGAGTGATATAGAAGACCAAATGATGGAAAAGAAAGAAGCTGAGAAAAAGAGATAAACAACTACTGGATCACAAGGGTAGAATTCAAAATAAGTGATACCATAAGACGAAACAACATTAGAATAATTGGGATCCCAGAAGAAGAAGAAAGAGAGTGGCAGAAGGTATATTGGAGCAAATTATAGCAGAGAACTTCCCTAATTTGGGGAAGGAAACAGGCATCAAAATCCAGGAAGCACAGAGAACCCTGATCAATCAATAAAAATAGGTCAACACCCTGACATCTAAGAGTAAAACTTATGAGTCTCAGAGACAAAGAGAAAATCCTGAAAGCAGCTCGGGAGAAGAGATCTGTAATCTACAATGGTAGAAACATTATATTGGCAACAGACCTATCCACAGAGACCTGGCAGACCAGAAAGGACTGGCAGGATATACTCAGAGCACTAAATGAGAAAAATATGCAGCCAAGAATACTATATCCAGCTAGGCTGTCATTGAAAATAGGAGAGATAAAAAGCTTCCAGGACAAACAAAACCTAAAGGAATTTGCAAACATGAAACCAGCCCTACAAGAAATATTGAAAGGGGTCCTCTAGGCAAAGAGAGAGCCTAAAAGCAACCTAGACCAGAAAGGAACACAGACAATATACAGTAACAGTCACCTTACAGGCAATACAATGGCACTAAATTCATATCTTTCAATAGTTACCCTGAATGTAAATGGGCTAAGTGCCCCAAGGAAAAGACACAGGCTATCAGATTGGATTAAAAAAAAAATACCATCCACTTTTTTCAAAGAAATGGAACAAATAATCCTAAAATTTGTATGGAACCAGAAAAGACCCTGAATAGCGAGAGGAATGTTGAAAAAGAAAAGCAAAGCTGGCGGCATCACAATTCCGGACTTCAAGCTCTATTACAAAGCTGTCATCATCAAGCAGCATGGTACTGGCACAAAAACAGACACATAGATCAATGGAACAGAATAGAGAGCCCAGAAATGGACCCTCAACTCTATGGTCAACTCATCTTTGACAAAGCAGGAAAGAATGTCCAATGGCAAAAAGACAGTCTCTTCAACAAATGGTGTTGGGAAAATTGGACAGCCACATGCAGAAGAATGAAATGACCATTTCGTTACACCACACACAAAAATAGACTCCAAATGGTTGAAAGACCTACATGTGAGACAGGAGTCCCTCAAAATCCTAAAGGAGAACACAGGCAACAACCTCTTTGACCTCAGCCACAGCAACTTCTTCCTAGAAACATCACCAAAGGCAAGAGAAGCAAAGGCAAAAATGAACTCTTGGGACCTCATCAAGATTAAAAGCTTTTGCACAGCAAAAGAAACAGTTAACAAAACCAAAAGACAACCAACAGAATGGGAGAAGATATTTGCAAATGACATATCAGAAAAAGGGCTAATATCCAAAATCTGTAAAAAGCTTCTTAAACTCAACACCAAAAGAACAAATGATCCAATCAAGAAATGGGCAGAAGACATGAACAGACATTTTTCCAAAGAAGACATCCAAATGGCCAACAGACACGTGAAAAAGTGCTCAACATCGCTGGGCATCAGGGAAATCCAAATCAAAACCTCAATGAGATATCACCTCACACCAGTCAGAATGGCAAAAATTAACAAGTCAGGAAACAACAGATGTTGGCGGGGATGTGGAGAAAGGGGAACCCTCCTACACTGTTGGTGGGAATGCAAGCTGGTGCAGCCACTCTGGAAAACAGTATGGAGGTTCCTCAAAAAGTTGAAAATAGAGCTACCATATGATCCAGCAATTGCACTACTGGGTATTTACCCCAAAGATACAAATGTAGGGATCCGAAGGGGTGCGTGCACCCCGATGTTTATAGCAGCAATGTCCACAATAGCCAAACAGTTGAAAGAGCCAAGATGTCCATCGACAGATGAATGGATGAGGAAGATGTGGTATAGATATACAATGGAATATTATGCAACCATCAAAGGAATGAAATCTTGCCATTTGCAACGACGTGGATGGAACTGGAGGGTATTATGCTGAGTGAAATAAGTCAATCAGAGAAAGACATGTATCATATGACCTCACTGATATGAGGAATTCTTAATCTCAGGAAACAAACTGAGGGTTGCTGGAGTGGTGGGGGGTGGAAGGGATAGGGTGGCTGGGTGATAGACATTGGGCAGGGTATGTGCTATGGTGAGTGCAGTGAATTGTGCAAGACTGTTGAATCACAGACCTGTACCTCTGAAACAAATAATACATTATATGTTTAAAAAAAAGAAGAAGAAGGAGATAGCAGGAAGGGAAGAATGAAGGTGGGGAAATCAGAGGGGGACATGAACCATGAGAGACTATGGACTCTGAGAAACAAACTGGGGGTTCTAGAGGGGAGGGGGGTGGGGCGATGGGTTAGCCTGGTGATGGGTATTAAAGAGGGCACGTTCTGCATGGAGCACTGGGTGTTATACATAAACAATGAATCATGGAACACTACATCAAAAACTAATGATGTAATGTATGGTGATTAACATAACATAATAAAAATAATTTTAAAAAAACCCAGCTCATCTGCCTGTTACATTTCCCTTTCCCCTACAAGATTTGCAGGGAGCACTCAGTCTTAATCTCTAAATGCAAAGAATATGCGTTTCTCCTATTAATGCTAAAAGCAAGGAAATTAACTTAACACAAGTTCCTGAAAGTGGGAACAAGGCTTCCTCTGCTCCTTCCTTCCAGGGATCTGTCATCAGGCTCTGTCAGCCTCGGGCAATGCTATGCCAAGTCCATTGGTGATGTATCCTAGACCTCCCAGCACAGAAGTTGTTTTGTTTTGTTTTGTTTTCCGCCTTGAATAACAGCTGATCTTTTTAATTCTCAAACCCTTTTACCCATATTTTCAAAAGATTCTCCAAATTTAGAGAGTGAATAAAAAGGCGATTTGAAAAATTACAGCTATCAGTTCAAAAAGGAAACAGTGGACTGAGGCATAAAGGCAGTGAGGAATGAGGCTCCCTTTGAGACTCCGAAGAGACTCTGAGTGACTGAGGCAGGACTGAGTGACAGCAAATGGGGATTCCACACCATCCTCCGGCCTGTGGGGACCCTCATGTCAGAAGGTAACGTAACCGTGCTTTACATTGGAAGGACTTTTTGTGATGGGCTGTTCTGAGGAGGTGTCTTGGGAGCAGCCTGGGACCTGCACAGCTGGCTCTGACTGTCCCCAGCTCCCACCTTCTCAAGGAAAACATTCAGAAACATGTACTGTTTTCTACATCTTTCCCTCTCTCTCTCTCTCTCTTTCTCTCTCTCATACACACACACACACCCGCGCGCACACACATGCACACACACACAGGTAGAGTTGTGTGCTAAATCAGCTGTGATGTGTATGTGTACTACAGCATTTCATACCGTGAACGACACCAACTTTGTTGTAAATGTTGCAACTGCTTCATTTATATCCTAAAATGTTCATTTATTCCATGAATTTTGCTTATGGTTACTTCCCTTCAGGTGGGAAATTGTTGTTGGGGAGGAAGACCTTCCTCTGCCGTATGGCCCCTCCAGTTGGACTTTGAATCAAATGCGCATGAGACAGACTAACAGGAGAAAATCACATTTAATAGGCATATGTGCACACGGACATGAGATTCCAAAGGCAGTGAAGCCATAGGAAGCTTCTATGAGCAAAGGAGAAGGGGACAGTCTGAGGACACAAGGGGAGAAAGCTCATTAGCGAGAAGGTGAGAGGAGGTGTTTGGAAAAAACAAGGTTGCCTTCAGATGCAGAGAGGTTCCTTAAGTAAATGGGAGTCTGTTGAAAGCATTGTGCCTGGTCAACAGGCTCGTTCGAAGGCAAATTGGCAGTTGAGGGTGAGATAGATAACTCTTTCTGCATCTGCTGGGGTTTGATTACTTTTAACTTAAAATAATCTTTATGCCAAAGTGGCCCATCCTCAGGCAGCCTGCCCTGGGCCCCTACAGTTCCCTCTTCTAAAACTCCTCTCAAGTTTTCATTAATAATTGAGCTGGGGAGCACCTGGCTGGCTCAGTGGTACAACATGGGACTCTTGATCTTGGGGTCCTGAGGTCAAGGCTCATGTTGGGCTTCAAGTTTACTTAAAACAACAACAGCCCAAAAGTTGAACTGGTGAATTGTTTCCTCTCATTGAACCAGTCTTATTCTGACAGTAGGTCAGTTCAGTTAAACTTATTTCAGGAGATAGTGATGTAGATGTGTTTTCAGTATTAGGCCTATTGTTCAAGAAATCAGATATTAAAGAAGAGGTGTATTAAGGAAACAAAAGAAAAACAGTGGTTAATGATTAGGTCAAATATAAGTCAGTTTCTGAGTTCAGAGGATAGCCAGTGGAGAAGACTTCTAGAGGTCAAGCTTGAAGCATCTTCAGATAGAGTGACAGCAAGTTGTGACAATCTGACAGATTATCCTGGGTTCTAGTCCAAATGTGTCTGGTGATCCCTGAATGCCCACAGAGCAACAGGGACGAAAACTGTCAGTGCATGAGCTGTTGTGGTGATTTCTCTGAAGTTTACTTCAAGCTGTTCATTCATACTTAGTTTGCAGGGCTTCAGGCTTTTAGTTTTCAAATGAATCCAACTTAGAAAGCTGGGGCAGAGAAAAAAATAAAAAGAAAAGTAAAAAAAAATATTAGTTTGGAGGGTTGCAGTCAGGCACTAGAAAAAATCAGGATCTAGTCAAGTTTATAATAAACGTTATTATAATGTAACATTCACTCAGGTATCTTACTGAAACTTTTTTTCTCTCTATAATCATCCTAATTTTCTCCAAAGATAGCCAAATTAACATGTGTTTGAAATATAAGTCTAGGTTTAACAGCTTGGCCTCATTATTTACATAAGCACAGCAAGAATAGTGATTGGCCATATATGTTCTTGTAAATCTGCTTTGCTGGAACTTTTCCATAAGAAATTTCTACACTGAATTCCTAATAGCCTTAAGACCAGAAACCAAGCCAAAACATGCACCAAATATTTGCCAGACTTTGCCTGCCATACCTATAGATTTGGTGAATTCCTCTTTTCTAAGGTCCCCATCCTATCCTGAGGTTCTTGCACCTGCCAGGAAGTGACCTTCTTTACTCACTTGGTAAGGCTGCAGAAAACTGTCAGCAAGGTATCAGGCTACCATCTCCATGGGGCTCTATTGGCTCCCTGAAGATGGTATGGATATGCCAAAGGCGAGAGGAAACACTTTCATTACGTGTGGAGATAACCCACTTTTCACAGGGTTCTCATTACAAGAATAAAAGACAAACAGACTGAACTTGAGGCCACACGACAAAATTCAACACATAGAGAGGCAGGTCCTACAGGGCCATGCTCCTCCACTTAGGGGTCTGGGGGGGTGACCTCAGGGCCAGGGATGGGGCGGCACCGGGAACCGCTGGGTTGGGGGGTTCTGGCTTGGAGGTGAGTGTGAGGGGTGGCTTGGGCAGGGTGGGTACCCATCCAGGGACTCAGCTGGCAGGCAGCTGGACCAGACCTGGCCCCATAGGGAGGCAGCCTTGTGGTCAGCTAGGGTTACACAGTGATGCTGCAGCCCGGGCCCTGAGTGCCACGCCTTCACCTCCTCTCAGCAGACTGGACATTCGTGAAGTGCCAGAAGGGCCCTGGAGCATCCCTGCTTGGTCCTCACAGGGATAATAACAGCACTTGTAGCGGAAACGGTTGCTGGGGCCCCAAAGACCCAAGATGAACAAAATCCTGGAATCGAGACCTCCTGCAATGAAGGTCAGTTCCAACATGTCAGTTCCAACCAGAACTGGAGGTCATGTGCTTCACTCAACTCGCCTGACTCCTATCCACCAAACAAGCAGTGTGTCTGCATTTGAGGAACTGCTCCACATCAAGGAATGTCCTTTGATGGACATCATTACATGGACATCATTTGGATGTCTGTTTGATCTCTTGGAAGTTTGAGATGGGCCATTTGCTTTCTCTCCAATTACAGATCCTTACTGTGGTGTGCAGAGCCCTCCATTAATTGGATTAATAGGGAGATTCGTGAACTTAAGTTGAGTTCTGATGAAGAATCCAAAGGATTGGGATTTTGCCTTTAGGTTTTTGATAGAATGTTAAATGATTCATCAGTTCAGGATAACACTCAGTGCTCATCACATCACGTGCCCTCCTTAATGCCCACCACCCAGTTACCCCATTCCCCCACACCCCTCCCTTTCTATAACCCTCCGTTTGTTTCCTGAAGTCAAGAGTCTCATATGGTTTGTCTCCCTCTCTGATTTATTCCCATTCAGTTATCCCCCCACCCCTATTGTCCTCTGTACTATTCCTTATGTTCCACATATGAGTGAAACCATAGATAATTTTGTTTCTGTGATTGACTTATTTCACTTAGCATAATACTCTCCAGTTCCATCCACACTGATGTAAATCGACATAGAAGGATTGGGATTTTGAGCAAATATTTATTTCAGGTGATGAAGTTATCTTTTCAGTGATTAGGCCTCACTCGGGCTTTAGAAACTTAAGGCTAGAAAAGAGAGTATTTAATTGACTTAAATCAAGACATCAAAGAAAATTAGCAAGATCAAAGGGAAATCAGTGCCTGCATAAATAAAAACTTACAAATTGGAAACAGAGCTGTATCACTTAAATTTTGAAGCATATTGTAGATGTCTTCCTGATAGATTAGATTTCTTTGTCTTAGATTTCGTAGTGTTTTATAGTGGATATCAAGGCCAAAGCCATTAAAATGAATGCATTAAATGTATATAAGCAGCAGACAATAGCTCCAGAAAGTTCAGATATGGAATTATTAATAAAATATAAAGAGAACTAAGTTTTTAAATAAACCTTATTTTAGACAGTTCTATATTTACAGAAAAATTGTGAAAATAGTACAGAGAATTCTGTTATCAATATATTCTGCACCTACCGCTATTATTAACATCTTTAATTAGTATGGCATGTTTGTTATGACTGACAAACTCATACTGATGCATTTGGAACAAAAGGCCATAGTCTATTACAATTTCCTTAGGTTTACCCATTTATCCATTCCTATTCAGGGATCCCACCTGGGACACCATGTTACAATTACTAGCCATGTCTCCTCAGGCCCTCTTGCTCAGGAAAGTAGGAGGAGTTCTAGAAGGGAACATCTATAACATAGTAACCAACAGCTCCAGAAACCTGCAGTTCAATCTTCCTTAATGGTGAAGCACCAAACACTGTTGCTGTGGCCATTTGTGGACAACTTTAGTTTTGTTTAGAGTACCTGTTTTCAGTTCTTTGGGGCACATACCTAGAAGTGGAATTGCTGGATCATAGAGGAATTCTGTGTTTACCTTAATGAGGACTCACCAATCTGTTTCCAGCATCATGTGCACCGTTTCATATTCCCATCAGCCTTGTATGAGAGCCCCACCTTCTCCACATCCTTGTGAAAACTTGTTACTTTTCATGTTGTTGTTGTTGCTATCAGTGCATTCCTAGTGGGTATTAAGTGGTATCTCACTGTGGATGACAATGGCTATTGATGCTGAGCATCTTTCCAAGTGTTTCTTGACTACTGTACATCTTCTTTGGTGAAATTTCTATACAAGTCCTTTGCCAATTATTTAATTAGGATATCTTTTTGCTATTGTGTTGTGGGAGTTACTAACACATTCTGGAGACTTGACTTCTGACAAATATATGAATTACAAACGTTATCTTCCATTCAATGGGTTGTATTTTGTCCTTCTTGATAGTGTACAAACATACTGAATTTGGAGAATTCAAATTGATGATCCCCCCCCCCTTTTTTGCGGTGCTTTGATGTCATATGTAAAGAATCCATTGTCAAATCCAAAATCATGGAGATTTACTTCTACGTTTTCTTCTGAGACTTTTATAGCTATGGCTCTTAAATTTAGATCTTTGGGTTGCGCTGTGCGCCTGCGCCTGGGTGGGGAGGGGGGTGCCATAGCAACCAGACCTTTCCTTTAGTTTTTCCCTCTCTTGCCCCCGCGGCGGCTTTCCAAAAGGCGCTTGCGGGACTGGGCGCTGAAGTGGCGAGCTGTCGGGAGGGGCCTGAGTGGGCCCTTCAAGGACCCCAGATTGTCTAAAGCCACAGGGCAAATGGTGGAAAATCCACCGTCACAATTGCCAGAAAGAGCGATTTATGGCTTTGTTCTTTTCTTAAGCTCCCATTTTGGCTTCATCCTGTATCTTGTGTGGGCATTTATTACTGAATCTTGGGTAAACTCCTTAGGATTAACCTATTGGCCTCAAAAATATTGGGCAGTTGGATTGCCCATCTAGCTCCTCAGTACTATAGCAATTGGTTATGTACTCTTATTTGGAATAAACATGATGGGTACCTCTCCATTCAACTCCATTCATACAATCACAGATAACTATGCTAAAAATCAACAGCAGAAGAAATAGTAAGAAGAGGCCATCCCAGCATTAAGAGATATTCCTATTAGTGAAGTAAACCAAATGTTCTTCCTTGCAACTAGAAGACTTTATGCCAAAGCCTAAACTGTATGTAGACTAACACCAAGCATTTCCTAGATTTTTTTATGTAATAATTTTCATCATAGTTATTTCGACTCTCTCTCTGTACCCAGTAGTGAAATGTAAAAAAAGTAAGTTGATTCCCTTAGATTAAGTTCTATTACTATTATAAATGTTCTTGAGTATTAGTTATTAATGAACAGAATAAATAAAATACTGCATTAAAAAATTTAAATCTTTGATCTATTTTACATTCATTTTTGTATGTAGTATGTGGTAAGGGTCTAATTTCATTCTTTTGTGTGTGGATATCTAGTGGGAATTAAGTGGTATCTCACTTGTTCCAGCACCATTTGTTGGAGAGACCAATTTTTCCACATTCAATTCTCTTCGTACCCATTTGAAAAATAATTGACCATAGATGAGAGATTTATTTCTGGACTCTCAAATATGTTTGATATATCTGTATATCCATCCCTAGGCCAGTACCACACTCTTGATTACTGTAGCTTTGTAAGTAAGTTTTAGTGAGTATTGAAGTCTGGAATTGTGAGTCCTACAAATTTGTTCTTCTTCAGGATTGCTTGCATGTTCTGAGTTCCTGTAATTCCACTAAAATTGTAAGATCATCTTTGACTGTGCAAAACAGGAATTTGGAGGTTTGATAGGGATTGAATTTAATCTGTCACTTGCTATGGAGAGTATAGCCTTCCTAACTATTTAGTTCTTTATTTTTTGCTAAGTTAATTAAGATTTAAAAAAACATTAATTACTAACCACAAGTTACTCTATTTTTGTCCTATTACAGAGAAACTATAGTGATAAATATGGGTTTGTTAGTAAACCTGGTTTGTGCTTTGTTGAAATATGGTGTTATGTTTCTAAAAACTGTGAAATGTATTCATAAACTGGCTAACCTAAAGAATACTGGCATAAGGAGTGCCCGGGTGGCTCAGTTGGTTAAGCATCTGCCTTTGGCTCAGGTCATGATCTCCGGGTCCTGGGATTGAGCCCCACATCTGGCTCCCTGCTCAGTGGGGAGTGTGCTTCTCCCTCTCCCTCTGCCCTTCCTCCCTGCTTGTGCCCTCTATCTCTGTGTCTCAAATAAATAAATAAAATCTTAAAAAAAAAAAAAACACTGGCATAAGAAACAGTTCACAATTGCTTCCTACTCAGTTTTCCCTCTCTAGCCCCTGTGGAAGCAAGAGAAAATAGAAAATAAAGTTTCTAAGAGTTAGGAATTCTACTAAATATAAATTAGGCTCCTAGAAATAATAAGGAACACAATTCTGGGTGCCAGGAAAGTAAGACATGTGGTTTTTTGGGGACCAAAAAAAATATGAGGAATGTGAATATCTATTTTGTTGAGGGATAAGAAATATAAATTTGTCCTAAAGTGAGGCTGGTTTTGTGAAGAAAGAAAATTTAGCTCAAAATCTAAGTGTATAAGAGAAAGTTGTAGTAAGTTTTTAGAAAAGGAATCTGGAAAGGAAATTTATGTGTGATCAATACTGGTTAAAATTAAGATACATTTAAGTAAATGAATGAATTTTAATATCAAAATATGTGGATGCAAAATTAAAATTCCGTTTTCTATTTGTTAACAGGATAAACTTTTCTTTTTTTTTCTTTTTTTTTTAAGATTTTATTTATTCATTCATGAGAGATGGAGAGAGAGAGGCAGAGGCAGAGGGAGAAGCAGGCTCCCCGTGGAGCAGGGAGCCTGATGCGGGGCTCGATCCCAGGACCTGAAATCATGACCTGAGCCGAAGGCAGACGCTTAACAACTGAGCCACCCAGGCGCCCCTGGATAAACTTTTCTTGAACTGTTGTTCTGCACTTTAAAAAAGTTTTAATTCAATTTTAAAGTTATCAGCCTAGACAGAAGTACTCTGTTTTGCCAAAATATGTCCTATGTTTATCAGGACCTTAATTTATATTAAAAACTTGGTTTTTCAAAAAGATTTATTTATTTATTTATTTGAGGGAGAGAAAGGAGAGAGAGAGAGAGCACGAGTAAGAGTGGCAGAGGGAGAGAGAGAGAATCTCAGTCGGAATCCACACTGAGCATGGAGTTTGATGTGGGGCTCGATCTCATGACCATGAGATCTGAGCTGAGCTGAAACCAAGAGAGTCAGAGGCTTAACCAACTGCCCCACACAGATGCCCAAAAAACCTCGATTTTTAATATTAAAAACAACTCTACATTTTGCTTACAACTATGTAACTTAGTGTATTTGCCTTTAATATGTGTTTGCGTTGTGTGTCACAGGAATAACCACATTTCCTTCTCAGTTGCCTCATAATGAACTCTAATCCCGTCTTTAGCCATGGCCACTTTCATGTTTTGTCAAATACAGTTCCCATTCTACTCCAATGCTACTGCAAATGAATTTTAACTTCAAGGATATTCATGGGGAGGACTTTTGACAAATGTAAGTTTCTGATACCTTCAAGATAGTCAAACTAAAGTAAAAATTTTGAGAACTAATAGAAAAACTGGATTCAAACAGAATAGAACCAATAACATGAAATAATGTACAGAGGTGGGTGATTATAATTTTTTATTTTTTGTTTGGCTGACTTTTCAAAATGTTTTCTTCCTTCATATGTAAGGAAACATCTCTTACACTAACTGATCTATAACAACTTGATAAAATACACATTTGTGAACAGATTAGGTTATCTTTTCTCCCTGCCTGATCACTCCAGGACTCAGAAATTGTCAGTGAGTATTCTCATATTTTTACGGCGGTATGTTTATTAGCATAAGTACAATAGGAATCAGTTTTCCTTGTAACAGCATATAATTGGAAACGTTGGTTATATTATCAATAATTTGACAAGAATATCATATTTGAAAGAAATATGCATATGCATAATCTCAGATATGACCAGGCAGCTTTAAGGAACTGAGACTGACTTTAGTGAACTAACGCAGCCTCTTGGAAATATCAGCCTGTTAGCACCTGCTTCCACAGTTTCCAGCAGCTCTACCTGGTGAGTCAAGAAGGTTACTTCCTGGGGCGCCTGGGTGGCTCAGTCTGTCAAGCAACTGCCTTTGGCTCAGGTCATGATCCCGAGGTCCTGGGATCGAGCGGGAGTCAGGCTCTCTGCTCAGTGGGGAGTCTGCTTCTCTTTCTCTCTCTGCCTGCCACTCCCCTGCTTGTGCTCTCTTTCTCTGTCAAATAAATAAATAAATAAAATCTTTTAAAAAAAGAAGTTTATTTTCCGGCAGGTTCAGGAACCATAGATATTTTGGGTACCTCAAGAAGAGAGGAATTTCCCCAAGTCTACAGGTGTTGCAGGCAAAGTCTAACAGCAAGTATTTGGCACAAGTGTTGGCTCAGCCTCTGGCCTGGAGGGACTGCTAAACATTCAATCCAGAGGTGTCTTATAAAAGTTCCACCAAAGCATGTTTTAAAGAGCCTATGTGGTCAACTACTATTCTTGTTGCACTTACGTAAATAATCAGACCAAGTTCTTTTTGAAACTAGACTTATTTTGCAAACAAATTAATGTTAATTTGGCTATATTTAGTAGAAATGAGGATGGTTGTGAAAAAAAAACACACGATGTTTTGATAACACTCATATTGTTACAGCCTCTTGTCACTCTATCTGAAGGTGATTTGAACATAATATCTAGAAATCTTCTCCACTGGCTACTCTCAGAACTCAGGAACTGCTTTATAATTTGATCCAATCATTAACCATTGTTTTTATTTGTTTCCATAAAAATGCCTCTTGTTCAATACCTGATTTCTTGGGTTCCTGGGTGGCTCAGATGGTTAAGCGTCTGCCTTCGGCTCAGGTCATGATCCCAGGGTCCTGGGATCGAGTCCCACATCTGGCTCCCCGCTCAGCGGGAAGCCTGCTTCTCCCTCTCACAATCCCCCTGCTTGTGTTCTCTCTCTCTCTCTCTTTCTCTGTCAAATAAATATAAAAAATAAAAGCTCATGGTTTAAAAAAATACCTGATTTCTTTTTTTATTATGTATTTTTTTATTATTATGTTATGTTAATCACCATGCATACATCATTAGTTTTTGATGTAGTGTTCCATGATTCATTGTTTGCATATAACACCCAGTGCTCCATGCAGAACGTGCCCTCTTTAATACCCATCACCAGGCTAACCCATCCTCCCACCCCCCTCCCCTCTAGAACCCTCAGTTTGTTTCTCAGAGTCCATAGTCTCTCATGGTTCATCTCCCCCTCCGATTTCCCCCCCTTCATTCTTCCCCTCCTGCTACCTTCTTTTTTTTTTTTTTTTTTTTGATACCTGATTTCTTGAACCACAGGCTTCACTTTGAGAACACAGTTGCATCACCCCCTCCTGAAATGAGTTTAACTAAACCAGCCTATTGTCAGGAGAGGTTCAAAAAAACTGAACAATCTACCAGCCAAACTTTTGACATGTGTAACTTTGGGAAGTTTCAGAGGAGGGAGGGAACTGCGGCCCCCTGTTAACCCCTCCAATGCTGCAGCACCACCCCAATGACTTCACCCCATTTCATGCTCCTGGGACACAGATTTCCATAACATGTTTAGCTCTTGTGTCCTCTCTCTTCCCCCAGACACCATCAGCTCTCTGAGCATGGGGACACGTCCTATCATGTCCATCTGTGTCCCACATCCCTAGGCTCACATGTGGCACATACTAGGTGTTTAGTAAGTGGTGTGGATGCATATTATCTAGACAGTGTTCTATCCTTAGTCAGATACAGCTGGACTATGTGCCTCTGTTTCTGTCCTAAGCTGTCACAGACTCTGTCCCCAGGGCAGCCTGCCCCAGGGGCCCAGGACTTTCTCCTTAATATGAGAAAATCCTAAAATGCATTCCTGCAAAGGATAGGCTTTGGGGCCTGAACTTAAGAGAATGTGGATGATTTTGTAGTCAAAGGTCACTGAGATTGGTCTCAGACGATAGTTTAGCCCAAAAAAAGGAAGCAACTGATTTGGACAAGAAGTGGGAGCTGCACAGGGAGACCCAATGCTGGGGGAACAGCAGGTTTTTGTCTCACTTCCCCACAAGCCTGGAGCACTGTGTGAGCCTTGAGACTGCTGTCCCCCGCTGAGCAGTAATATTCAGCCTCGTCCTCAGCCTGGAGCCCAGTGATGGTCAGGGTGGCAGAATTGCCAGACGTGGAGCCAGAGAACCTATCAGGGACCCCCGAGGGTCGACTGCTAGTACCATAGATGACAGTTTTAGGGGCCTTTCCTGGGAGCTGTTGGATCCAGCTCACATAATTACCACGCCCAATGTTGGAGCTGCTTCCAGTGCAGGAGATGGTGACCCTCTGGCCCAGGGCCCCAGACACGGAGGGCGGCTGAGTCAGCACAGACTGGGCCCAGGACCCTGCAAGGGGGAGAGGCACAGAGAGAGTGATGCTGGGGTCTAGAGACAAAAGAGGAAGGAGGGCCCTTCATGTCCCCCCAGGGACCCTTCCCCTGTCCCTGCATCCAGTCACCTGTGCAGTGAGCGAGGAGGCTGAGGACGAGAGGGGACCAGGCCATGGTGGAGGTCATCACCGATCCTGCCTTCTGTGGTCCCACAGCTGAGCAGAGCCTCCCTTAATCTCTCCCTTCCCCTCTTTGTCCTCTGAGAGAGGGAGGGCCCATCCATGCAAATGAGACCCCAGGTCTCTGACCCCTCACTGACCCTAGATCAGGTCCCTCTGCCTGAGGAAGTTGGGGTGAGCAGGCAGTGGCTCTGAGCTCCCTTGATCCTCAGAGACAGGCCATGAGTGCCCCCTAGTGTCCAGACATGGTAACCAGAGCCCATCAGACACATCTCCCTCCCTACTGCTCTATCCACTCTTCCCTGCATTAAGGCCAAGCCATATGCCCCTATCTGCTACCTCCCATGACTTCAGAGCTCACATTATGCTCTACTTAGTGACCCCACGGTGTGTTTACCCATGTACCCTTGTATGAGGTAGTGGGTCACAACTGACCTCGTGTCTCTTATCCAAATTCCTCTTAGATCAGGATCAAGTCCAGAGCACTAACAGGTCCCAATGGACACATGGCCCCTTTTTTGCAGGATTCAGGGACTTTCTTCCCATGTGCCATTTGCCTGGTTTCCAGTCTCTCCTTCCTCTGAAGTTCCCGCAGCACTGAGGAGATGGGCAGCTCTTCACCCCAGGTTGTATTTAGAAGTCCTCATGTGCATTTCTTGAAGGGTTGCACACTGAAAGTCTTTGTCATCTGTCACTCTTGTCACTCTTTCCACCTGCTCATAACAACAGTTCTCCATACACTGGCCACTCCTTGTATCTGTCCTCCAAGCACATAAAGACAAGTTTGCAGGATCCCTGCCCCATGAGGCCGTGGGGGGCATTGGCCTCAGAGCACAAAGGCAAACCTGCCAGAAGTTCTAGGAAGAAAGGAGTGAAAGATACAGATGCTGTGACAGGGACCTAGTGAGAGTTTATGTTTTAGTCACAAAAGAGCCAACCATGTACTTTAAGTGAATATGTGTTATTTATACAAAATTCCTTTCAGTAAAATTGATTTATACTCTAACAATGTCATTGTGAAGATGCAGATACAATCAGTAATGTCCTTTCCCTAGATCTGTGCTTCTAGCAGAGAGAATATGGGTGGAAAGAGTGGCTAAAAACACGGATGGAACACAGTGGAACTGGAATGCCTTCTGTTTTCAGTAGAAGAGGGATTTATATACTTTTTCTAAAAATCACTTGTTTGTACAGGACGTCCAGTCTTCCAGGTAGGAAAGGTCAACGTGATGCCCAGGGAAACCCACTGAGGGGCCTGTTCCTATGAACTCAGAACCATCCCGCTGACAAAATTACCAAACACAGACAGAGCTTCTAGGACAAATGGATTTGGGGTCACAGCACTCTCTGGGGTGAGAACAGCTATGGTCCCTCAACTTGGTCCAGTCTGTTCAGGATAGAAGAGTTATTCATTCAGCCACCCATGACTAGAGAAATGAATCCCTACTCTCTAAGGCCAAATAGATCATAAATTTCTGTCAAAGTTCCTACATTTGAGTGGTGGAGAGGTGGAGATAAGGGGGCCTGTGTCCTTGAGGTCACATGCCTTGAGGGTGCTAGGTTGGGACAGATGATTTTCCATCAGAGTCCAGCCTAACTGGAGGTATTACTGGAGTGACTAAGGGAGTGGCAGCCCAGTCCTGAGAGCACAGGGACGGTGTGTTTCTTGTCCCCAAAGATCTTGAGCTCCAGGGAGCAGCACTGAGGCTGCAGTCCCAGAATCAATGTAATGATCAGCCTTAGCTACTGACTGGAGCCCAGAGGTGGTGGGGGTCTGAGCTGCCCATGGGGACAGAGACGGGATTCCTGAACATCGGGATCGTCCCAGGAGAGTGTGCATGACAGGGCGACTGCTCTCAGTGTGGGGATACTGAGAAGGACAGAAAAGTGGTGGCCCTCTGCCTTTCCTGAGCAGGCCGGGGGGAGGAGGGCACCAAAGGAGCCTTCACAGTTTGGCGCACACAAAAGTGAAGATGGCTTGTCCATGAGGGTTTGCTGAAGAGAGGGGGCTATGGGGCTAAAGATCAGAGTGCAGCCATTTTTGTTTCCATCCTCTAGAGATGCACAGAAGGCCTACAGGGAACAAAAGTCACACAGAGGAACCACTAGCATCTCACACTGAGCCTGGTCCCCTGGCTGGGATGGTGCAAGTCTGCCCAGGCAAAGACACTTGAGAGTCAGTGCGGCAGGGCCCTCCCCCAGAAGACCAGCTGGAAGAACAGGCAAAAAAAAAAAAAAAATCCAGAGCACACGGGACTTCAAAACTCCAGTGCTATGGGAAAATAATATGTAGAATTCAAGGTTTTTTTCTAATGATTTAACTTTCAGTTTAAATTTTTTCTTTTCTTTACTTTTTCTTTTCAACTAGTTTCTTATTTTACCAACTCTTTCTTTTTTAAGTCTTTGTTTAACTTTCATTTTTTTACATTTACATTTTATAGATATATTCTTCATTTTTGGCTTCCTTTCACTGCATTCAGTTTTATTTTTGTATGTATATAAGTTTTGCTTTCTTTACAACTTTGGAATTTAGTGTCTTGTAACAAACAGACCAAAATATACCCAGGACCAGGTGCATCACTCTGTTTTGTCCATGTGGGAGATTATATTATTCTATATAACCCCTCCACCCCCTTTTTGTTGTTGCTGTTGTTGTTTCTGACATCTTCAGATTTGCCTAGTGTGTATTTCACTTGGGTCATGGTTGATATATATATTTTTTTATTTTGTTCACTCATTCATCCATTCTTCTCAGGACAAATGACTAGAAGTGAGAATTCACAACAAAAGAAATAACCAGAGGTAATACCCTTTGCTGCAGACCTAATCAATATGGATATAAGTAAAATGTCCTAACTGGAATTCAGGATAACAATTATAAATTCACTAGCTAGGCTTGAAAAAAGCATAAAAGACACTAGAGAATCTCTTAGGGCAGAAATGAAATCTAATCAGGGTGAAGTGAAAAATGCTCTAAATGAGATGCAGTCTAAATTAGATTCTCTAACACCTAGGGTAAATAAGGCAGAAGAGAGAGTAAGTGACATAAAAGACAAGTTGGTGGGAAGGAGAGAAGCTGAGGAAAAGAGAGGAAAACAACTAATGAACCATGAGGGGAGGCTTTGAGAAATCAGCAATGCTATAAAATGAAACAATATTAGAATTATTGGAGTCCCTCCCCGAGGGAGAAGAAGGTGAGAGAGAGAGAGGGCCCGAAGGTATATTTGAGCAACTCATAGCTGAGAACATCCCTAATGTGGGGAAAGAAACAGGCATTCAAATCCAAGAGGTAGAGAGGACGCCTCCCAAAATCAGTAAAAATAGATCAACACCCTGACATATAAGAGTGAAATTTGCAAATTGCAGAGATAAAGAGAAAATCCTGAAATCAGCTAGAGACAA
The DNA here is from genome assembly GCF_002201575.2 of Neomonachus schauinslandi. NCBI lineage: Eukaryota > Metazoa > Chordata > Mammalia > Carnivora > Phocidae > Neomonachus > Neomonachus schauinslandi. The sequence continues at coordinate 67,981,443 of NC_058416.1, forward strand.
GAGGTTCTGAACCTACAGGGGTGGAAACATTAGACTGTCAGCAAACCTACCCACAGAGACCTGGCAAGCCTGAAAGGGCTGACATGATACATTCAGGGTAATAAATGAGAAAAACATGCAGCCAAGAACTTTATCCAGCAAGGTTGTCATTCAGAATGGAAGGAGGGAGAAAGAGCTTCCAGGACAGAAAGAAACTGAGAGAATATGTGACCACTAAACCTGTCCCACTAGAAATATCAAGGGTAATTCTGTAAGTGAAGAGAGAGCTCAAAAGTAACATAGAAAAGAAAGAAACAGAGACAATCTACAGAAACAGGGACTTTATAGGTAATACAATAGCACTAAATTCACATCTTCCAATAGTTATTCTGAATGTAAATAGGCTGAATGCTCCAATGAAAAGACACAGGGTATCAGATTGGATAAACAAGCAAGACCCATCCATATGCTGTCTACACAAAAGTCATTTTAGATCTGAAATCACCTCCAGGTTGAATGTGAGAGGGTGGAGAACTATTTAATATGCTAATGGACATCAAAAGAAAGTTGTGATAGCAATGAACATAACACACAAATTAGATTTTAAACCAAAGCCTGTAGTAAGGTTTGAAGAGGGACACTATATCATATGTAAAGGTTCTATCCAACAAGATCTAACAATTATAAATATTTATGCTCCTAAATTGGGAGCAGCCGATAATGTCAGCCAATTAATAACCAGATTAAAGAAACACTTTGATAATAATACAATAATATCAGGGGCACTTCAACACCCCACTGACAGCAATGTGCAGATCATCTGAGCAGAAGATCAACAAGGGAACAAGCATGTTGAAAGAAACACTGGACCAGATGGACTTCACAGATATATACAGAGCATTCAATCCTAAAGCAACAGAATACACATTCCTCTCAAGTGCACATGGAACATTCTCCAGAACAGATCACAAACTGGGTCACAAATCAGGTCTCAACCAAAACCTAGAGTTTGGGATTATTCCCTGCATATTTCCAGACCACAATGCTTTGTAACTTGAACTCAAACACAAGAGGAAATCTGGAAGGAACTAAAATACTTGGGGTTAAAGAGCATCCTATGAAAGAATGAATGGGTCAATGAGAAAATTAAAGAATAATTTTTAAAAATCATGGAATCTAATGAAAATGAAAACAAAGAATAGTTATTCAAAACCTTCGGGATACAGCAAAGGTGGTCCTAAGAGGGAAGTGCATAGCAATACAAGTTTCTCTCAAAAACTTAGAAACCTCTCAAATACACAAGCCAGCTGTACACCTGAAGGACCTGGAGAAAGAACAGCAAATAAAGCCTAAACTAAGCAGGAGAAGAGAAATAATAAAGATCAGAGAAGAACTCAGTGAAATAGAAACCAGAAGAACAGTAGAACAGATCAATGATTCTAGAAGCTCTTTCTTTAAAAGAGTTAATAAGATCAAAAAACTCTAACCAGACTTACCAAAAAGAAAAGAGAGGGGACCCAAATTAATAAAATCATGAATTAAAGAGAGATCATGACCAACACCGAGGAAATACAATTTTAAGAACATATTATGAGCAACTATATGCCAACAAATTAGGCAATCTGGAAGAAATGGATGCATTCCTGGAAAGTTATAAACTGCCAAAACTGAAACAGGTAGAAATAGAAAATCTGAACAGACCCATAAACAGCAAGAAAACTGAAACAGTAGTCAAAAATCTCTGGAAAAACAAGAGTCCAGGGCCAGATGGCTTCCAAGGGGAATTCTACCAAACATTTAAAGAAGAATTAAGACCTATTTCTTCTGAAGCTGTTTCAAAAAATAGAAATGGGAGGAAAACTTCCAAACTCGTTCTTTGAGGCCAAGATTACCTTGATCCCCAAACCAGACAAAGACCCCATCAAAAATGAGAATTACAGACCAATATCCCTGATGAACATGGATGCCAAAATTTTTACCAAGATACTAGCCAACAGAATCCAACAGTACATTAAAAGAATTATTCAGCACAACCAAGTGAGATTTATTCCTTGGCTGCAAAGGTGGTGCAATATTTGCAAAACAATCAATCTGATACATCACATTAACAACAACAAAAAAAGGACAAGAACCATATGATCCTCTCAAATGATGCAAAAAAAAAGCACATTTAACAAAATACTGTGTCCTTTATTGATTAAAACTCTCTACAGTGTAGGGATAGAGGGAACATACCTCGATACTATAAAATCCATCTATGAAAAGCCCAGAGTGAATAACATTCTCAATGGGGAACAACTGAAAGCTTTTCCCCAAAAGGCAGGAACGCGACAGGGATGCCCAATCCACCACTGTTGTTCAACATCACACTAGAAGTTAAGCCCCAGCAATCAGGCAACAAAACAAATAAAAGGCATTTATATCAGCAAAGAAGTCAAATTCTCACTCTTCACAGATGACATGATACTTTATGTGGAAAACCCAAAAGTTTCCACCCCAAAATTGCTAGAACTCATACCAGAATTCAGCAACATCGCATGTCATAAAATCAATGCACAGAAATCAGATGCACTTCTATGCACTAACAATGTGACTGAAGAAAGAGAAATTAATGAATTGATACCATTTACAATTGCATCGAAAGACATAAGATAACTAGGAATAAACCTAACCAAAGAGGTAAAGGATCTGTACTCTAAAAAACTACAGAACACTTATGAAAGAAACTGAGGGAGACACAAACAGATGGAAAAACATTTCATGCTCATGGATTGGAAGAATAAATATTGTTAAAATGTCTATGCTAGCCAGGCAATCTACACATTCAATACAATACCTATCAAAAGAATTGGCATTTTTCACAGAGCTGGAAAAAACAATCCTAAAATTTGTATGGAACCAGAAAAGACCCTGAATAGCCAGTGTGTTGAAAAAGAAAACCAAAGTGGGGGCTTCACAATACCTGACTTCAAGCTATATTACAAGGCTGTGATCATCAAGACAGTATGGTACTGGCACAAAAACAGACACATAGATCAATGGAATAGAATATTGATCCCAGAAATGGACCCTCAACTCTATGGTCAACTCATCTTTGACAAAGCAGGCAAGAATATCTAATGGGAAAAGGACAGTCTCTTCAATAAGTGGTGCTGGGAAAATTGGATATCCACATGCAGAAGAATGAAAATGGACCTATTACTTACACCGTACACAAAGATAAACTCAAAGTGGATGAAAGACCTAAATGTGATACAGGAATCCATCAAAATCCTAGGGGAGAACACAGGCAGCAATGTCTTCCAACTCAGCCATAACAACTTCTTGCTAGACATGTCTCTACAGGCAAGGGAAACAAAAGCAAAACTGAACTATCAGGACTTCATCAAGTTAAAGAGCTTCTGCACAGCAAAGGAAACAGTCAACAAATCTAAAAGGCAACTTAGGAAATGGGAGAAGATATTTGCAAATGACATTACGGATAAAGGGCTGGTATCCAAGATCTATAAAGAACTCCCGAAACTCAACACCCAAAAAACAACCCACTCAAGAAATGGGCAGAAGACATGAAAAGACACTTCTCCAAGGAAAACATACAAATGGCTAACAGACACATGAAAAAAATGGTCCACATAAATAGCCATCAGGGAAATACTAATCAATACCACAATGAGATGCCACCTTACACCAGTTAGAATGACAAAAATTAATGAGACAGGAAACAACAAATGTTGGCAAGGATGTGGAGAAATGGGAACCCTCTTATACTGTTGGTGGAAATGCAAGCTCGTACAGCTGCTCTGGAAAACAGTATGGGGGTTCTTCAAGACATTAAAAATAGAGCTACCCTACAACCCAGCAATGGCACTACTAGGTATTTACGCCAAAGATACAGATGTAGTGAAAAGAAGGGGCACCTTCACCCCAGTGTTGATAGCAGCAATGTCCACGGTAGCCAAACTGTGGAAGGAGCCGAGATGTCCTTCAACAGGTGAATGGAGAAAGATGTGTTTCATATATACAATGGAATATTACTCAGCCATCAGAAAGGATGAATACGTACCATTTGCATTGACATGGATGGAACTGGTGGGGATTATTCTAAGTGAAATACGTCAATCAGAGAGACAATTTTCATATGGTTTCACCCATATGTGGAATATAAGGAATAGTGAAGAGAACCATAGGGGAAGGGAGAGTAAACTGAATGGGAAGAAATCAGAGAGGGAGACAAACCATGAGAGACTCTGGACCCCAAGAAAAAAAACTGAGGGTTACAGAAGGGAGAGGGTTGGGGAGATCGGGTAAGAGGGTGATGGGTATTAAGGAGGGTATGTGTTGTGATGAGCACTGGGTGTTACACGCAGCTAATGAATCGTTGAACGCTGCATCAAAACTACTGATGTACTACATGTTGGCTAACTGAACATAAAAGATAAATGTAAGAAAATAAATAAATAAATAAATAAATAAATAAATAAATAAATAAATGTACTTCTGCATTTGCTTTCAACAACAGGCATATTTTAAAGAAATTAAGAGGTGAAAAAGTCTCTTTAGCCAGCCAGATCTGTACCCTTCCTGTTGGTTTCACAAATTTCTCATGTTCTGACTTCCCTTCTGGTGTCACGCCCTTTCAACCAAAGATCTGCCTGTGCGATTTTTGTTCTTAAAGAAAATCCACTAGGGATGAATTCTCTTGGTTGGCCTTCCTATGAGAATATGGTAAATTTGCTCTCATTCCTGAAGAATATATTCTCCAGATGTAGGTTCCTGAACTGACCCTTCTTTCATCACTAATGACACCAATGGCCCTTGAGCAACATGGGTTTGAGTCGCACAACTCCAGTGCTACATGGGGTTTTGTCATTAATATCAACAGTACTCTAAATGTGTTTTCTCTTCCTTATGATTTTCTTCATAACATTTTCTTTTCTCTATCTTACTTTATTGTAAGAACACAGTATATGAGACATATAACATACAAAACAGGTGTTAATTGACTGTCCATGTTATTGGTAAGGATTCAGGTCAACAGTAGGCTATTAGCAGTTACGTTTGGGGGGAATGTTAAAATTCCACCAAGTAATTTTGAAGATCTAACTGGCTTTATTAAAAGAAGTATGAATTGTGCAGCGCTATCTAGCAAGTAGAGGGCAGCTGCACTGCATTGTACAAAATGGAAGTTTTATATAGAAGGGGAGCAGGTGCAAGAAAGTTATTAACAAAAGAAAAGGATTGGTCCAGATGAGGCCATGTTCTAGGGGGTAAAGCAGGGTGTCTTTTCATGCAGAGGAAAAATCTTTCCTTGGGGACTGGAGAGGACCCTAGGGCAGCCTCCCTGGCATGGACTGGAAACTTCCTGGTGAACTGGTGAAGACTATATTTTGGGGGGTGATTGAAACTATTGAGTGGATACTAAGCACCAGCTTGGGAACTCAGTCTAAGGGACATGATTTTGGCTGCATGTGTGTGTGCTTGTGTTTCTTTTAATAGGAGTCAAATGTCATATGTGGATTTTCGACGGTGGGATTGGTAGGCACCCTTAACCCCTGTGTTGTTCAAGAGTGAACTCCATCTTCTTACAGAGGCCTGGCATCTGCGGTTTCTGATTAAAAACAGAAAAAGTATAGTCATTTCATTTTTTTCCATTAGCTACACCATTTCATTTTCTTCTGGTTTCATTTTTTTTCTCTGTCTTTGGGTCTCAGCACTGTATCATTATTTATCTGGACATGACTTTCCTTAAGTCTATCCTGTGCTGGGTTCCCTGGGTTTCTTTTTCTTTTTTTTTTTTTTAAAGATTTTATTTATTTTTCAACAGAGGGAGAGAGACAGCAAGAGAGGGAACACAAGCAGGGGGAGTGGGAGAGGGAGAAGCAGGCTTCCCGCTGGGCAGGGAGCCCGATGTGGGACTCGATCCCAGGACCCTGGGATCATGACCTGAGCCGAAGGCAGATGCTTAATGACTGAGCCACCCAGGCACCCGGGTTCCCTGGGTTTCATAAATCTGTAAATTATGTCTTTCACCAAGTTTTCAGCATACATACACACACACACACACTTTTTCCTACCTAGCATGCTAACCCTTTCCCTCAAGGACTATTTTATTATTGTGTTGTGTTGTATTCTGTTGTGCCGTATTGTAGTGTATTGTATTTAGATGTGGCAGAAATAGCCGGCCTCATCCTCAGGCTGGAGCTAATAGGTGGAGAAGGCCATGGAGCCAAACCTGGAGCCTGGGAACTGGGTTGGGACACATGAAAGTCCATCACTGCTGTCCTAAGTCACAACACTGTGGCTCAGACTGAAAATCCTGGTACCAGTTGCCATGGTAACCCTCAATGCTACAGCTGCTCCCCTGGCAGGAGATCACCTGGGGGATCTAGTAAGCTCCACTGACTGCTGGTAATTCTGTCAGCACTGAGGAATCTCTGCCCCCTGACATCCCACAGTCCCACCCCTTCACCAGGGCTTGGAAAGTTGCACCTGGGATGAGAAGAGAGGAAGATGTACGTCAATTCCGGCAGAACCAGAGGAGCCCACCGTGGGGTTTTCGATGGTCCTGAATACAATCAGCAGTAGGGAAGTGACATTTATGGGACCCACTTCACCCACCTTCCCGGGAGCAGGCTCAGTGTTTTCCCAGCAATGGTGGAACCTCCGCTCTACCCTAGCATGGCCCACAAGAGGTTTGCTGGCTTCAGGCCCCAAGTCCTCCCCTCCCTATGCCTAACACTCTTCTCCCGGACATCACAACTGAAGGTTCAGATGCCCAGCAAGTGTGCCAGGTTATCATTGTGCCTGTGTCTTTACATAGCCTCTCACATCTTATACCTTGTCCCTGGGACACAGTGAGCTTCAACCAGCTCTGAGCACAGGAGCCTGGGGAGGGAAGAGAAGGTCTCTGCTCTGACCCACAAAAGAGCACAGACCATGTGGTGGAGGACTGTCCACCTGCTGAGATCCCCAGGCTCTGACCAAGAACTTAGGAAAAGATGATTTGCCTTTTGAAAGAGGAAAAAAAGACAGCTCAACAGTCTCAGATTTATGCACCATAGATCTCCAGGCAGTTTCTGCACTGTAAGTTTTTTGTTGTTTTTATTTTTCCTGAGGTTTCTGAAATGTTGAACAGAAAACTGGAAGAAAATACAAGTGACCTGGAAGCTACTTCGAAGTATAGTCAGTGTACATTCAAGTTATTTTTTTAATGTTTAATTTTTTATTTAAATAAATGATTCATCAGTCTTATATAACACTCAGTGCTCATTACATCATGTGCCCTCCTTAATGTCCATCACCCAGTTACCCCATCCCTCACCCCCCGCCCCTTCAGCAACCCTCAGTTTTGTTTCCTATCAGTGAGAGTCTCCTACAATTTGTATACCTCTCTGATTTCATCTTGTTTTATTTTCTCCTCTCTTCACCTATGATCCTGTTTTGTTTCTTATATTCCCCATATCAGTGAGATCATATGATAATTGTCTTTCTATGATTGACATATTTTGCTTAGGATAATACCCTCTAGTTCCATCCATGTCATTGCAAATGGAAAGACTTCATTTTTTTTTTTATGTCTGAGTAATATTCCATTGTATATATGAACCACATCTTCTTTATCCATTCATCATCAGTGGACATCCAGGCTCTTACCATAGTTTGGATATTGTGGACATTGTTGTTATACACATTGGAGTGCAGGTGCTCCTTCTTTTCACTACATTTGTATTTTGGGGGTAAATCCATAGTAGTGCAATGGCTGGGTCATAAGGCAGCTCTATTTTCAACTACAGTCAGAGTCCAGGTCCCTGAGCAAGTGAGGTATTTGTTCCACTTCCCCATCGGTGTGTGTCACCATAAGCAGCATTCTTGTGCCAGATTATAGAGTAATAATCAGCCTCATCTCAGCCTGCAGCCCCGAGATGAGCAGAAGCCCTGCATTGGCCGAGGCGTCTTTGGATCCTGAGAAGCGACTGAGGACCCCAGGGCCCTGGTGCTTATCTGAGTCTGAGGAGTAGTACAGCAGACCCGGGGGAGGGCTCCCTGGCTGCTGCTGGATCCAAGTTATAGAATAACTACCAACACTGAAGCCAACCACTCAGGGTGCAGGTGAGTCTGGCCATTGTTCCCAGAGATGCAGAGAGGGAGGGCGGCTGGGTCAGCACGGGCAGGGACAGGGAACCTGCAGACACAGACACTCATGCTTGGTGACCAGGGATCAAAGAAAAAATTTTCTGGGCTCTGACCCACTGAGACTGACATAAGTGGAGACCTGGTCTCTGAGCATGTCCCTACCTGTGCAGTGAGAGAGGACCACCAGGAAGACAGGAGGCCAGGCTATGGTGACACAGACACTGGTCCCCACAGTGGGCCAGGCTCCCCCAGGCCTCCTTTTCTCCTCCACCCTCTGCCACAGGAGGGGCTGTCCATGCAAATGGGCTCCATCCAGTGACTGCCCAGCCCCTCCCTGAGCCCTGTGCTGGAGCTCAGCTCACACCACACACTGAGGAAGATGGAGGTTAGCATCACCCCGGGGAGAGCCCCGGGAGGAAGCACCTGCTGAAACGACCTCAGGGGACCCCTGAGGTCCCCGCTCAGGGGACTCTGCCGGGCAAGAGGGGACACAGCTGCTGAGTCCCCGTCAGAGAGCACAGGGCCCATTCCCCAGGCCTAGGCTCCTTTGCTTGAATCTTCCTCCCTGAGCAACTACTAGGGACCACAAGGCGGTCCCACAGCGCCCCCTGCAGGCTGCAGCGCTCACCTCAAGGTGGTATAAAGCTTCAAGAGCCCAGCTGGTTTCTGCAGCTCACCCGGTTCCTGTCTGTATTCACACATCCATGGTCACATTAATAGTTCCGGGTTCCCCCAATGTCTGAAAGTAGAGCTTTCCAATGACACTTCTTCTAGCCAAAAGGCCATAAAGAAAAGAAGCAGTTACCATCAATTTATATGGAAATAGTGTTCCCAGACTCAAGTTACAACCTCTCTTAGGCTTTACTGAAACTCTAGGGCACACCTTGCTAATGGATGCACAAAATCCATGGAGATAAATTGCACAAGCTCAAAGATTCAGTTCAAAGCTCTGGTGGCTGGGTGCTCAGAAGCTGAGGATATGTTAGAGAAAATGAGGTTGGCGGTGTCATTCTGGGTGCTCAGGGTGCAGGCCGCCTCTCCACAGGCTGGCTGCAAAGCAAATGCTGAAAGCTAACTAGGGCACACCTGCCTCACACCTCTTACCCCATTCCACACCCGAAGGAAAGAGTTGTGGGCTATGATGGTTACATCATGTATAGCTCATGTACGCCAGGAGAGCCAGGTGTTTGTTTGGTCGAACACAATTCTAGTGGTTTCTGTGAATATATATTTCAAATGAGATTAAGAATTAAATCAGTAGATGTTGATTAAAGCAAATTACCAGCTGAAAAGTGGGTGGGCCTCATCTAATCAGGTGAAGGCCTTGAGGGAGAAAAGACTGACCTCCCCCAGAAGGCGAGGGAATTCTGGGATCACACTACCTTCAGAACCAAACTACACCTACTCTTCATCCCCTGAGTCTGTGGCCTGCCAGCCCACACTAATGATTTTAGACTTCTACAATCATGACTAACAATTCCTTAAAACAAGTCTCTCAGATTGATAGATAGATTACATCTATATCTACATACACATGCACATATATGTATATATTATATTAAGTATACACGTGCATACATACATATATACATCCATTCATACATACATCCTATTGGTTCGGTTTCTCAGGAGATCCCTACCTCATACACACCATTTTATCCTAATCTCAGTCTATTCTATGTTATTTCCATCCCTTTGCAGAGTTCTGTTCTATACACATATCATGATCAATGGTGGGGCAAAGGAAGTCTGTGCTCTGGGTCCTACAAAGACCTTGAGAAGTCACCTCCATGAGGAAGCCAAATCTAAGAACACAAGATTTTGCACTGGGCTCAAGCGCCCACTGTATAACCTGACCACCAGCACCCAGTCTGCAGTAGGGCATATTCACACCCTTTCTAGGACCGACGCAGCTATGGAAGTACTCCATGATTTTGTAAGTCTTGGGATTTTATACCCAGGACTTACAGATGCGGCGGGTTCTATATCTGAGCCTTGGAAATGCAGTCAGGACCCAGGATTCACATGGTGCCTTCTTCCGTTCAGACTTTCTGGGGCTCAGTTCCTACTGAGCAGGTTGGCATTCACGCAGCTGTTCCCTGGGGTGCACTGGTCATCAGAAGACCATCCCCCCAGGGGCCTCCCGCAGGGGACAGCACAGGCTCAGTGCCCTGTGCTGCTGGCCCAGGCCCGGTGCAGCCACACTGTGTGCATCTGCCTCCAGATCAGTGTTCCCTTGCCTGGTCTGAGCCTCTGCCCAGACTGACGCCGCCCTCCCTGCCTCGCCTTGATCAACCAAACAAAATACGTGTTCCTGGATTTCAGAGGCTTGTCCCACAGCCCCCTTCCTCAGGAAGGTCAGGTCACATGCAGCTAGAGAAGGACCATTCCAGGATGATTGTTCATGTGTGTCTGTTCCCACCTTCTCTGTTTTCTTCGTTGAGACTTCCAACCTCATGTTTCACTGCAGGTGGATTTTCCCCAAAGACCTTGTGGTAAGTCTTTCAGTCAGTTTGGGAAGAGTCATTACCTTAGTGACGTTTGATATTTGAAGAAAAAAATAGGAATCTCTATTCATTGATTGGTTTAAAATCCTTTCTTGCAATATTTTGTAACTTTCAGTGCATGAATCATTGAATTTTTCTCAGTTTTATCCTTAAATCATTCATATTGATGATATTATAAATGCTACTGTTTTTCTTTATAAATAAATGGAAGGTTCTTTACCAGTCAATACAATACAACTCATTTCTTCATGTTGGTTTTATATCACAAACTCCAAGTTAAAGCACTCAGACCAGAAGCACATCTCGGTCACTCCTCCACCCCGAGCTGGGCACACCTGAATCACCCTCAAAAGGCTTCCAGTGTCTCCCTGAGAGTTTATTCTCTGATCAAGTAATGTTTTTGAAAATAACCTGAACTAGATTAAAATACAGTAGTGATCTGAAAGTTGAACTGACGGAAGAGATAAGGCATTGTCAAATCTACCGGTTCAAGGAAAACCAGGTGCTTGTCTGAGATCTGACAACAGAAGTCAGACCCCCAGAGACAGACTCCATCCAAGTCTCCAGCAGGAGCGACTGCACCAAGCACGAGAGTGTAGGGAGGTTTTTTGGGTTTTGTTTTGTTTTTGTTTTTTTTTTTTGCTGTTTTACATTCTTTTATTTTGGTGATGAAATAATCTATGGAGAGTGCTTGGTACACAGAGGCACTCAGAAATTATGAGCTCCCTTCTTACCTTCTTCCTTTTCTTTTTAAATTTTTTATTATTACATTAATCACCATACATTACACCACTAGTTTTTGATGTAGTGTTCCATGATTCATCGTTTGCGTATAACACCCAGTGCTCCATGCAGAACGTGCCCTCTTTAATACCCATCACCAGGCTAACCCATCCCCCCACCCCCCTCCCCTCTAGAATCCTCAGTTTGTTTTTCAGAGTCCATCGTCTCTCATGGTTCGTCTCCCCCTCCGATTCCCCCCCCCTTCATTACCTCTGAAACAAATAATGTAATATAGGTTAAGAAAAAAAGAAGAAGAAGAAGATAGCAGGAGGGGAAGAATGAAGGGGTGGAAAGCATAGGGAGGTTTTTGTCTCACTTCCTCATGGGTCTGCAGCACTGTGTGAGAACCAGAACTGCTATCCCAAATACTGCAGTAATAGTCCGCCTCGTCCTCAGCCTGCAGCCCCGAGATGCGCAGAAGCCCTGCATTGGCCGAGGCGTCTTTGGAGCCCGAGAAGCGGCCGGGGACCCCGGAGCCCTGGTGCTTATCAGAGTCTGAGTAGTAGTACAGCAGACCCCAGGGAGGGCTCCCTGACTTCTGCTGGTACCAGTAGATGGTATAGCCACCAACACTGAAGCCGCTGCTCAGGGTGCAGGTGAGTCTGGCCATTGTTTCCAGAGATGCCGAGAGGGAGGGCGGCTGGGTCAGCACGGGCTGGGACAGGGAGCCTGCAAACACACACATTCCTAATGAGCTGGGGCTACTTGGCAGCTGATAAGGGGTTAGATCAGGGTGGGTGACAACTTGAGGCACTTCCCTGCTCCTCCAAAGCTTGTCCCTACCCGTGCAGTGAGAGAGGATCATGAGGAGGAGAGGCATCCAGTCCATGGTGGTCACAGTCCCAGAGGTCCTAGAGCTGAGGCTGGGCTGAGCCAGGCCTTTCTTATCCACTTACTGCCTAAGGGGGAGGAGACTGTCATGTAAATTTGCCCCCATCTTTATCTGGCTTTGTCTCTCTCTGAGCAGGAACCTGAAGAGGGTTTGTGGACAGAGACACTGAAGGGGCAAAGATGCTCTGAGTTTGCACTGTGGGGAGAATTCGGGAGGAAGCAGCTGTTTGCTCAAACCCCAGGTGTGTACAGGGGACTGTCTTGTACCATTGGGGACACAGTGGCTGAGACCTGAGCACTGTGTCAGGGACCAGCAGCCTCACAATGACTTGTTCACCAGTGGCTGGCTGACTGGAACACCCCAGTGACTCCAGGAGAGCTTTGTGGCCCCTGCTGCTCACGTGTCCATCTGCAGGCACCTGGGACGCTCCTGTGGTCTCTGCATCTGTCCTTGTCACAGTCATTCCACAAACAGGGCGTGGTCAGGTTGAAGTTGCTGATGTTAGTCCACTCCAAGTGGAATCGGGAGGCTTGGATTTCACAGGAAACACTAATACAAAATAGATAAATCATCTGCTTGCTTTTGGATGTCTAGCGACATAAAGGTTGTGCTTATGCTGTGCCCAGTTTCTCATTGGCTATGACGCGAGGAGCCCTGGCAGGTCTGCCTCATCACGGCCACTAGACAGGACATACCGTGCTCTTTAGAGTTCTCTCCCTGGGTTGTGCATCTCCCATCTGGATTCAGCCTCAGAATTTGACGTAACTTCAGCACAATTCTTGAGGTCAAAACCAGGTTCCTAATTGAGCCCCTACCCCATAAAGGTAGTCTGCCACACCTGGGCTGGGTCTGTGGCCTGACGGGGGCAATCTGCTGGTACTCCGTGGGATTCGGGACAGTTCCACAGACAATAAGCACCTGCAGGCCTTAGCGCGATAACCCCAAATTCCCCACTCTCAAGCACGACCCCAACTGTCACATCATCCCAGAAACTTCCTGATGGCATAAAAGAGATGGCTGTGTCCTTTGTAACTGCAATTTGCAAGCTGTGATTTCTGATGTTCGCTTGCATTGTAAATCTCAGCAGAGAAGTTATTCTAACCCCCAGAAAGTGATTTCGGGAGCAACTTTTTGGAAGACCTATTTCAAGTTCAGGGGAAAATCTGACTCATTCCTCTGGCCCCTTGTCTCTGGAGCAAGGAGTATAGAGACTCCAAAGGACTGTTCCTTTCCTCTTGATCCCCACAGCTGAGGAACAGGTTAGGACTCTCTTCATAAGATGCCACCCTGTGTCATCCCCACGGGTGTCCCTCTGTCCAGCGGAAATGACTGTGGTGGAGAGAAGTCCCCTCCTGATGAGGAAGCTGTCACTGCCAGACTGCACAGGACAGGGTCTCCACATGGGGACAGTCCCCATGAGATCTGTTGGCAGACCTCAGACAAGCAAAAGCTGCAGCTTGCATTTAGTCCCCAGAGAAACCCCTCAGTGAAGGTGCACTACCACAAAGATCCCCTGAACGGCACATGGGTGATGACAAGTGGTTCCAGCCATGATTGTCTTGGCCTGCATGATTCACATGATGTCCACAATCATGAGAACAATCAAAGAGAGCTTTCACCAAAGTCCTGGGGGCGTTCCTGAGGTTGCAGAGCTTCTTGCTATGTGATATGACCCCATCAAGACATGCTCAGGGGCACTACCAACTACCCAAGGTGTCCACAATGGGGGAGGGCGATTCTCCACCCCGGAGTGGTCAACATGTCCATTTATCAAACATCCACATTCAGGAGGAGCATTTTTCTTCACCGCACACGGGCTGCAAATGCAAACCTCACAAGGTTCTGTGTTGTCCCCACCCATCAGCATTTACTGGGGAGATTTCAGGGATGGACTTGGCAAGGCACCCAGCTCTTCCTCCTCTCATGAGCCTGGGGGAAGCAGAGGAGAAAGGGCAGGGCCCATGGGATGGGTATGGGGCTGTCTCCAGAGATGCCTCACTTTTAAATACCTGCACGGGTGAAAGGCATGGCTGGGATGGGGCTTCAGGAGGAGGAGCCTCAAGTGCTCCCGGGAGGTGTACAGCTAAGACTGGAATCGGTGTTGATGAGACATAGAGATCTCCGGGGAGTGAGATCATTGCGGGAGGGACAGGGGGCGGTTTTGGCTAGCTCAGGTCAGGCCACCTGAGAGAGACTTCGGAGTCACCAATAGACTACCTTTGTTAACTCTCATTGTTACATGAAGGTAATGAAATCCCAGCCTTAGAGAGTGCCCAGGACATATCTGTCTGCAGAACATAAAGTGATTGGGTTTTATGCATCCAGAGTCCTGCACTGTTGATTAGGGTGAACCGAAGGCCATGGTGTTGCTAGGGGGTGGAAAAGAGGAACAGAGGAGGTGCTCCGAGGGACCACTGCCGACACCACATCAGCCATTTACCTGTGCAAAGAAAAGTGGAAAAGGGAGAGGCCCAGGCTGGGAGGGGTGCCCCCAGAATCAGCTTCCTGCAACATTGGAGGGGGGACACAGCTCCCCAGTATCTCCGCGATCCTATCTCCATAACTTGGGGAATTGGAACTTCTTTTCTTCTTCTGTTTTGTCCCTAAGCCCTGAGTATTCACAGCCTTGTCAGCATTGTGGCAGGAGCCTCAGATCACCATGAGATGAAGAAGAAGCATGGCTCTTACAGAACCTGCTTCAGTGATGAGGGAGCCTGTTGCTGGGTGTCACATCTTACTTTAGAGAAGGATCTGTTGCTCAGCATCCTTGGAGCTACAGAGACCTGCTTCCTCTGGGCCTCAGGGGGGAAAAACAGTTCCCAGAAAGGGGGAAAAAAAAAAACCAGTTCCCAGAGAAAGACTGGAATCAGCAGATGCAGGAAGAATGTGGCTCACTCTTAATGCTGGGCCCTGGGAGATGGGCATGGGCCATGTTGGACCCAGTGACCCACCACAAGCACTCAGTCCACCCACGTCTCTGAGTCAGACCTAGACCCTGGGCTGGCATGGGTGGGGTCACCCACTACCATCCTGTCCATAATCTCCCTGAAGTGGTACTTTGCCCTAAGACCTGGTGATTTATTCCTATGGAGACGGTGAGACCTGTATAAGACAATATTAGCAGTGGACCAAATGAACCCTGTAAAGTAAATGAAAGGACATTTGCCCATACAAATGTCCTAGGAAGGGAAGCTGACTGAAGAGACGACAACAGATGTCACCCAGAGTAGCCTTGGTACCAGGCAGGGCAGGGGTGACTGCAGCATGCAGAGAGAGAGCACCGGGGAGGTTTGAGTCTCACTTCCCCAAGGTTCTGGAGGACATTGTCCATATAAGAGCTGCCATGTCCAGTATTGCAGTAAGAGTCCGCCTCGTCCTCAGCCTGCAGCCCCAAGGTGCGCAGAAGCCCCGCATTGGCCGAGGCGTCTTTGGAGCCCGAGAAGGGGCCGGGGACCCCGGAGCCCTGGTGCTTATCGGAATCTGAGGGGTAGTACAGCAGACCCCGGGGAGGGCTCCCTGGCTGCTGCTGGATCCACTAGATGTTCGAGCCGCCAACACTGATGTCCCTGCTCAGGGTGCAGGTGAATCTGGCTGTCGTTCCCGGAGATTCAGAGAGGGAGGGCAGCTGGGTCAGCAGGGGCCGAGAGAGGTGACCACAGACACAGATCTCATGGGTGATAGGGCAGGGACAAGTGTAAAGTTTCTCAGACTCTGTGACATAGGAGCTGACACTAGCTGTAGGGCTGTCTTGTGTCCCTGAGGCCTGTCACTACGGTGTCATGAGAAA
>NC_058416.1:67997975-68026086 GCF_002201575.2 Neomonachus schauinslandi
GATATAGTGTCCTTCCTCATCTCTTATTACAGTCTTTGGTTTAAAATCTAATTTGTCTGATATAAGGATTGCCACCCCAGCTTTCTTTTGGTGTCCATTAGCATGGTAAATGGTTTTCCACCCCCTCACTTTCAATCTGGGGCTGTCTTTGGGTCGAAAATGAGTCTCTTGCAGACAGCATATCGATGGGTCTTGTTTTTTAATCCAGTCTGATAGCCTGTGTCTTTTGATTGGGGCATTGAGCCCATTTACATTCAGGGTAACTATTGAAAGATAGGAATTTAGTGCCATTGTATTGCCTGTAAGGTGACTGTTACCGTATATTGTCTGTGTTCCTTTCTGGTCTATGTTGCTTTTGGGGTCTCTCTTTGCTTAGAGGACTCCTTTCAAGATTTCCTGTAGGGCTGGTTTTGTGTTTGCAAATTCCTTTAGTTTTTGTTTGTCCTGGAAGCTTTTAATCTCTCCTTCAATTTTCAATGACAGCCTAGCTGGATAGAGTATTCTTGGCTGCATATTTTTCTCATTTAGTGCTCTGAATATATCCTGCCAGTCCTTTCTGGCCTGCCAGGTCTCTGTGGATAGGTCTGTTGCCAATCTAATGTTTCTACCCTTGTAGGTTACATATCTCTTCTCCCGAGCTGCTTTCAGGATTTTCTCTTTGTCTATGAGACTCGTAAGTTTTACTATTAGATGTCGGGGTGTTGACCTATTTTTATTGATTTTGAGAGGGGTTCTCTGTGCTTCCTGGATTTTGATGCCTGTTTCCTTCCCCAAATTAGGGAAGTTCTCTGCTATAATTTGCTCCATTATACCTTCTGCCCCTCTCTCTCTTTCTTCTTCTTCTGGGATCCCAATTATTCTAATGTTGTTTCGTCTTATGGTATCGCTTATCTCTCGAATTCTGCCCTCGTGATCCAGTAGTTGTTTATCTCTCTTTTTCTCAGCTTCTTTATTTTCCATCATTTCATCTTCTATATTACTGATTCTCTCTTCTGCCTCATTTATTCTAGCAGTTAGCGCCCCCATTTTTGATTGCACCTCATTAATAGCCTTTTTGATTTCTACTTGGTTGGATTTTAGTTCTTTTACTTCTCCAGAAAGGGTTTCTCTAATAACTTCCATATTTTTTTCAAGCCCAGCTAGTATCTTTAAAGTGATGATTCTGAACTCTAGATCTGACATTGTACTAATGTCCGTGTTGAGTAGGTCCCTGGCAGTCGGTACTACCTCTTGTTCTTTTTGTTGAGGTGATTTTTTCCGTCTTGTCATTTTGTGCAGAGGAGAATAGATTAATGAGAGAACAAAATGCTAGCAGAGTAACAACGTCCCCAGAAAATATACTCTAAACAAATCAGAAAAAACCTGAAGCAGTGGGAAAGGAAAGGGAAAGAGAGAAAAAAGAAAAAGAAAAAAAAGAAAAAGATAAAGATAAAAACAAAAACAAACAAAACAAAACAACAACAAAAAAACCAGAATGTGATCAAATATGATCAGTGCCACACACTAGATTTGGGGTGTATTTTGGTCTTTTAGAAGAAAGTGCCTCCCAAAATTTTAAAGAAAGAAAACTTATATATGTACAAAAATAAGGGTTGATATGATGAAGGGATGGAATATGACTGTAAAGATGGAAATTATAAAAAATTTTATAAAAGGAATTGATAAGAAGTTGTTTGAAAAAAGAAAGAAGAGGATTTAAAAAAAGAAAAAAAAAAGGGAGAGGATGTGATCAGGCAGGGGAACAGAAAACACCATATACTAGAGATTTAGGGTATATTTTGATCTGTTAGAAGAAACTATCTCAAAATTTTAAAGAGAGAACAACTTATATATATAAGCCAAAAATATGGGTAACTACTATGAAGGGATAGAATATGACTCTAAAAATGAAAAATAAAAATGTTTTTTTTTTTTAAAAAAAAGGGATTGATAAGATGTTGGTTGAAAAAGGGAAAAAGAAAAATTCAAAAAGAATAAAAAAAGAAAAAAAGACAGTTAAAAAAAAATTAACTTTGAAAGACTACAGAATCATGGTAAAAAAGCCATGAATTCTATGTGCAGTATTCCCCTAGCGCTGGAGTTCTGCCGTTCTCATTGATGGGTAAACTTGGTCTTGGCTGGCTGTTCTCGCTGATCTTCTGGGGAGGGGCCTGTTGCCGTGGTTTCCAAATGTCTTTGCCGGAGGCAGAATTGCCCCGCCCTTGCCCCCTCCCAGCTAAGTAATCTGCTGGGGTTTGCTCTCCGGGGCTTTTGTTCCCTGCGAGCTTTCCGTACAGCTTTGGAGGCGGAGAGTGAAAATGGCGGCCTCCCAATCTCCGCCGCGGAGGAGCCGAGAACTCGGGGTCCCGCTTCTCAGTGAGCCCCCAGAGAAAAGCCGTCAGTCACTCCCGTCTCCCCGGTCTCCAGCCGCACTCCATGCTCACCCGGCCTGTGACCGCGCGTTTCTATCTCTGGCACCCGACCCCGGGTGGAGTCTCCAAACCCAGCAGATCCCTGCGGTGCACTCCCGCGCGGCTCCTCCCCGGGGGAGGAAGGTGAGTCTCCCCGGATCTGCCGCTTGTTGGGTCCCTGCTGGAGGAGCAGTGGCCCGACTGTGCCGCGGATCACGGTTTATGGCAACCCTGAGCTGAGAGCCCGCGCCTGGGCTCCGCCTCTGCAGCCCGCTTCCCTGCTCCGTTACCTGGGAGCTCTGCCGCACTCAGGCACCCCCAGTCTTTCTGTGACCCGTGGGTCCTGAGACCACAGTGTCCCGGAGGGTTCCACCCCCCGCTTAGCCACCAGAGTGACGTCCCTCAGCGGAGTAGACTTTTAAAAGTTCCGATTTTGTGCTCCGCGGCTCTATCACTTGCCAGAAGCGGCCGCCGGAGGCCCCTCCCCCGCCGTCTATCCTCCCGAATATCGCCTCGGATTCACTTCTCCGCACGTCCTACCTTCCAGAAAGTGGTCGCTTTTCTGATGAGAGAGTTGTTGCTCTTCTTTTCTTCGACCTCCTGTTGAGTTTGTAGGTGTTCAGAATGGTTTGATCGCTATCCAGCTGAATTCCTGAGAGGAGACGAAATCCAGGTCTCCTACTCCTCCGCCATCTTGCTCCGCCCCCTGCTTCCTACTTTTCTTACTCCTGCTTTTGGTCTTTCCTTTCCACTCAGAGTCCCCTTTAACATTTCTTGTAAGACTGGTTTAGTGCTGATGAATTCCTTTCACTTTTGTTTGGGGAAACTCTATCTCTCCTTCTATTCTGAATGATAGCATAGCTGGATAGAGTATTCTTGGTTGCAGGTTTTTTTTCCTTTTAGCACTTTGAATATATCATGGCACTCTCTTCTGGCCTGCAAAGTTTCTGCTGAAATATCGGTTGATAGCCTTATGGGGTTTCTCTTTATATGTAACTGTTTTCTTTTCTCTTGCTGCTTTTAAAATTCTTTATCACTACTTTTTGCCATTTTAATTATTATGTCTTGGAGTGGACATCCTTGGGTTGATCTTGTTGGGGGATTTTTGCGCCTCCTTGGTCTGGATGTCTGTTTCCTTCCCCGGATTTGGGAAGTTTTCAGCTATTTTTTATTCAAAATTTCTGCCCCCCTTTTCTCTTTCTTCTCCTTCTGGGATCTCTATAATGAGAATGTTATAGACTTAATGGTGTCACTGAGTTCCCTTAACCTATTTTCATTTTTTATCCTTATTTCGTTTTCCTTTTCAGCTTGCTTGCTTTCCATTACTGTTTTCCAGCTCACTAATTTGTTCTTCTGCTTCTTCTACTCTACTATTTATTCCCTCTAGTGTATTTTTAATTTCAGTTACTGAGTTAATCTGATTCTTTTGTATATTTTCTGTCTTTTTTTGTTGAGGGTCTCCCTGAGATCCTCCACTCTTTAAGTCCAGTGAATATCTTTAGGACCATTACTTTATATTCTCTATCAGGCATATTGATTATCTCTGATTTAGCTCTATTGCTGTGATTTTTATCCTGTTCTTTCATTTGGGACTTATGCCTCTGTCTCCTCATTTTGTCTGTTGGTGTCTGTTTCTATGTGTTAGGCAAGTCACCTCTGTTTCCTGCTCTTGAAAATAATGGCCTTATGAGGAAGAGGTTCTGTAGCAAAAAAAGGGCACAGTATTTGAATAAACACTTCAAAGAAAATATAGAGCTAGTAAGTACATGAAAAGATGTGCAACACCATTCACCATTAGAGATGAAAATTCAAACCACAGTGAGATGCCACTCACATGTACTAGAATATCTAAAAACAAAAAGACAGGCAATACCAAGGGTTGGTGAGAATGTGAGCAATTGAACTCTCATACACTGCTGGTAGAAATACAAAATGGGCTGGCCTTTTTGGAAAACAGTTTGGCAGGTTTTTTGTTTTTGTTTTTATAAAGTTAAACATATTTGTGACCCAGCAGCAGTTCCACTCTTAGGCATTTACTCAAGAAAATGAAAACTTATGTCAGCACAAAGACTTGTATGCCAACTTTACTGATAATAACCCCAAACTGGAAAGAAGCCAAACTGCTATCAGTTGGTGAATTGGTTAAAAAAAAAAAAAAAAAAGATGTGGTATGTCCATACAATGGAATACTACTCAGCAATGGAAAGGAACAAACTACTGATACTGATCATGCAACAATTTGGATAAATCACAAAAGCATTGTTAGCTGAAAGAAGAGAGACTTGTACGATTCCATTTATATGAAATTCTGGAAAATTATAAGGATAGAAAGCAAACCAGTGGTTGCCAGGGGCCAAGGGGAAGAGCACAGTGGAAGGAGGGAATTAACTGTGAAGGGCATGAAAGAACTTTTTGAAGAAATGGTTATGTTCTATAGCATTATAGTGATGGTAGTCCTATGATTATATCATGAGTATTAAAATTCGTCAACTCATATACCTGAAATTGGCAAATTTTGTCATATATAAAATATGTTTTAATAAAGCTGACCAAAAAGCAAAAGAAAACACTGAGCTCATGGTAAAAGAAATACTAATATTGACAACAATAATTAAATCATTTCAATGGGTCAGATACTCAGCATATATTTGTCTCCTTTTCTAGACTAGATAGCAGATGCTCAAAGACATGAAGCAACATTCCTAATGCCACACATCAGGGAAGTAAGTGGCAGGGCTGGGACTTGAACCTGCAAAGGTAAAGGCACAGCCTATACACTTTCAGCAGGAGTCCTCATCTGGGTTCTGAGACCAACCAGCCTGCCATCCTATGGTTTAGAAATTGGATGAATTGCTGGAGAAAGATGCAGCCCTAACACCTGAGGGGCTTCTGGTTTCTCCGCAGGAATTAGCTAACAATTACCAAATCCATGCATTTAATGAGGTGGAAAGTGGCCTATGATAATAATAATTAGCACTTGAACATTGCTCTTTAACATTAGCTTGCTTTAAAGGCATGTTTATTAAACACTTTGCACAGCCCTAGGAGGCAAGAGAAGGATGGGGTGGCTGGCTTTCCAGAAAAGCCAACTGAGGCGAGGAAGTGGGTATGGTATCTCCCAGGTCAGGCTCCTGTCAGCCTCCCGTCAGGAAACAATGACCTCAGTTCATTCAACCCATCAACGTACAGAGAAAGGGCACATGGTGGGTGAAACCTCTCTGATTCATAGCTTTGACATCAGGGAAAGTAGGTGTGAAATACCTTTGCCTTTGGACAAAGCCCTTCTCCTCTTTGGGCCTCGTTCCCCCAGTGGGTTGGTGTGTGTGATTCCAAGTCCTGCATATGCCCTTAGTCTTCTCAATCCAGGATGATTGAATCCTTGGGGGATTGCCCAGTTCAGCACACTGATTTTGCAGTGGTCTTTCTGAAGCAAAGTTTAGTTCCATGATGAGGGAGGGCAGAATGAATGGATTTGAAATGAAGGAGGAGTCCCTGAAAACGCCACTCTGTGGTTCAGTCCTTGTAGGATAGCCTGGATCTGAGGGAGGGCTGGATACATTTGTCGAGTGTGTTGGATAAATAGAACTCACTGGTGAGTGAGTAAGGGGATGGTGATGAGTAGATTGTGAGCCAATAATTTCGTGAATAAGCAAATGAATGAATTGATGGGTGATGGGGCATACTTTCCTGTTTCTTTGCATGCCTTGTAATTTTTTGTGGACAGCATTTTGAGTATTATTATGTGGTAACTCTGGAAATCAGATTTTCCCCCCACCCCCTTCCCTAAGGTTTGCACTTGTTGATGGTTGGGGGCTGCAACTGTCTGTTTAGGGACTTTTCCAACCATCCCGGTCTGCCCCCACCCTGCAAAGATGGTATTCCTTGTCATGTGTGGTCACCGAAGTGTCCGCTCTGTTATCTCCATGGTCAGTCAGAGATCGGAGTCCTGTCACTTCCTTAAAATGCAGAAATCCAGTCCTTAAATTGTTTTCTTCATTAAGCATGCCCTGGTTGTTGGAAGTCTTGGATTAGATTTCAAAGCTTTGACTTTGTCCAGAGTTGATTTTTGTCAGTCTTTGCAAGTTAATGGTTGTTTCAGTGAAGAGTCTGATTCTTTGAGTGGCCTACTCCATGATTTTTTGTGATGCCAGTGGGATATAGAATTCCCACTTCAGCAGTTCCCAGCCCCCACCAATGCCAAATTGGCTGCTATGTAATACCACACTGGTGTATTTTTCTTAGAGAATGAGTTCTCTGGACATGTCTCTAGTAAAAGTACAAAAATTAGGGATATGAGAGCCCTATGTTTCAAGAAAATAAAAGGGGGAGAGTATATTTCTTTATGGAAAAGAGGAATATTCCTTTGTGTTCAGTATGTGGACTTACTGTATACTTAACTCATTTATGGTACTCGACTGGCTCCCCCAGGCATTCGAATTTGAGACCTTCTACCAAAGCTGGTCTCATGATTTTTTACTTGGAAGAATGCAAAAAGGAAGATTTTCGTGTGTTCTCACTGAGCCGAAGTCAGCTGGAACCTGCTCTGGAAGTGAGCTGCAGATAGGGACTGGGGATGTATCAAATGAGCTCCTCCATGAAGACCATTATTGTGGCATTAATCCCCAAAGAGCCTCCTAGCGACTCCCTCCTTCCCTCCCTCCCCTGCCAACCTGCCCTCCATTTCACCCTTTGTCACAGAGTCCCTCAGAGGCACCCAATTTTGCTTCCTAGGAATTCATTCTGTGGCATAAATCACGTCAGACAGGCTCCTGAAAGTGAGGCAGATTGCAGAGCGGAGAAAAACTGCTTTGGGATCAGGGCTCCTGCTCTGGCAGTAAGGGGACTGCTCCTGTTTCCTGAGCACCTACTGTATGCTTTAAAAAAACGTAAGCTCAGCCCCTCCTCCCAGCAGCTCTGTGAGAGAGGTACCATTATTCCTACCTTACAGAAGGGAACACAGAGACTCTGAGAGTTTCATCCTCAGCGGGGGTGAGACTTGAGCCCAGAAAGGGAATCGTATGTCCACGGTGCCACACCCTTATTTGCTCACTTCGGCTTTCAGTCGTGGCTGGTGTGGACAGTTCTGTTGGCGGGGGGGGGGGGGGGGGGGGGCGGGCTCCCTTCCTTCACGTCCTTGTTCCCGTCTTGCCTCAAGCATGCGCCACACACCTTACTTTTGGTCCTGGGCCTCTCCAGTGCCATGAACTCCTGCTGCATCTCATGTGGGCCCATACAAGGGAGTTTGAACCCCCACTGATGACCCCTGACCAGTGAAGGTGGAGAGCTGATGGGCAGATGCTCCCAGCTCCATTCAGTGCATGGTCTGGGAGGCATTCTGTTAACTCTTCAGGAGGTCCTGGTGGGATAGCCGCTTCCCTTCCCCGCCGTGGCCTCCAGCTGAGACCTTCATAAGATACCAAACATCAGCCTTTTCTTCTTGTCTCATCTTTCCTGCTCCTAGGAGTTGCCTCTTGATTAAATGGCCTGCACACAAATCCTTGGCCCAGGCTCTGCTTTCAGGAGACACCCCCCACCCCCCAAGCAAAGGCAAGCAACATGGATTTCTTAAATCAAGAATCATCCCAAGGATGGATGTTGGGGTTCTAATTGGTGAATGTAGGAAGTGTAGGTATACAATTATAAGGCAGAGTTTTCTACAAACTGCCAGACCAGACATGCCCACAAGGGGGTTGTCTGTCATCTTCAAGGCAGTCCTTGTGACAAGTGTCCCATTTGACATTGATGAGAGACGTTCATCTACTTTGGGGCTAGTTTATAAGCTACACAGGGGGGAAACAGTCCCATGACCATGCTGTTATGGTAGGTTTTCGGTCTGACAAGACACCTCTTGGCTTCATCACGTCCGTGGAGGCTGCTGTAACAGAACATCACAGACTGAGGGGCTTAAACAAGACCTTTATTTCTCATGGTCTGGAGGCTGGGAAGGACCCTCTTCCTGCCTTCTTTCTGGGTCCTCACATAGTGGAGGGAGGGAGAGGGGTAGAGCGACCTCAGTCTCCTGTCTTTTCCTCCTTTCATAAGGGCATGAATACCATTGTGACTTAATCTAATCCTGATTCCATCCAAAGGCTCCACATCCTGATACCATCACACTGGGGATGAGGATGATGCATTTTGGGAGGACCCCTTCAGTCCCTAGCAGTCCTTGGTCCCTCAGGCTAGCCAGGGAGAGATGCTTCTCTGAGTTATTACAAATTGAACCCCTCATTTGCGAAATCTTCCACACCCCCATTAATAATGTCCTGACAATAAGGGGTACAATACCCTTGTTCTTTGCTTCCCCTATACATATGGTCCTGTGCCCAGTACAGCAAGCCCCGTGGTTGTAGTTCACGATAACCTCCGTTTTAGAGATGAAGATACTAAAGCTCAGAGATGTTGAGCAGCTAGCCCCAGGTCACACAGCTGAGTCCCCACTCCTCGCCCGCTTTACTGAATCAACGAACGAACGAACGAATGAATAGCTCCCTTTTTTTGATATTACACCAGGGCTTGTCAACCTTGGCGCTACTAACCTTTTTGGGCAGATCCTTGTGCTGTGGCAGGAGCTGCTCGTGCTTTCTGGGATATTGAGCGGCATCCCCAGACTTTACCCAGTACATGCCAGTAGCACCTCTCCCTCCCCCAGCTGTGACAACCCAAAGTATCTCCAGACATTGTTAAATATCCCCTGGGGTGCAAGATCGCCCCTGATGAGAACCCCGCTATTAGAGACATCAGATTTGGTTTTGATTAAAGATAGGATTCCGTTGCCCTAATTTGGAAACCACTAGATTAGATGACTTAATTGCCTACTTTAGGTCCCAAGGGATCTACACAGTCCCTGAAACTACACAAAACTCTGCGTGGGAATAGGTGCGTGCTCACATTCTTCTAGGGAGGTAATGCATGGTTTGCATGAGATTTTTATGGTGGTCTGAAAACTGCCTTCTGCAGTCCCTTCCCAGTCTGATGATTGGACCTTTGGGGTTTTAAGCCCCTCTTTCTCTTTTCTGCTGCCCCCTACTCCAATGTCCCTTCTCCACTGTCCTAATAAAAGGGCCTTGGCTCATCTTCTCCAGCACAGTTTCTCCTGGGGAAGAAGCTGTCACCTTGCCTCCGTGGGCTGGGGGGAGTGACAGTGAAGGGAGGAGGAAAGAATTTCTAGAGAATCACTGAGCTGTGGAGTAAGATTATTGCTTAGCAGTTACCATGGGGATCTATAAATCAGCCTCGCTGCTTAGAACGCAGCAACGTCTGGCACACCACCTCCCTGCCTGCTTCCCCGCCCCACCCTGAGGGTCCTCAGCCCCAGAAAGGCCAACCCTTCCCATGGCTTATTTTCCTCTCTCGCCTCTTGTGCTATACAGCCTGTCTTCTCTCCATTGCCTTGCCTTCCTTCTCGGCTTGGGGCTCATTTCTCCCCCTAGGATGCAGGGTAATGGTTAAATTTATGGACTCTGAAGCTAGACTGCCTGAGTTCAAAGTCCAGTTCCATCATTTCCCAGCTGTGGGACTTTGGGCAAATTATTTACCTTCCCCGAGCCTCCATTCCTTGATGGTAAAATGGGGATACTGAGTCTCTGCCTCCCAGAGAGCATTGGTGATTCAGTGCATTATGCATGTGAAGCTCCTACCTTAGTAGATCTATAATTAGCACTCCAGCATATAATTTGTCCTCAATAAATACTAGTTACTCTCATGAGGAGTTTCTCATTTCCCTTATTGGCCATTGTCTGGGCAGGTGGATCCTTCTACCCATTCCTTGCAAAGTTTGTGAGCACTGAGGTTGGGGGATAGTGTTAAATGGGATCTTTCATTCTTTCATTGGCTCAATATTTGCTTATTACCTAGTTTGTGTTGGGGGCCATGGAAATTCAGAGGTAAAGACATGGTTTCTGCCCTAATAGAGCTCATGCCCTGGTGAGAAGAGCGAGGTAGAGATAGAGATCGATCCCAAATTACTCAAGTGATCACAACAATGGCCATGTCTAAAGCTGTGATCAAGGTTAGAGGAAGAGCTGAATTTGGTCTGCGTAGTCCGGGGAGGCTGCCTGGAGGAGGAAGAGCCTGAGCCAAGTCCTAAGGAGGCGAAGATATTAACCAGATAAAGGCTTTCCCAGAAGAGGGGATAGTACGAATAAAGGACAAGCACTAGCACGGTGTGTGTCTGTGTGCTGTGAGCAGTGGTGTGCTGGTAAATACTTAACAACGGGCTGTCCCCACCCCCCAGAAAGACAACTCTGCCTGATTTGTAGCAGTCGCCAATTTCCATGGTATAAATACCCTCAGCACAGCCAATTTCAAGCTACCAGCGCGACATCACTGAACACGAATTTGAGAAGAGATGCGCACACTTGTTTCTCAAGAGCCAGTAGGAGTGGGCTGGGCTGAGCCATTGGCTTTGGGGATTCAAGCAGGGGGTCAGTAATTAATTCAGTATTACTGCAGATAAGATTCAGGGCAGCTAAGGGAATAACAAGTCTGCTTTGGCTGATGACTTGTGGCTTTTCTCTGAGTATCCTTTAGTATTCCTTAATTCGCTTACTCAGCCCCACACACATTTTCTTAGCACTTACTATGTGCCAGGTACTGAGCTAGTTCGAGGTGTACAGAGATCCCAATGCATGAAAAGCCAGGATGCGTGGATGATAGCAATGATCCTTTGTAGGCTTCGGCTGTGGTGATGCCCAGAGTGGGGCCAGTGGTCATCAGTAAGACCACCGTAAGCGCACCTTTGCCTCTTCCGCGACCCCCCCGCCCCGAGCTCCCATCTTTGGGAAAATCTGACTCAGAAAGTCTGACCTAAGGCCTGGTGGACATTCTGAGCTTCGAAAGCCCAGCTAACTGATTACACGCTGGGTGCTAACTCAGGTCACAGAAGAGAATTTGGCCCCAAGGTTGCCTTCCCCTTCCTGGTGCCCCTACCCCCCCTCCCCGTTTAGGACACACAGGAATCTGGTCCCCACCGAGATGGACCCTCTCACTTCTGGTTGACTGTTCGTTCCCCATAATTGTTGAGCAAATGACTCCAGAATACACACAAATCCTCTCGTTACCCCGCATTCCATTCCATTCCGTAAGGACTGTTCGTTTCAATTAGCCGTCAGAGGCCCGAAGCAGAGATGCGAGGCCCTGCTCCGATCAATCCCCACCTTTGTTGGAAATTGGATTTAAGGCAGCCGGGGCGGGGGGAGGGGGTGGAGGGGGGGGATAAATATTTTATCATTTCTTCCTCCTCGATGTTCTGCCAGTTCTCATTTCCATGTTTCTCCCCCTGCACGCCGGCAGATTGCAGACTGTAAATTTGAGGGGAAATGGTAAACGCACAAACATGATAAATAAACATGTTGCTTTTGCGAGGACAGATATTATCATCTGGATTTATAGCTTTCCTCGCCTGCACGTTTTATTGCATTTTGGGAAAAGCCGAGCGAGGTTTCCGTGTTACATTGATCAACTTTCTGCCCTTCGCCCCTGTCACCCCCCTCCCACCCCGCACTGAGTCACTGAAATATCAACCTGGACCGGGGACACAATTTCTCTCCCAGGAAGGGAATGCATCTTGACAGGTGTTTTCTTTGGGGACTGTTATTTATAACTGCAACAGCGATCGTGCTGCTGGGCACTGTGGTCTACTTCCTCCCCTTCCTCAATTCTCAAAAATGGAACATATTTTTGTTTTCCTGGTGGGGAAGAAGTGGCAAATCAGTGATTTAAATCTCTTCTCTGTTCCTCTGTCTCTCTGCCTGTGTCTCTCTCTCTGCTTCTCCATAGTCTACCCTCTCCGTCTTCCACCTTCTGGTGGACGGGCTCTGGATCGTGCCCAGGTTTGAATCCAAGCGTTGCCACCAATTTCTGTGTCATGTGAGCAAATTACTGACCTTCTCTTGCAGGGAGAATTGCAGGAGGTATTTCTGTGCCTGTCTCCACCTTCCCTCTCCCGGTCTCAGCCCAACTAGATGGTGAAGGCTTGGGGCCAGGGAGCTGTATCAGCTTGCCATCTTTTTCTCCCACCCTCACCTGCTCCTCAGGCCCCACGTTCTCCATCTGTCATGGGACCTCCACCCGGGAGCTGCCTGGGCACAACCTTGGTGGCCCCGCTCACCACATCCAGCCTGTCCCCCGGTCCTGTGGATTCCTCTGCATGCCTCTCTGTGCTTCCCCCACCCCTCCTATGTTGGAGTGTCCCCAGAGTGCCAGGCACTGACCACTGTCCCCTCCCAGGGTCGCGACAGTGGTGTCTTTCCGGGGACTCCTGGCCTGGCGCCCCCCCTTCCCCCTCTCAGTACTTACTGTAACAGCTAAGGGACGGGGCAGTGGAGCCCGTCCTGCAGTTCTGTTGCTAAGGAAACCACTTCCTTGGTTACCGGCCTGGGTAGCATTTGTCTCACTGTGTCTGCCTCCTGCAGAGTCACCCCCACTCTCCGGGAAGATGATGATGAGGAGGAGACAGGAGAGGAAAACGGGGGGGGGGGGGGGGCGAGCAAGAGACAGGGAGACAGAGATCAAGAGATGAAGAGGTGCTGGCACAGAGCAGAAATCAAGGAAGAGAGAAGGATGGGGGGGCGTTGAGAACAAGACAGAAGAGGTTTAATGAGCAACTGGAAGAAATAAAAGCAGAAAGAGGGAAATGGAGCCCAGGAGGCATGTGGAGAAAAATGGAGAGAAACCAATGAGAGAGAGAAGGGGTCTGGGCCTCTGGGAGGAGCTGGGTCCTTGTGGGACATGCTCCCCGTATTCCCTCTGCGCCCCCCCACCCCTGCATCCCCTCTGCGCACCTCCCCCTGCACCGGGCAACCCCTGGAATCCCCGGCTCTCTCCCCTCCACAGATGCGAGGGCGCCGTCTGTGTGTGTGTGTGTGTGTGTGTGTGTGTGTGTGTGTGCGCGCGCGCATGGAAGCACTTTCTGGAGAAGGCCCAGTTCTGTGACCTCTGTGGGGCTTGGGCCAGTTCCGGCCAGTCTCAGGCTCTGGTGTGCGTTGCTCCCATGCGTTAGGGTCGTCAGTAACCCCCGGGATTTGGCCGGGACCCACCTAGGGCCTTTGCCTTCTTGCCCCGCCATCCCATCCTCAAAAGCTTTCTGCCACTTACAGGTATCTGGTCAGTACTTGGTAAAACGTAAGCTGTGCAGGAACGGGGATTTTTGTCTGTTCTGTTCCTCTTTAAGTCTCTAGAAGCTAGAGCAGGGCCAGGCACACAGTGGATGCCGAGTAAATATTTGTGGAAGGAATGAGCCCTTGGGCCCTTCTGGGTCTGAAGTACAGATTTGTATTGAGAGGGTTGCTGAAGTTGCGGTGAAGATGGGCAGAGACTGGCTAGAGAAGAGGCTGCTAAACTGTCCCATCTCGCCACCCCCCTGCCCTGCAGTGCTCTGTGGTGGGGAGGAGGACACGGTACAGGATCTGTGAGATCTGGGGAGGAGCGGAGCGTCCAGCAAAGCGTGGGTCTGGATGATCCCTGGCCTCCCTCCCTTCTGGTCAGGGAGGGAGAGATCATAGAAAAGGTCAAAGAAATTGGCACAGGGCTTCAGGGCTCAATTTGGGACCAGAGTCCAGGCTCGATCTGAGGTTGGATGAGGGCCCAGAGGGACCAAGGGAAAGACTCCTCCAGGGCCAGGACTGAGGCTCAGTCTCCAACCAGAATCAGAGTTGTGGCAGATTCAGGCTCAGTCCAGACACACACCATCAGCACTGGTTTGGGGGCAGGTCAGGATTTAGCCTATGACCTCGTTTGGAGTGTCACCAATGACCTGGGTCGGGACTCAGTATGGGTAGGGCCAAGGTTCAACATGGGGCTGGAATCGGGCATCCGTATGAGACAGGATCATGGATCAGTAGGTGTTCCGAACTAGGGCTCAGCTGTCCAACAAGATCAAGACTGTAGGATTGGGGCTGAGTCTGTGACCAGGTCAGACTGGGTTGGAGCATTCAGCCTGGGGCTGGTGAGTCCTCAGAGAATTTCTGAAGCCAACACCAAGCCTCAGAAGAGAAAGACCCTGCCCTTGGTCCTGGAGCAACCTCACACTCTTCTCCCTCCCCTCCCCCCCACCCTTTCTGAGCTCTTCCCTTCCCCTTCCTACTTCAGAGAACCCAGGGCTGGGGCCAGGTAGGCTGCCTCCCCCATTCCTCCAGAGCTCTCCCCACTGCTGGGGAGAAGTCTCTGCCTCCCCCAGCTCTGCTTACCACCTCCCTCCCCGGTTCTGTCCACAAAGCAGTATATAAACCCTCGTTCCTCCCAGAAGCCTTTGCTTCTCCCTTGTGCCTTCACTGGTTTTTCTCTGCACACACAAGTGCAGAGCACCGCACACTCGCTCACACAGAGGACACCCCTCCTAGATCCCCTCTTCCATACCTACGCACGCCCCCCCCCCCCCGCACACACGCACACTTACCGAGGACAAAGGGCAGAGGCAGGAAACACCCCTCCACAACAGGCCCCTTCTCTGGCCCGGGGCTCCCACACTCTGGCCCGTTCCCCCCTCTACACGCGCTCAAGTCCACACACGGGAGCCTGCACTCACAGCTTAGAAATGGGGCGGTCACTGCATCAACATGGGGGACAGTCTCGAGACCCAGAAGGGCAGGTGACCACAATTTTACACACACACACACACAAACCCCCCCCCCCCCCCCTCCCCCGCACAGAAGCAACCCCCAGCCCCAGAACAATTGCCTTACACACACCAAAAAAAAGAGAAAAGCCCATTTGTGAACTCGCCTTATACAACACTCTACCCTGTGGTAGAATAATCAACAAAACTCGCTTTTAATGATGTTGACCTGAGGAATCTTCAGACAGAGGCTTGTGGCCCGAGGTGACCACCCGCAGAATGGGCCCAGGTCTTGGACCCGGGGTCTCCCAGAGAGCAAGGACATCCACGTGGGAGGGGAGGCCACACCCTCTACTGCTTCTTGAAAGACTAGAAATTAGCTGGGGAAAAGAAACATGGTACAAAATACATTCAGGGCCCCCTGGCTGGGCCCTGGGGGGGGGGTGCCAAATCCCACAGATGAGGGGATCAGGGAGGAGAACCACAGGCCCAATCCCTAAGCCCTTCTTCTCTTTGCGTGGCCAGGTGCCAAGGGGCAGAATGTATTCGTTATATTCCTCTTAAAAAAATATATCTCTTTACACTCGCCTTCTCCAGTCTCTCGGGTATTTGGGAACGAGCATTTACCTGCACCCCAAGCCTTCAGAGGGGCTGACTGGGGGGTTGCTCCAGACAGAATAGCAAAGATCTGGGACCTATGGCTTTTGCATCTACGTGGTAGGGGAAGGCGCAGGTGTGGGCTGGAGTTGAAACCACTGGTACCCGAGGTGGTGCAGGGGGGAAGATGGGATCCTGAATTAGGGCTTTCTAAGACCGATGACTAGCAACCCAGGTCCTTGAGAATCCTTTGGTTTGATGTCTCACCACCAAGGGAAGAGTGTTTCTATGGAAATGGAAGAACCATCCTCTTCCTTAAAGAACCATCTCCAGGAAGTCTGGGAAGGTAGTGGGGGTCTCTGTGGATCAAGGTCCCACCTGGTTTTGGAGCACTCCTGGCTCTCTAACCTGGATAGTAAAGGACCCCCTGGTAAGGGTCAGAGGACACTGTAGGATCAGTGGGCCCCACCATGGAGAGATGCCCCTGGGGCCGTCAGTCTTACTCAAGGTTCTGCATGTGGTGTGTGGCCATCCTGGGGTTAACTGCTGGCGCCTGAGGAACCCTGGAAGCGGGATCAAAGATGCCAAGGTCCCCTCCTGGCTACAGCGGGGGGGGGGGGGGGGGGGGAAGAAAAGGGCAGCATTCTGGCCCTTGAGGTGGTCCGGCAACCAAATCGTTTCTCAGGAGCTGGGGCCCACGTTGGGGGACCTGTTCACCTCCTGGGAGCACCACTGCCTCTGTAGCCCACCGGGCATGTCAGAGACCCTTCTTCTAGCGGAAGGGGCCTGGGTCCATGTTGGTGCCCCTGCTTCCCCGGGGGTGGAGGAGAAAAGGGGAGGCCGTGAGTGCTCAGCCCAGGAGGGAAGAGCATCCAGGACCACTTTCTCCTCCAACAGTCCCTTTAGCGCTCGAATCAAGATCCTTGTCTTCTGCAATGGGGCACCCACGTCTCGGGGACACCGTGAGCCCTCCCTCCCACGGGTGGGACCCCCAAGGGGGTGGGGTCGGGCACGGGAGACAGGAAAGGGTCCATGTGGCTGGAGCGCCCCCAAACCGGCGGCCCCCTCCACCTCCAAGGGTGGGACTGGGAGTAGGGTGGGGAGCGCCCAGACAGTCTCTTGCCTTGAGCTTCCTTCGTCATGCAGGAAACACACTGAGGGCCACCAGCAGCCATGGGGATTGTCCCCAAACCAGAGAGGACAGGCGGGTGGGGGGTCCCCAGGGCGTCTCGAGACGCCCCGGCTGGGTGGGGACTCCCGGCCCCGCCCCCACCCGACGCATCATCTGGGGTAGTAGTCATTGGGGACGCCTGTGAGGTTCCTCCCCTTGAGGGCCGCGTCCACCATCTTGATGTAGGCAGAGATGACCTTGTGCATGTCGGCCGTGTAGGGGTCGTACTCGAGCTTGCGCAGCCCCGAGCGCTTGAAGTTGCCGTCCTTCTGGCCCTCCACGCACAGCAGCCGGTCCTCCCTGACGGCCACGCCCAGCAGGCTGACCATGCGGCCCAGCTGGACGAAGAGCTCCTGCTTCAGGTCCTCAAAGTGCACCACCAGCACCTTCTTGCCGAACTTGAGCCAGTCCAGCGTGTGAGTGGCCCACCACGGGGCGTAGTTCCTCACGAACTCCGGCCACTCTGGGGGAGAAGAGGCAGGGCCCAGTCAGAGGAGGGGCTCAAAGGATCAGGGTCAGACGGCGGTGGCCGTGAACAAGTTAGTTACAGCAACACCCTTCGCTCCTTCCGATCCCAGACTGGCCTGGTCCCTCCCACCTCCATGCTGTAGCTTGCCGCCTGGAACGTTCTCAGCCTTTCCTTCTCTTTGGGGAGAACAGTAACCCCTGCTGGGTGCTTACCGCTTACCCGGCCCAGCCTTCTCCATAAATGCGTGTTACTCTATTTTTATATACATTTGTATTAGTATCACTAGTATAACTAGTAAATGCCTCACGACAACCCTGTGAGACAGGTTATCAGCCTTTTCTTCGTTTAACAGAGAAGTGAGGCACAGAGAGGTCAAGTAACTTGCTCAAGGTCACACAGCTACTAATGGGCAGAGCCGGGATTTGAAACCAAACAGCCTGGTTTCAAAGTCTGGGCTTTTAACTCTCAAGTTATCCTGCGTAGTCTTAGCTATCCTGTTTAGTAATGGCATCTACTCTCAGGGTGCTAAGAGGACCTTTGTATAGAGAAGTGGATAAAAGCATACGAGGTTTGGATGGGGGGAATGAGGTCACTGAGTGAAGGGCATTAAGGAGGGCACTTGATGTAATGAGTACTGGGTGTTATATGCAACTGCTGACTCCCTAAATTCTACCCCGAAATGAATAATACACTATGTGGTAACGAACTTGCATTTAAGTAAGACCAAAAATAAATAAAAAGGACTTGCCCGGAAACAGACAAACAAAGCATATGAGGGTTTTAGCATGGCGCCCTGTATCCAGTAGGTGCTCAGTAAATGTTGCCTATTACTTTTCCCGCCATTATTCTGTTCTGAGATGGGACATCGTCTTCCTGGACTCCCCAGGCTCAGGCGGGTGCAGTCTCTGGGCTTCACTGCCCCCTCCACACCCCCTGGAGCTGCTGAAAGGGGCAGAACGAGAAGCCAGGTAACTGCGGGGGTGGGGGGTGTCACGGAGGACGTCGGGAAGGGAGAAAGGGATCCTGAGCCCCACTGGACAGTCACAGGGCAGGTGCTCCGAAACCCTGAAGCCAGACCCACTGCTTCTCACAGTGGCAACACCACCCTGCACCCTCCAGAGGGATCTGCTTATTGAACGAGGGTCTGCGAGTCTCCCAAGCGAGGCTGGGGGAGCCCAGTTCGTTCTTAGTAACTCAATCCTCCTCCTCTGCTGGGTGATGGGCACCTACGATCTCCTTTAATCCTAAAGACTACCCTGAAAGGAAAGGGCTACTGTTGCCTTGTATCACCAGTGAGGAAATGGGAGGCTCAGAGAGGGGAAGTGACTGGCCCAAGGGCACACAGCCAGGCAGCACCATCCAGACCAGGCCTGTCTGAGGCCAGGTCCTGATCTTTCCCAGGCACCAGCAGCCTCAGCCCCACTTCCTCCCCCTGCTGTACCCCCAGCAGGGGCTCAATAAATGGCTGTTGAACTAAATTGGAATTCCCCACCGCCCAACTGTGACATGATAAAGGGCTCCTATTTCTTTGCAAAACACATCAGACCCTGTGGTGAGGCTCCTTCTCCCCCCGCACCCCTCTGGAACACCACTGCTGCTAGGGAAACACGGACGCTGGGGACAAGGATATCTTTTATCTTTACGATAGTTGATTTACAAGGTATCTGGCTAATTGGGCCCACACTGTTGTAATGGGTTAAGACCAGATGTATCTGAGTGATTAGAAAACCATAGAGCATGTACATAATCTGTTGTAATTTTTTCTTTCTTTTTTTTTTTTTTTTTTAGCATCTGCCCCCTCCTGAGTCCCCTGCTGCATCCCTGCTGGTTGAGCACTCTTACGGCAGAGGCCCAGGTGGATGAAGGCGGGACTCTGTCGCCCAGGAGCACGCAGGTCAGATTTCTAGGCTTGGCCACTTTTGACCAACCATCTCAAGTATTTGCTGGAGGGGGGCTGCACAGTGGTCCTCAAGGAAGAGGGAGGACCTGTCTGCATGGTGGTTGGGGTCCTGCAGAGGGTGGCCCCAGCCTTGGGTGCAGATGGGCTGGAGATGGCACGGCCCCCTTGCTGATGGCAGATCGCCCTGGGATGGGAGCCTATGGGGCCTGAGCACCTGCTGTGTGTCCGTCACTTTACGTTTTCTGCTCCCAAGAAGCCTGGAGAGTGGGGATTACTAGCCCCATTTTATACACGGGGAGGTTCGGGGCGGGGGGAGGGAAGGAGGCTGCTCCAGGCCATACCTTGCTTGCCCGAGACAGAATTCGAACCCTGTCTATCCAGACTGAGCCTGGCTCCCGCCCTCCTACAAGCCCTTCCAGAGCTCCTGTTCGGATCAGCTCCTTCAGGTGTCATCTAAGACTCGGGGTCTGTGCACAGCCCACTTTGGAGGCAGACTGGCAGCATTCACAACCCTCTTCCTCTCTACGTTAGCTGTGACAGTGTGGGGACCTCAGTCGGTCTCCTTGCGGCTCAGTTTACCCATCCGCAAAACAACTGTGCTAAGACCTGCATCCTGCATGTACAGATGGAATGGAAGCACAGAGCCAAGGACCGCGGGCCTGGGAACCAGGAGGTCGTCCCTCAATGCCAACTGCCGTCACGAGGACTGTTGAGGTGGGTGCCCTGGCGTCACCAAGATGCACCCCCTCATGTCCCATCAGCTGGGTCAGAGCTTCCCGCCAACAACACTCGAGCGCCCCAGGCTGCTTCAGCAACAGCTGTTTGCCTACCCCCTGGATTCCTCCCTGGGGGCTCCTGAACTACTTCATTGTTAAAAACAAAAGCCCTGATGAGTACAGGATCCCCTTCACCGTGGGTCATGGTGCCAGTTCCGCCAAACTGTCACCCGCAGCACCTAGCAGGGTCCCGCCGGCCCCTCTGCGCTCCCTCTTGTCTGGAGGAACCGGGGCCTGATGAATAGCCTAACTGCACTTAATTCCCCGCAGAATCATTAAACACAGTCTGTTTCATTAAACAGATCCAGGACAATTCACCTTGTGTAATCATATCACATAAAACTTTGGTTTGGCCCCACTCCAGGGAGATTGTAAAATTAACGTTATGGAACCAAAAATGGGGGGGTGCAAGGGCCTTTCCCCAGCTCTACATGGGAAGGGGGCACCGGCAGGGTGGGGTGGATGTGCTCAGCAGCTGGGGGAACTCTATTCTTGGCGGGGGGGGGGGACCCTCACATACTAAAGCAGTGATGCTCAAACCTTCAAGTGCACGGGAAGCTTCTGGGGGTGGGGGGGTAGAGATCCTGTTCAAATGCAGATTCCCATTCAGGGAGCCTGAGGGCTCAGACAGGCTTTTCTAAGACGTCTTCCAGGTGGGGTCTAGGCTCTGCTGCAGAGACCCCACTCTGAGCAGCACCGGTTTAAAGTGGCGGGTGCGTCAGAAACATCTGGAGGGATTGGGAAAACACAGCTTGCCAGGCCCCCTCCCAGAGTTTCTGACTCAGCAGGTCGGGGTGGGGCCAGAGAATCTGCATTTCTAACCAGTTTCCCAGGGCTACTGCTGCGGCTGGTGTGGGTACCCCAAAGCCAGGGTCTCAGACTCCAGTGCCTACAGGGACCAGATGGGAAAGCAGAGCGCAAAGAAAGAAATGGGTTCTTTGGGGGAAGGCTCCCGGAGCCCTGAAGACCTGGGTCAGCCTGGGAGGGGATGCAGGGAGAAGGCTCCCCATCCCCAACTACTGTGGGGGATCCCAGGCCCCCGCCAGCAGATGTGCGTGCTGGAACCTCCTCTCTCCCTTGCCCTGCAGCCCCGTGGTTCCGCCTGTCCTGACTCCTCCCTAATCTGCGGTTTGAAAGCTCCCAGTTGCCCTGAGGAAGATTAGAACTGCCTGGACCTGAGACCAGGTGCCAAGCCAGTCAGAAGCTGCGAACGCATCACAAAGTCACCCCCAGGTTAAGAGACGGCCTGGGAGCCGGATGCCTGGGATTGAATCCCAGTTCAGTCAAGCCTGGGGTGGGGAAGGCTTAGCCATGTGATTGCGCCCTTCCTGGGATGGTTTTCTCACCTGTGCAATGGAATGCCACCTGGATGGGCAGCCTTTCTTACCTCCTCTGGGCATTAGGTTTAAATGACCTAATGAATGCAAAGTGCTCAGAGTTCAGAGCTTCCCAAATGAGGCTCCTCCCTTATCCCTGGGGGCAGCAGGATGCCTGGGAGGCAGAGAGCTGGATTCTACTCCCTCCCCTAAGGTCCTGAATGACCTTGGCAGGTCCCCGCCTCTCTCTGGGCCTCAGTTTCCCTGTTAATCAATAGAGGATCAATCAGTGGTTTTTGGTCCTACCTGCACTCTAGAAGCAGCAGGGAGCTTTAAAAAAAAAAAACAGATGCCCAGATTCCACTCTAGCAATGGTCCTGGTATGGTCGGGGCCCTGGGATTTGCCCACACTCCTCCAGGGATGTGTGGCTGCCATGCGGCTGGGCTGACGACCCTTGGGCTTGGTCCTCCAGGTCCTTTCCAGCTGGGCAGGAAAGGTCTCTGCTCAGGCCAGGCCTCTGCCAAGTGCACCTGCAGACTTCTCAGCCTGGCCCTGAGGAGTGTTCATTTTCAACTGTTCCCAGAAGAGGTTTCTGATTTATTTGTGTAACAATAGAACAAATGTCACCACCTGTCTAAGCTTCCACCCTCGGAGATGGGGAGTGAAGCAAGGGGAGGGACAGAGGACCCCCTTGACTGAACTGGGAACCCAGGGCACAGTTGGCCAGACAGGTGCAAGGGTTTTAAGGAATGACGTCATTAACCGCTGGACTGCCGCATTAACACCAGGACCTTTTTGCGGGGGGGGGGGGGGGGCTTTAGAGCAGCTTTAGGAGGGGTGAAGTAGAAAGCACCCCTCAAGGCTGAGGCTGGAGCAGCCTGATTCCTGGAGGCTAAGGTGGAGGGAGCTCACATTTACGGAGCACGTCCTGGACTGAGTGATCCCATTGTTCCATCAACATATTGTCCCATCCATTATCACAGTGGTTAAGGGCTTGGGCTCAGGAGCAAAACTGTCTGGGGTCAAACCCCAGGTCCACTACCTCCTGGAAAAGCCTCTTCACCTCCCTGAACTTAGCTTGTCCCATCTCTAAAACAGGGTTAATTATGGGTTTTAAAGACTCTCCTTACAGTGATGGCGATGTGGGTGATATTGGATATGGGATTTTGAGAGCCAGAGGAGTTAAAGATACTCAAGATGCTAGAGGTTGGGTCTGACTTCAAAGCTCTCACCATTATCGTGGGCCACCGGCTCTGGAGTGAGACCTTCAGTCACACAGCCGTCATCTACTAAGTGCCAGAGGTGAATCTCAAACCCCAATCATATTAAGATTCACTGCTGGGGGGCCAACATTGTCACTTCCCAGCTGTGTGACTTGGTACAAGTCACTTAACATCTCTGAGCCTCACAACCCGGAGTTGTTAGCAGTGGTTCTAGGGGCTCCTAAGTGACCTCATGACCATGGGCTGGATTCTTGTCTCCTGACTCCCAGGAAAGGGCTCTTGAAACCATTTCCATCCATCCCGTATCAATTACATGAGCATCTTCGTCTCCATAATGAGTCACGTTTACTGTTTTTAAGGGGTTAAATTCTTAGAGCC
This sequence comes from Neomonachus schauinslandi, assembly GCF_002201575.2. Lineage (NCBI taxonomy): Eukaryota > Metazoa > Chordata > Mammalia > Carnivora > Phocidae > Neomonachus > Neomonachus schauinslandi. Next base: position 68,020,750 of record NC_058416.1, read on the forward strand.
CTGCCATTATTACCCCCATTTTATAGAAGGGACAAGCCTAATTTCAGGGAGGTAGTGATGGAGCTAGGGTTTGAACCCAGGGAGTCTTGCTCTTGAGCCCAGGCCCTTGACGGCTGGGCTATGACATCACCCGTCTCCCAGCAGGTGCTGCTCAGGCGGTGGTGGGCCATGGGGAGCCCTTCTGGGTCCCTCGCAGCAGACAGCACTGGCTGCACCCCACCCCCCACCCCAGCTGTACCTTTGCCCTTCCAGTGGGCATGCGCAGCAAAGCCGATGTGACCGCCGTACTTGCGGTTGAACTCCGCCATGAGCGCCTTGTAGGGGTTACGGATGAGCAGGATGGCGGCATCGAAGGCCTCGATCTCCTTCTGGCCGCTCTCGTGCGTCTTGATGCAGATGGTCCTGCCGCTGCGCCAGTGGTCCCGCTCGCCTTTGAACCCTGCCGCCGTCAAGGAGGGGGGCAGAGCAGTGAGCCCAGGGAGGTGAGTCCCGCCCAGTCCCCCAGGCCACCTCAGGAATCCTCCCGTCTTCACTCGTTTCCTTCCATATTTACTGAGCACCTACTCTGTGCCGGGCACTGTGCTAACGTTTGGGAATAAAATCTGCAAAAATATTCATGGGTCTTGCTGTCTTTGGGAGCCAGATAATGCAGATCATGACATCCACGAACACAGTGAGCCAGCAAGCTGCAGAGGAGGCAGCGATTTAATGCCCAGGTGCCCCAAGAAGCACCTGACAGGGACACACTGGGGGAGTCCTCTTTGGGTGGCATCTCCATCCCCGGGGAATGGCCGTATGACTCGCTCTGGCCAGTGGAAGGAGGACAGAAGTACGTCTCCATCGCAGTCCCAAGGTGCATCACAGGTTTGTTCCTGTGTGCTTCTGCCATCAGTGTGAGGAGGCGCTAGAAGGCTGCTGCTCCCAGGTGGTGAGAGACTCACGGAACAGACATGGGCACAACCTGCAGGCGGGTGCTGAGCAGCCCCAACAGCCTAGCCCAGATCACTGACCTAGTGAGGCGGCATCCAGAAAGGTTTCCTGCAGGGAGAGCGGCTTAAGCTGACATGTGAAGGAGAAGGAGGAATTTACTAGCCCAAGAGAGGATGGGAAAGGTGCTGGGAACGGCACATGCGAAGGTCCTGGGGTGGGTCAGAAGAAATGTCTCACTGCATGACTTCTGAGAGCAGAAAAGAGGGGAGTGTGAAGCCGGATGGGATTGTAGTGGTTGCGATGGAGAGCTCAGTACTAAGACCACAAAGATTAGACAGCCCTGAAAAAGGATTTAAGCAAAAGAAGGCGGGACATGATCAGATTTTCCTTTCAAAAGCTGAGGAACTGAGAAAAGTTGTGGGTTGTTGGAGAATGTTTCTCTGGTGCCAACTGTGTGCTGGACGCTGGTCTGAGCCTTTTATTAGTTAGGCAACTCCATGCTCTCAATGATCCTAGGAGAGATTTTATAGATAAGAAAACTGAGGCACAGGGAGATCAAAGAATTTGCCCAAGCTCTAGAGCGAGCAGGATGCAGAGCTGAGATTCAGACCCAAGCCATCCAGGCACCTGAGACTGAGTTCTTGGGCCTCCTGCTCTCCTGGGAGCTAAGGCACTTGGATGGCATCTTGAAAGCCAAGTAGAAATGTTCTCAGACGAGGCCTTCAAGATAACGGCTGTGTTTCCAACTCCGTGTTATTTCTTTGGGCCTCTGTTTCCTCATCTATAAAACAGAACCATGCCGCTTCTCTCACAGAGCTGTTCGAGAAAATCAATGAGGCACAGAGGACGACTTCAATCAATGGCAGCTCAATGAGAACAAGTCTTGGGGGGCCATGATGGGCTGAGAAGCCACCCTACCTCCCCTTTTCTCCCCTTGCCCCACGTACAAAGGTTTCTGAGGCTTTTAAGGTGGATTCAAATGAGGCCAGCATGGTACCTACTCCTGTTCCTGGAGATCAGGTTTCAGGAAAGGTACATCTCCCCCCCCCCCCACCGCCGGGGTCACAAGGAATGGAATGTCATTTCCTGAGCCAGAGTCCATCCTGAGACTTGCCAAGTGAGGCTGCAGGAAGCACACTGGCCCCTGCCCACAAGGAAATAATCACCCAAAGCCTTTGAGGCCCATGGACCAATTGTCATGGGACAATGAGGAGTGGCGTCTGGGAGCCTGAGAGCTGAGCCTGGGACACAGATGTTGACCCACAAGGTGGCACTGGAGCCGATTTCAAGGTACATAGTCATGCATGCCATCGGTAAAGAGCCTCATGACGCAGACAAGGACCTTCCCATCTAGAATTATGTTTTATCTTTGCCAAAATGTATTTCAGCACGAGCACAGCAAGAGAAAAACATGCGTGGGGATTACACAAGAACACATACAAGTTTTCAGAGAAGACAGATAAATAGAAACCTGGCGGAGTGGTCGCACTAGTTTAAATCAGCTCTCCTGCTTTGTGAGACCTAGATCCCATTTCTCTGTTACATGATGGAGTCAACCTAGCACCATGTTTACCAAGATACAAAGACTATGTACATCGGAAAAGACCTGCTCTAGATTCCAGATGTGGTTCGCCTAAGAAGTTAGTCTGTAAGGTGCACTGGAAAAGCCGGGAGGTGGAGACAAATCCATTTAGCACAATGCCTCCCAGAGAGAGGATTTCTGTGTCTGGGAAGGAGCCTTTAAGAAGCCGCGTGGGATCCGCTTGCCTGAGAAACTAGGGTTGCTCCGTGGTCCTCCAGGGAGGGTCCTCTAGGTGATTACGGAGCAATGAGGGATGCAAACCGGGGGCCAGAGCGGAATTGCTGAACTCCACCACCAGGAGGCCCCCTCTCCGCTCTCCCTGATGCAGGACCCAGCTCCTCCATTGCCTCAGTGTGGTATATTTCAATCCCATTCCTTTGAGGGTTCCCCACAATAGCAGCTCATCCGGGGCACCCACGGGACCTCAGAGGGATTGAGGAGCCAGGCAACGGTCCGAGGCTTTGGAGAAATGAACTTGGGGGTTTAGGGCCACAGAGAGAATAAGCTATGTGTTCTCCTTTCCCCCTTCCCAGCCCCCCCCCCCCCCTATGACAGTTGCCTGTGCATTTTGCCGTTAAGGAAGCCGTCGTGGAGAAGGGCAAGAAAGGCCCCCCACCCTGGCTCTGCACATGGATACCCGGGAGGCTGCTGGTCCTCCAGGGATTATGGGCTCTATTTTGAGGCAGTCCTCAGGAATCCAAGGGCCTGCCTCATGGATACCCTGCAGCATCTGTGGGCCCCCAGGAGCAGAGAAGGGCCCTGCCAACTCTGGGCAGTCATCCCAGCCCCTCCTGCCTCTGCATTCTTTCAGGCCACAGAGCTGGAGCCTGCACTCAGGGGCAGTGGGGTCCCTGAGATGGGGAGGGGGACAGAGAGGGGAGAGGAGGCCTAGGGAGAGGGAGGGGGAAGGGGAGAAGCAGACACAGAAACAAAAGAAGAAAAAGATCAGAGAGACACAAGGAAGGAAAAAGAGGGAGACAGAGCAAGACCAAGAAAGAGAGACAGACAGAGGGACACAGACACCAAGAAAATCATGTTTTGCGGATGACCAGCCTCTCTGGGTAATGGGAAGAGGAGGCAGAACTCAAGTGGTACGACACTTGGATTCCAGGAAGGGAGAATCCATCTACCCACCCACTCATGCTCTCCCTCCATCCCTCCTTCACTCAGCAGTCCCTAAGGGGGGCAGGCTGTTGCCAGGATGAGAGAAGAGAGGGATGCAGAGAAAGTGCCAAGCAGCCCATCAGACCTAGGAGGGCTCGGGGGGGTCACCCACCCAACGCAAGCTTGTTACAGAGGATGAAATCGAGGTTTCAAGCCGGGGTGGGGGTTATCGAGCTAGTTTGTGGCAGGGACGAGGGAGGAAACTCAAAAATCCTCCAGTCAGCAGGAGTCCCTGGATCATCAGCTCATTCTACAGAAACCAGCCCCCCCCGGGCCCATCACCAAGGCCCCTCACTTCCAATCAATGGACTCCTAATGTCCTTCCCACTGTCCCCTTGTCCCCCACTGCTGTCCCTGCAGCTGAACATCCTATCCAAGCTCTGTGGCCAGAGGGGTATTTCACACATGCCCATCTCAGCACACCACTCCTCGGCCTGAAATCCCTCCATACCCCACTCCCTGCCGGGCCTGTGACCCCAGGAGAGTGTGCATTCAGGGCCCTTGCCTACCCAGTCCTGGCTGCCCCTCCTGCGTCACGCTCCCAGCCCTCACCTCTCCCACCGTCCAACGCCACCAAACTGGGACATTGACCGATGCCACTGTTTCCTCCTGCTGCTGCCTCCGTCTCTGCCTACCCCCATGGCCTCTGCCTGGGACTCCCTCCGCTCCTCTTGGGGGAGTCCTGTCCACTTTTGCACACCCCCGCCCAAGCCTGAATCACAAAATATATAAAGCACCCACCCCAGAGCTGGGCCCATTGCAGACATTCAATAAACACCCACCATGCTTAATATTATTAACAGTGACATGATGTATTCATAATAATAAGGACCACGATGAAGGAGGGCCCTGGGTACAAGGAAGATAAGACAGGAGGACACGTGGGTCTGCAGAGATACTGCAGAGGGGGTGTGACCTGCGGCTTGGGGAGCAGGTTTCCAGGCAGAAGAGCTAGGACGGGGTGGGGGCGGGGACTGACGTCCCAGGGCGAGGAAAGCCGCCTGCACACGGCTAGCATGCTTTCGAACTACGAAGACCTCCTCCCACCTGGAGTCCGATGCGCTCAAGGGGCAGCAGATCGGCCAGCCAGTGGGGGCAAATCCTGCCCCCATGCTCCACCCCCCAGGGTTTGAGGGCTTCCTTAAGCTAAGTACCTCTCAGCTGCAAAGGTGATGTGGGGAGGGACTTGGGGTTAGCAGGACGGACTGTTGCTATTTTAACACCATAGCTTCACACACATTGTCTTATATTTTTTTTTCAAAACCACTGTGCATTCACTATTGACATCCCCATATTATAAATGGGGAAACTGAACCTCAGAGAAGTAAAGAAATCTTGCCCAAGGTCCCATACCTGATAAGTGGCAGAGTTCAGTCTGAAGACTCAAGCCCCTGACTCCCTCTTAAGATTCAGTTTCCCTTTGTCTGAAGTTAGGAGGTTGAGTTAGATCAGAGGTGCTAATATCTGGCACATAGTCCACCATTCCCCCTTCTACTCCCTCAACAGGCATCACTACTAGATTAAGGCACTTTGTTTCTGAAAGACAAGAGAACCTCAGAATCCTTCTTTTTTTTTTTTTTTTTTTTTTTTGAGTGCTCACCTTTTTTTTTTAAATTTTTTATTCTTATGTTAATCCCCATACATTACATCATTAGTTTTAG
>NC_058416.1:68026586-68038733 GCF_002201575.2 Neomonachus schauinslandi
CCTGAGGGATGGTTCTCCATGAAGCTGAATGTGGATTTAAAGGGCAAGTGTCTCAAAGACGTTTTCCTGGGAGACGATTTATTTTAGGCAGTGAGGACTCATTTGAAAACAGACCTGTTAACAATTTGCTGAATCAGAAGGCCCGGGCTTGTCGAGGGACAGCAATCTGTCCATTTTATCTCCTCAGGGCTCCATCCATGGAGTGGCATAAGAGGGATTTAAAGAAAGGCTTCCACATAGTGGAGAATAAGATATTTGACCCAGTGGAAATAACACTGGGGTAGTTTTGCCCCAGGAGTATTTGGAAATCCCCTGCGCAGTGAGTGAGGGGGTGAGGAGCAGAGAAGCAAACCCCATGGTAGAGACACCCCAGTCTCCTGCTGACCCTACGGCGAGGCCCTGAACCCACACACTGTTCCTATGTGTCTCCCTGATCCTCAGGGTAAGGGTTCTCCTTGCGATTCTGCCCCTTTCTGGGGGCCATGCGAGCACCCCATCAACCTATGCCTGGGCTCCAGCTGAGCCAAAGAGAATGTACAAGTGGGGAGGGCTTCACCCCAGGGATGACACCAGAGCACCTGCAAGAGGCAGGGAGACACATCTCCGCTCTGGAACGGGGAACACCAGCGCCCTCTGGTGGACGCCAGAGACATGTCCACCAAGGCCTGGAGCTGGTGCCCAGGTCTCCTGTCCCCCCAGCTCGCACTGGTCACTGTTTCAGCCTCTTCAGATGGGCTTCTTCCACTTAGAAATGTCACTTAGAGATATGCACGGGGGCGCCTGGGTCGCTCAGTCAGTTAAGCGTCCGACTCTTCGTTTCACTGCAGGTCATGAGCTCAGGTTCCCGAGATTGAGCTATGCTTCAGGCTCAGCACACAGCTCAGAGTCCGCTGGAGATTCTCTCTCTCCTTCCCTCTGCCCCTCCCCCTGCCCCAGGTCTATAAATAAATAAATAAATAAATAAATAAATAAATAAATAAATAAATAAATAAAATCTTTAAAAAAAGGAAATCTGCATGGATGTTTTCTCAATCTTTTTCTGTGGCCTATTCACTTCTCTTTTTATTGCTGAATCATATTCGATGTAAAAACCTACCAGAGTTTTTTACCCATTCGTCTTTTAAAGGATATACATTTTCTTCAAATCTTGGCCATCATAAATACATGAACAATAAACATATTCTTCTGTGGACATAAGAAACTTACATAGAAAAATACCGAGGAGCATAATTTCAGTATTGTATTATATAAAATTATATTTAAGTTTGTGAGAAACTGCCAAGACATCTTCCAAAGTGGCTGGGGCATTGGCATTCCCACCAGCAACGACTGAGAATTCCTGTTGCCCCACATCCTGGGCAGAGTCTGAGCTGTCATTGTATTGAATTTTAGCCATGCTGATGGGAGTCTAATGCACCTCACTATTTCAATTTGTAATCCCCCAATGACATATTACAAGTGTAATAGTCATTTGTGTACCTTCCTTGGTAAGGGGTCTGTTCAGATCTGCTCACTGGGAGGCCCTGCCCAGCACCCAGGGTCTCAGTAGCTGAGCAAAACTCTAATCTCAGGAGAAAGGGAGAAATTGAGTATCTTTAAGATTTCTGGGCTCAGGGAATTAATAGCAAAGCCCAGACTATACCAGGAGACATGCAGGGGGGCTAGGCAGAGAGCCACCTGGTTCTCCTGGGTCACACAATACTGTCCTTCTTGACATTCCAACCCTGCAACTGTGGTGGCCATTTTGCTTCTGCAAAGAGACTTTTTGCATTGGGAGACCTATACCTCCAAAAGGAGATATTTTCATTGACTTTATAAACTAACATGAGTCCACATATTGAAACCCTCTGGTTTTAGTAGGATATGTAAAGTTAGAAGCCATATTCTGAGCTGTTGTTGGTCCCAGGAAGCAATGAACAGACCAGGGCTGGGGTGGAGGGTCTATTTTGTCACATGTCCAAGTGTAACAGGAGCTCTTTGTGATATTCGGTTGAATGCAACTCTACAGCAATGATGACCAACCTCTCCTCAGGTGGAGGCCCAGAGGTGGTTACAGAGGTTTTGTCACCACACCTGGATTAGCAGAATCAGGCTTGAACAACTGGATGGTCCCTGGCTCTCCTGGATCACAATGTAAGCGTTCTGCCTTGGAGCCTTGGTACCATTGCCATGGTAACCCCCGTGTTTCCGATGCTCCTGTGCAGGAGGAAGTGATCTGGGATCTGGGGTCATCACGAGGCTCCCCGGGGGAGTGACACATGCCCATATGGGGGAGTTCCTACTCTGGATGTTACAGGGCCCCCCACAACCTGCATTATAGAAAAGATCCAATTTTGTCTGGGGGGAAAGGGAGATACAGTCATTACCTGTGGGCTCAGGAATCCCACTCACTGGGGTCTCCATGGGCCCTGGTGTTAGCTGTAGTGGAGATTCATCCATGGGCCTACTTGAACCTCTCCCCTGGAGCAGGCTCAGGATTTTCCCCCACACACTCATGGCCAATAAGTGGGATCCTGCCCATAGGCCCCAAATTTCCCCTTTGACTAACCCCCTGTCCCTGACTGCACAACTGAGGGCTCAGGTGCCCAGCGAGGGTTCCAGGCCAGCTCTGGGCCTGTAACTCTTCCCTGGCTCGCGTTCTCACACAGCGTCCCACGTCCTCGTGTCTTGTCCCTGGACCCAATGAGTCTCAGCCTTTCCTGAGCACAGTAGCTTTGGAGGGAAGGGAGGGTCTCTGCCCTGACCACTGGAAGGACAGAGTCTATGCTGTGGAGTACAGTCCCCCAGCTGGGACGGTCCCTGGCTTCTAAGGTAGATGAAATCAAAGAAATGCTCATTTTCTTCATTTCAAGAGGAAAAGACGGCTGCACAGACTCTGGTTTTATGACATGCGGACACCCGGGCAACATAGGTGTCATCATGACGCTGAGTTATTTTGTTTTATTTTTGTTTTGTTCTTCCTGAGGTTACAGAAACACTGAATGGATAATTGAGAGGAGACCCATTATGAACCAGACCAGGTGGTGCTTGCAGGTACAGTGTGTGTATATGCAACATATTTTACAAGTTTTTAATTGTCATGGAACAAGGGTCTGAGCAAGCCCAGGTTTTTATTTCACAGGCTCATCAGCCTGGGTCACTGTGAGAAGCACTGCTGGGTCCAGTCTGAAAGTAGTAGCCAGCCTATCCTCAGCCTGCAGCCCCAAGATGAGCAGAAGCCCTGTGTTGGCTGAGGCATCACTGGATCCAGAGAAGCAGCTGGGGACCCCGGAGCCCCAGTGCTTATCGGAGTCTGTGTGGTAGCATAGGATATACTGTCTTCTGCTGGAACTAGAATATGCCTTTACTGCCAAGACTGAAGCCACCTCTCAGGGTGCAGGTGAGTCTGGCCGTTGTTCCCAGAGATGCAGAGAGGGAGGGTGGCAGGGTCAGCACGGGCTGGGACAGGGAACCAGCAAACACACACACTCATGCTTGGTGACCAGGGATCAAAGAAAAAATTTTCTGGGCTCTGACCCACTGAGGCTGACATAAGTGGAGACCTGGTCTCTGAGCATGTCCCCTACCATGCAGTGAGAGAGGACCACGAGGAAGACAGGAAGCCAGGCCAGGATGACACAGACCCTGATCCCCACAGTAGGCTGGACTGCCCCCGGCCTCCTTTTCTCCTCCAGCCTCTGTCACAGGAGGGGCTGTCCATGCAAATGGGGTCCACCCAGTGACTGCCCAGCCCCTCCCTGAGCCCTGGTGCTGGAGCTCAGCTCACACCACACACTGAGGATGATAGCAGTTGGCTTCAGCCCAGGGGAGAGCCCTGGGAGGAAGCACCTGCTGAGACTACACACAGGTCCCTGCTCAGGGGACTCCACCAGGCTGGAGGGGACACAGCTGTTGAGTCCCCATCAGAGAGCACAGGGCCCAGCCCCAGGCCCAGGCACCTCACTGAGCAGCCATGTAGAGACAACAGTACAGTCCCACAGCACCCCCTGCTGGTTTTATATGGCTCTCACCTGGCCATGGCCCAAAGTCCTAAAAGTCAAGTGGATTTCTGCAGCTCACAGGGTCCCTGTGTATTCACACAGCAGTGATCTGATCCATAGATTGTGTGATCCCATTGTAATGCCCATGATTACTGTAGTGTTCTTCACTGTCAGATGAGTCCTGGCTTATGGAAGATACAGGCATTAACACAATTGCCTTTTATGTTGTGGGCATCCCAGAGGAGATACTGCAAACATCATATCCCTCCCTTGGTATGCAATTCAGTATATGCATACGTTTTGAGTGTTTATAACTCATGTACATTAAAGCAATGGATTCCAACTACACTCCCATAAATTCAGCTTTATTTTTTTTAAAGATTTTATTTATTTATTTGAGAGAGAGAGAATGAGAGAGAGAGAGAGCACATGAGAGGGGGGAGGGTCAGAGGCAGAAGCAGGCTCCCTGCCGAGCAGGGAGCCCAATGCGGGACTCGATCCAGGGACTCCAGGATCATGACCTAAGCCGAAGGCAGTCGCTTAACCAACTGAGCCACCCGGGCGCCCAAATTCAGCTTTATTTTAATCTGCTATGTTTTAGCTAACTTCATTGTCTCACTAATTTACAAAGTAAAGGAAAAACTATATATTTATCTTTAACAAAGTCCAGCTTATCAGTTTTTTCTTCTTATATGGATTGTGCTGATGAATTCTTGTCTAAACATGCTTATACAAAACCTGGATCCTGGAGGGGGGGAAAGATGGCAGAGGAGTAGGGGACCCTATTCCAACTGGTCCCCAGAATTGAGCTGGATATCTACCAGACCACTCTGAACACCTATGAAACCAGCCTGAAATGTAAGAAGATAGATCTGGATCTCTACAAACAGAATATCGCAGGCGGTTGGTTCCGAGGTACAAAGCAGGGAGCCATGATTCCGCAGGCAGATATCAGAGGATAAACGGCAGCGGGAGGGAGCCTGGCCATGGGGATCTGACACCACCAGTGAGCGATAGCCTCCCGCGCTGGGGACGGGGCACAGACTCACAGACCGGTAGTGGCAGGGAAAGGACTTTAGACGGAAATGGAGATAGTGTGGCCTGGGGAGCTCACTGAAGAACAGACTGCGATCTTTCTGCTCTGAGGCAGAAGGTTGGAAATGATCTCTTCTGCTCTGATTCTCAGAAGAGATGCAGAAAGCCACCAGGGAAAGCCGCCAGAGAACAAAAGCTCCAAAAAACCGGTTTTCACTGAGCCCATCCCCTGCCACAGGGGGCAGGGCAACTCTGTCCAAACAGGGTTGCCTGAGTAACAGCACATCAGGCCCCTCCCCCAGAAGATAGGCTGGGAGAACAACAGGCCAGCAACCCTAAGGTCCCTAAAAAACAGGTGCATTTTGCTTGGCTTGTGGTCAATAATTTGGACTCTGTACATTCCCTCAACCACCCCTCAACAGAATGACTAGAAGGAGGAATCCCCAAAATAGGAAAGACTCAGAGACTATGACTTATGCCACAGATTTACAAATAGATTCAGATATAACCAAGATGTCAGAGATGGAATTCAGGCTAGCAATTGTGACGACAATAGCTAGAATGTAGAAATCAATTAATGGCAACATAGAGCCTCTAAGGGCAGAAACGAAAGCTGAATTGGCAAAACGTAAAAATGCTATCCATAAAATCCAATCTAATCTAGATAATCTACCAGCCAGGGTAAGTGAGGCAGAAGAACAAATTAGTGACCTAGAAGACCAATTAAAAGACAAAAAGGGAAAAGAGGAGGCCAGGGAAAAACAACTCAGAATCCATGAAAATAGAATCAGAGAAATAAGTGACACCATGACATGTTCCAATGTCAGAATTATTGGAATCCCTGAGGGGGTGGAGAGAGAGAGAGGATTAGAAGATATATTTGAGCAAATCATAGCTGAGAACTTCCCTAGTCTGGGAAATGAAACAAATATTTGTGTGCCAGAGGTAGAGAGAACCCCTCCCAAGATCAAGGAAAACTGGCCAACACCCCGGCATGTAATAGTAAAACTCGCAAATCTTAGAACCAAGAAAACCATCTTAAGGGCAGTTAGGGGGAAGAGATTCCTTAAGTACAGAGGGAAGAACATCAGAATAATGTCAGACCTATCCACAGAGACCTGGCAAGCCAGAAAGGCCTGGCAAGACATATTCAGGGTACTAAACGAGAAGAACATGCAGCCAAGAATACTTTATCCAGCAAGGCTGTCATTTAGAATGGATGGAGAGATGCAGAGCTTCCATGACCAGCAGAAGTTGAAAGAATATGTGACCACTAAGCCGGCCCTGCAAGAAATATTAAGGGGGTTCTATAAAAGGAGAAAGACCCCAAGAGTGATCTACAACAGAAATTTACAGGGACAATCTATAAAAACAAGGTCTTCACAGGCAACATGATGACAATAAATTCATATCTTTCAATAATCACTCTCAACGTGAATGGCCTAAATGCTCCCATAAAATGGCACAGATTGCAGGGTTGCAGATTGGATAAAAAGACAGGACCCGTCCATATGCTGTCTACAAGAGACTCATTTTGAACCTAAAGATACACCCAGACTGAAAGTGAAGGGATGGAGATCCATCTTCCATGCCAGTGGACCTCAAAAGAAAGCTGGGGTAACAATTCTTATATCAGACAAATGAGCTTTTAAACTAACGACTGTAGTTAGAGACAGAGAAGGACACTATATCATTCTTAAAGGGTCTATCCAACAAGAAGATCTAAAAATTGTAAAAATCTATGCCCCCAACAAGGGAGCAGCCATCTACATAAGCCAACTGTTAACTAAAATAACGAGTCATATTGATAACAATATGTTAATTGTAAGAGACCTCAATACTCCACTCTCAGCAATAGACAGATCATCTAAGCAGAAAATCAAGAAATAAGAGCTTCGAATGACACACGGGACCAGATGGACCTCACAGATATATATGGAACATTCCACCCTAAAACAACAGAATACTCATTCTTCTCGAGTGCACATGGAACTTTCTCCAGAATAGACCACAACTGGGTCACAAATCAGGTCTCAACTGACACCAAAAGATTGAGATTATTCCCTGCATATTCTCAGACCATAATGCTTTAAACCTGGAACTCAACCACAAGAAAAAATTTGGAAGAAATTCAAACACTTGGAAGCTAAAGACCACTCTGCTCAAGAATGTTTGGGTCAACCAGGAAATCAAAGAAGAACTTAAACAATTCATGGAAACCAATGGGAATGAAAACACATAGGTCCAAACCTATGGGATACTGCAAAGGCAGTCCTAAGGGGGAAATACATAGCCATCCACTCAAAAAAATAGAAAAATCCCGAATTCACCAACTAACTCTACACCTTAAAGAAGTAGAGAAAAAGCAACAAATGATGCCTAAGACAAGCATTAGAAGAAAAATAATTAAGATTAGAGCAGAGATCAATGAATTAGAAACCAGAAACACAGTAGATCAGATCAATGAAACTAGAAGCTGGTTCTTTGAAAGAATTAATAAGATTGATAAACCACTGGCCAGACTTATCCAAAACAAAAAAGAAAGGACCCAAAGGTCTCCCCAAAGGGGAGAGATCACGACTAACACCAAGGAAATAGAAACAATTATGAGAAATCATTATCAACAACTATATGCCAATAAACTAAGCAATCTGGATGAAATGGATGCCTTCCTGGAAACCTATAAACTGCCAAGACTGAAACAGGAAAAACTGACAACCTGAATAGGCCAATAACCAGTAATGTGATTGAAGCAGTGATCAAAAACCTCCCAAAAAACAAGAGTCCAGGGCCTGATGGATTCCCTGGGGAATTCTAACAAACATTCAAAGAAGAAATAATACCTATTCTACTGAAGCTGTTTCAAAAAATAGAAACAGAAGGAAAGCTTCCAGACTCATTCTATGAGGTCAGCATTACCTTAATCCCCAAACCAGGCAAAGACCCCATCAAAAAGGAGAATTTCAGACCAATATCCCTGATGAATAAGGATTCCAAAATCCTCAACAAAATCCTAGCTAATAGGATCCAACAATACATTAAAAGGATCATCCACCATGACCAAGTGGGATTTATCCCCGGGACACAAGGGTGGTTTAACATTCACACATCCATTAGTGTAATAGAACACAATGATAAGAGGAGAAAGAAGAACCATATGGTCCTCTCAATTGATGCAGAAAAAGCTTTTGACAAAATACAGCATCCTTTCCTGATTAAAACTCTTCAGAATAGAGTGATAGAGGGAACATTCCTCAAGTTCATAAAATCCATCTATGAAGAACCCACAGAGAATATCATCCTCAATGGGGAAAAGCTGAAAACCTTTCCCTTAAGATCAGAAACACAACAAGGATGCCCACTGTCGCCAATATTGTTCAACACAGTCCTAGAAGTCCTAGCAACAGCAATCAGACAACAAAAAGAAATTAAATGTATTCAAATTGGCAAAGAAGAAGTCAAACTCTCTCTTTTCATAGATGACAAGGTTCTTTATGTGGAAAACCCAAAAGACTCCACCCCCAAATTATTAGAACTCATCCAGCCATTCAGTAATGTGGCAGGATACAAAATCAATGCACAGAAATCAGTTGCTTTCTTATACACTAACAATGCAACTGTAAAAAGAGAAATTAGAGAAACGATTCCATTTACAATAGCACAAAAAACCATAAGATACCTCAGAATAAACTTAACCAAAGAGGTAAAGGATCTATACTCTAGGAAATACAGAGCACTCATGAAAGAAATTGAAGGAGACACAAAAAGATGGAAAAACATTCCATGCTCATGGATCCAAAGAATAAACATTGTTAAAATGTCTATGCTACCCAGAGCAATCTATACCTTCAATGCCATCCCGATCAAAATTCCAATGACATTTTTCAAAGTGCTGAAAAAACAATCTTAAAATTTGTATGGAATCAGAAAAGACCCCGAATCACCAAGGAAATGTTGAAAAAGAAAAACCAAGCTGGGGTCATCACGCTGTCAGATTTCAAGCTATATTATAAAGCAGTGATCACCAAGACAGCATGGTACTGGCACAAAAACAGACACATAGACCAATGGAACAGAATAGAGAACCCAGATATGGACCCTCAACTCTATGGTCAAATAATCTTTGACAAAGCAGGAAAAAATATGCAATGGAAAAAAGACAGTCTCTTCAATAATTGGTGCTGGGAAAATTGGACAGCCACATGCAGAAGAATGAAACTCGACCATTCTCTAACACCATACACAAAGATAAACTCAAAATGGATGAAAGACCTCAGTGTGAGACAGGAATCCATCAACATCCTAGAGGAGAACATAGGCAGTAACCTCTTTGACATCGGCCACAGCAACTTCTTTCAACATACATCTCCAAAGGCAAGTGAAACAAAAGCGAAAATGAACTCTTGGGACTTCATCAAGGTAAAAAGCTTCTGCACAGCAAAGGAAACAGTCAACAAAACAAAGAGGCAACCCACAGAATGGGAGAAGATATTTGCAAGTGACACTACAGATAAAGGGCTGGTATCCAAGATCTATAAAGAACTTCTTAAACTCAACACCCAAAAAACACATAATCAAGTCAAAAAATGGAAAGAAGACATGGACAGTTCTCCAAAGAAGACATACAAAACGGCTAACAGACCCATGAAAAAATTTTCATCATCATTAGCCATCAGAGAAATTCAAATCAAAACCACATTGAGATATCACCTTACACCAGTTAGAATGGCCAAAATGGACAGGGAAAGAAACAACAAATATTGGAGAGGTTGTGGAGAAACGGCAACCCTTTTACACTGTTGGTGAGATGCAAGTTGGTTCAGCCACTTTGGAAAACAGTGTGGAGGTGCCTCAAAAATTAAAAACAGAGCTACCCTATGACCCAGCAATTGCACTCCTGGGTATTTACCCCAAAGACACAGATGTAGTGAAAAGAAGGGCCATATGCACCCCAATGTTCATAGCAGCAATGTCCACAATAGCCAAACTGTGGAAAGAGCCGAGATGCCCTTTAACAGATGAATGGATAAAGAAGATGTGGTCCATATATACAATGGAATATTACTCAGCCATCAGACAGGATGAATACCCAACTTTTACATCAACATGGATGGGACTGGAGGAGATTATGCTAAGTGAAATAAGTCAAGCAGAGAAAGTCAATTACCATATGGTTTCACTTATTTGTGGAACATAAGGAATAACATGGAGGACATTAGGAGAAGGAAGGGAAAAATGAAGGGGGAAAATTGGAGGGAGAGATGAACCATGAGACACTATGGACTCTGAGAAACAAACTGAGGGTTTTAGAGGGGAGATGGGTGGGGGTATAGGTTAGCCCAGTGATGGGTATTAAGGAGGGCACGTACTGCATGGAGCACTGGGTGTTACACAAAAACAATGAATCGTGGATCACCACATCAAAAACTAATGATGTAATGTATGGTGACTAACATAACATAATAAAATTAAATTAAATTAAATTTTAAAAATAAAATTAAAAATAAAAAGAGAGATCAGGATCCAGTCCAGAGCAGTGACGGGTCTCCAGGGACACAGGGCCCCTTCTGTGCAGGAGTCTAGGACTTTCCTCTTATGTGCTTTCTCCCTGATTTCCAGAACTATCCTTCCTCTGAGGTCCCCACAGCACTGAGGAGATGGGGACTCTTCTCTCCAGGTTGTGGGGAGAAGCCGTCACTTGCATTCCTAGAGGGTTACATACTGAGCATCTTTGTCACCTGTCACTCTTTCCACCTGCTTGAAACAACAGATCTCCACACATTGGGCAGGGATTCCCTCCTCAGCTCTGTCCTCCCAGCACAGACACGAGTCTGCAGGAGCCCTGCCACGTGAGTGTGTGTGGCCCTGACCTCAGAGCACAAAGGGCAAATCTGCTGGAAAATCTGGGAAGAAAGGAGTGACAGCTGCAGATGCTCTGACAGGGACCTAGTGACAGAGTTTATGTGTCAGTCACCACGGAGCCAACCTCATACTTAAAATGAACATGTGTTATTTTATACGTAATTCTATTCAGTAAGATTGATTTAAACTCAATGACAATGTCAGTGTGAAGATGCACGTACAATCAGGAGTGGACTTTCCCCAGATCTGTGCTTAGTGCAGAGAGAATATGGGTGGAAAGAGTGGTTAAAGAAACGGATGGAAAACAGTGGTGCAGAAATGCCTTCTGTTCTCAGGAGAATATGGGTTTATATACTTTTTCTAAACTCACTTATTTTTACAGCGCATCTGGTCTTCCAGGTAGGAAAAGTCAACGTGATGCCCAGTGAAACGCTTCAGGGGCCTGTTCTGATGAACTGAGAACCATCCTGCTGACAAAATTGCCAAACACAGACAGCTTCTAGAACAAAGGATTTGGGGTCAGACCACGCTGGGGTGGACAGAGCTCTAGTCCCTCAACTGTGTCCAGCATGTTCAGGATGGAAGCATTATTCATTCAGCCACCCATGACTACAGGAATGAATTTTACCTCCCAAGGCCAACTGAACCCAGAAGTTTCTGTCAAATGTCCCACATGTGAGTGGAGGAGAAGTGGAGATAAGAGGGACTGTGTCCCTGAGGTCACAAGCCCTGTGGCCCTGCACTGGGACAGAAGACTTAGCAGAGGTCCAGTCTGGCTGGAAGTGTCACTGGGGTGACTGAAGGAGTGACAGCCCAGCCCTGAGAGTGCAAGGAACATGTGACTCATGCCTTGAGCTTTGTGGGAGCAGCCATGAGGCTGGGGTCCCAGAATCAAGGTACTGATCATCCTCAGGCCCTGACTGGAGCCCAGATATGGTCAGGGGCTGAGGTGCCCATGGGGACAGAGACTCCCCCTGGGATTCCTAAGCATCAGCCTCATCCCAGGACAGCAGGTGTTTAGAGCCCATCCTGACTGCCCTGAGGACAGGACCCCAGTCATACTAGATGTCTCCAGTGTTTCCTGCTGATGAGGATTCTGTTTCCTAGAGATTGTGACACTGAGGATGGCTGGGTGAGCACAGGTTGACCCTGACTTCTGGAGGGACAGAGAAGCCTGGAAACTGCAGAGTCCAGGATGCTCTTTACTCAGGGAGAGGAGAGGGGTGTGTGTGTGTGTGTGTGTGTGTGTGTGTGTGTGTGTGTGTGTGTG
>NC_058416.1:68038743-68044388 GCF_002201575.2 Neomonachus schauinslandi
GTGTGTGTGTGTGTGTGTGTGTGTGTGTGTGTGTGTGTGTGTGTGTGTGACCAAAAATGAGGCTAAGTGGTCCCCTGTCCCCCTTATGACATTTAAACACCCTGAGAGATGTTTCTCCATGGTGATTCTCTTTAAAAACTTCCAAGGTCTTGGATCCTCCATTTAAAGATATGCATCTCAAAGATTTTTACTGGAAAAGTATTTATTTAGGCCAGGAGGACTCATGTGAGAGCAAACCTGTTAACTATTCACTGAATCAGGAGTCCAGGCCCTATTGAATGACAAGAAATCTGTCAACTTTTTCTCTCTGCAAACACAAGACCTACAACTGTGGAGTTTTCAGGTGTCTGGAAGCCCAGGGTGGGAGAGGGGAGCACACAGCCCCCTGCTTCCTGCCCTCACATCCCAGCCAGACCCACAGTCCGCCATGGCCCCAGGTGTCTACCAGGGAGTGAGAAGAAAATAGTGCTAATGTTGGGTGGGGGAGGGTTGTGAAAAAACACTACCGGGACTTAACTTACCATAGAAAAATGTTTCTCTGATGGATCTACTGTCTGGAGAATTCTTAGGAACAAGAATCTGGAACATAAGAAAAATAAGGGACATATCTTAAAATATGCAGCTGATCCTTTGTCTGTGGATTCCTCCAATACTTACCACGGGTAGGATATCAGTTAATTCTGAAGGGGATAACAATCAATAGATTTCATGTGCAAATACCTGAAGGTTAGATGAACACATCCTTTTTAAGAAAATGTAATAACTATTTTCATATTAGGGAGATTGACTGGGGCTGTTGCAAATAAAAAATGGAGTGTGGGCACTCCTGAGAGCAGGAAGGAGAATACGAAGGGTTTCATGCAGCTCTATTTTATGTTTATTCTCCTCCCTAGAGATGGACCCTGGAGGCTGGAGACTACAGCAAGATCATTTCCAGTTTTCTCTGAAATCCTGACGTGGAGATGGAGTTGAGACCTGAAGAGCCAGAGGGAGAGACTGAAGCCTGAGGGACGCCGGAGCTGAGAGGAGAAGAGGAGGAGGGTGTGGGGGCTGTTGTCAGGGAGTCTGTAGGATCTGGTCCAAGTTCACGTGTAGCTGGTTCAGAGAGAGGAGACTGTGTCTGTGACGAGGGTTATTGTCAATGTATCAGTTATGGATACATCAGGAGTGACACACATTATAGAATGGATCTGTCCATGTCTTCGTGGGATGCCTTATGCTGTCTCACATTACAGACGTATCCTGTGTGTTTCTCTTTCCCCTGCTCAAGAACAGATCTTTCTTCAGAAGAATCCCCCTTGCATGTGTCTCCGGGTAAGTTTCTTACTCAAAATGACCTCAGAGTCATGATTTGTTTGCACAGGGGTTTCTGTCTCACTCCCTCCTTATCTGAGACGCTGTGAGGAGCGGTAGCAGCTCCCGCCGTGAGCTGTAGCCCAGTGATAGTCAGCCTCGGCCTCAGCCTGCAGCCCTGAGATGTGCAGAAGCCCTGCACTGGCCGGGGCATCTTTGGAGCCCGAGAAGCAGCTGGGGACCCTGGAGCCCTGGTGCTTATCTGAGTCTGAGTAGAACCAGAGGAAATACTGTAAAGGTCTCCCCAGTTTCTACTGGAACCTGCTTATACCATAGCTGCCAACATTGGAACCACTGCTCAGGGTGCAGGTGAGTCTGGTTGATGATCCCAGGGATGCAGAAAAGGAGGGAAACTGAGTCACAAGCTGGGACAGGGAACCTACAAATAGATACTCATGGGTGATGAGGTGACAAACAGTAAATTTCCCCAAAGTTGTGATCCAAGGGCATTGACACAGGCTAGAAGGCTGCCTTGTGTCCCTACTTGGGCAGTGACAGAGGAACACAAGGAGGACAGGAGTCTGGGCCATGGTGACACAGCCCCTGGTCCCCACAGTGGGCTGGGCTGCCCCAGACCTCCTTTTCTCCTCCAGCCTCTGCCACAGGAGGGGCTCTCCATGCAAACAGGGTCCATCCAGTGACTGCCCCGCCCCTCCCTGAGCCCTGGTGCTGGAGCTCAGCTCACACCACACACTGAGGAGGATGGGGGTTGGCCTCACCCCTGGGGAGAGCCCTGGGAGGAAGCACCTGCTGAGACCACACACAGGTTCCTGATATGGAGACTCTGCCAGGCAAGAGGGGGCACAGCTGCTGAGTCCCCATCAGGGAGCACAGGGACCAGGCCCCAGGCCCAGGCTCCTTTGAGTGATTGGTCCTCACTGAGCAGCTCTGCAGGGACCACAGTGCAGTCCCACTGTGTGCCCTGCTGTTCACAGTGCATCCAACTCATCTTGGCCCAAAGCCATTAAGAGTCTTGCTGGTTTTTGCAACTCACCAGGTCCCTGTCTATTCACACATCAGTGATATGACTCACAGATAGTATGATCCCGTAGCGATGTCCATGATTACTGCAGTGTTTTTCACTCTCAGAAAGAGCACCGATCTAAGGGAGATGCAAACATTTACCACAATTACAATTACCCTGGAAAAGATACTGCAAACATTATATCCCTCCATTGGTATGTGATTTAGAATATGCATACATTTTGAATGTTTTATAAATCGTGTACATTAAAGCAATGGATTCCAATTACTCTTCCATAAATTGAGTTGTATATTAATCTGCTATTCTTTATTTTTTATTTTTATTTTTTGGATTTTGTTTATTCATTTGAGAGAGAGAGAGACAGAGAGAGCACAAGCAGGGGAGAGACAGAGAGAGAGGGAGAAGCAGACTCCCCACTGAGCAAGGAGCCTGACATGGGGCTTGATCCCAGGACCTGAAGATCATGATCCAAGCCAAAGGCAGATCCTTAACCATCTGAGCCACCCAGGTGCCCCTAATCTGCTATTTTTTAGCTACTTTAATTGTCTTACTAATTTATAAAATAAAGGAAGAATTAAGAATGTATCTATGATGAAATTCAATTTAATATATTTTTTTCTTTTCTGGGTTGTGCTGTTGGCGTCTTGTCTAAACATGTTTGTACACACCCTAGATCCTGAAGATTTTCTTCTATGTTCCCTTCTAAAAGCTGTATAGCTTCATGTTTTACAGTTAAGTCTATGATCCATTTAGTGAATAGTTTTGTAAGGCAGGAGGTTTAGGTGAGATTCATTTCCCCCTACGGATATCCAGTCCTTCTGTGGTCATTTGTCCAAAACGCCATCCTTCCTTCTCTGAAAGATTTTTGCACTTCAGTTGAAAATAATGATCCATACTTTTTTATTGTTATGTTAATCACCATACATTACATCATTAGTTTTAGATGTAGTGTTCCATGATTCATTGTTTGTGCATAACACCCAGTGCTCCATGCAGAACATGCCCTCTTTAATATCCATCACCAGGCTAACCCGTCCTCCCACCCCCCTCCCCTCTAGAACCCTCAGTTTGTTTTTCAGAGTCCATCGTCTCTCATGGTGAGTCTCCCCCTCCGATTTCCCCCCTTCATTCTTCCCCTCCTGCTATCTTCTTCTTTTTTTTTTTTCTTAACATATATTGCATTATTTGTTTCAGAGGTAGAGATCTGAGATTCAACAGTCTTGCACAATTCACAGCGCTTACCAGAGCACATACCCTCCCCAGTGTCTATCACCCAGTCACCCCATCCTTCCCACCCCACCCCCCACTCCAGCAACCCTCAGTTTGTTTCCTGAGATTAAGAATTCCTCATATCAGTGAGGTCATATGATGCATGTCTTTCTCTTTTTGACTTATTTCGCTCAACATAATACCCTCCAGTTCCATCCACGTCGTTGCAAATGGCAAGATCTCATTCCTTTTGATGGCTGCATAATATTCCATTGTGTATATATACCACATCTTCTTTATCCATTCATCTGTCGATGGACATCTTGGCTCTTTCCACAGTTTGGCTATTGTGGATATTGCTGCTATAAACATTGGGGTGCACATACACCTTCAGATCCCTACATTTGTATCTTTGGGGTAAATACCCAGTAGTGCAATTGCTGGATCGTATGGTAGCTCTATTTTCAACTTTCTGAGGAACCTCCATACTGTTTTCCAGAGTGGCTGCACCAGCTTGCATTCCCACCAACAGTGTAGGAGGGTTCCCCTTTCTCCGCATCCCCCCGCATCCCCGCCAACATCTGTCGTTTCCTGACTTGTTAATTTTAGCCATTCTCACTGGTGTGAGGTGGTATCTCATTAAGGTTTTGATTTGGATTTCCCTGATGCTGAGCGATATTGAGCACTTTTTCATGTGTCTGTTGGCCATTTGGATGTCTTCTTTGGAAAAATGTCTGTTCATGTCTTCTGCCCATTTCTTGATTGGATTCTTTGTTCGTTGGGTGTTGAATGTGATAAGTTCTTTATAGATTTTGGATACTAGCCCTTTATCTGATATGTCATTTGCAAATATCTTCTCCCACTCTGTTGGTTGTCTTTTGGTTTTGTTGCTGTTTCCTTTGCTTTGCAAAAGCTTTTTATCTTGATGAAGTCCCAAGAGTTCATTTTTGCCCTTGCTTCCCTTGTCTTTGGCCATGTTTCTAGGAAGAAGTTGCTTCGGCTGAGGTCAAAGAGGTTACTGCCTGTGTTCTCCTTTAGGATTTTGATGGACTCCTGTCTCACATTGAGGTCTTTCAACCATTTTGAGTCCATTTTTGTGTGTGGTGTAAGGAAATGGTCCAGTTTCATCCTTCTGCATGTGGCTGTCCAATTTTCCCAACACCATTTGTTGAAGAGACTGTCTTTTTGCCACTGGACATGCTTTCCTGCTTTGTCAAAAATTAGTTGACCATAGAGTTGAGGGTCCATTTCTGGGCTCTCTATTCTGTTCCATTGATCTATGTGTCTGTTTTTGTGCCAGAACCAAACTGTCTTGATGATGACAGCTTTGTAATAAAGCTGGAAGTCTGGAATTGTATTGCCGCCAGCTTTGCTTTTCTTTTTCAACATTCCTCTGGCTATGCGGGGTCTTTTCTGCTTCCATACAAATTTTAGGATGATTTGTTCCATTTCTTTGAAAAAAGTGGATGGTATTTTGATGGGGATTGCACTGAATGTGTAGATTGCTCTCGGTAGCATTGACATCTTCACAATATTTGTTCTTGCAATCCATGAGCATGGAACGTTTTTCCATTTCTTTGTGTCTTCCTCAATTTCTTTCATGAGTATTTTATAGTTTTCTGAGTACAGATCCTTTGCCTCTTTGGTTAGATTTATTCCTAGGTATCTTAAGGTTTTGGGTGCAATTGTAAATGGGATTGACTCCTTAATTTCTCTTTCTTCTGTTTTGTTGTTGGTGTATAGGAATGCCACTGACTTCTGTGCATTGATTTTATATCCTGCCACTTTACTGAATTCCTGTATGAGTTCTAGCAGTTTTGGGGTGGAGTCTCTTGGGTTTTCCACATAAAGTATCATATCATCTGCAAAGAGTGAGAGTTTGACTTCTTCTTTGCCGATTTGGATGCCTTTGATTTCTTTTTGTTGTCTGATTGCTGTGGCTAGGACTTCTAATGCTATGTTGAATAGCAGTGGTGATAATGGACATCCCTGCCGTGTTCCTGACCTTAGGGGGAAAGCTCTCAGTTTTTCCCCATTGAGAATGATATTCTCTGTAGGTTTTTCATAGATGGCTTTTATGATATTGAGGTATGTACCC